>NC_080094.1:25145151-25448181 GCF_950005125.1 Chionomys nivalis
GCGCTGAGTGTTATCTGACTCAGCAAACCATAAAGTAGGACATGTAGAGCAGCAATCAATGTAAGTAGTATATATGTGAGCAGGCCTGAGTAGCTCCTGAAGGCACAAGCAAGTTACACGAAAAAGTTGCCCAAATGTCTATGGTTTCTACTCCTGTTACAACGCCATCTGCTGCCAAGAATGCACCTATAGCCTTATGGGGTGTTCACTATGATCAGTTGACTGAGGAAAAGGAGACTAGGGCCTGGTTTACTGATGGTTCTGCATGTTATGCAGGCACCACCCAGACATGGACAGTTGCAGCATTACAACCCCTCTCTGGAACCATGCAAGTACTGGGCAGAACTGTGGGCAGTACTCATGGTCATACATTTTGTCTGGAAGGAGAAATGACTAGACATGCAATTCTTCACTGATTCATGGGCTGCAGTCAATGACTGGATGGTCAGGGACTTGGAAAGAGCATGATTGTAAAATTGATAAGCAAGACATCTAGGGAAGAATTATGTGAGTAGATTTCTCCAAATGGGCAAAGATATTAAGATACTTGTGTTCCATGTAAATGCTCATCAAAAGGTGACTTCAGATAGGCGGTAGTGACACACACCTTTAACTTCAGCACTTGGAAGGTGGGGGCAGGCAGATCTCTGATATCTCTGTGAGTCTGAGGCCAGCCTGGTCTACAGAGCTAGTTCCAAGGCAGCTAGGGCTGTGACACAGAGCATTCTGTAGACAGTCAACCTCTTTCCCCAGCCATCCCTGTCATGGCCCATGAACAAAGTAGCCATAGTGGCAGAGATGGAAGTTGTCATGGGCTCAGCAGCATGAACTTCACTCACCAAGGCTGACCTGGCTACAACTGCTGCTGAGTACCAGAGCTGACACTGAGCCCCAGATATGGCACCATTCCCCGGAGTGACTAGACAGTGGCCTGGTGGCAGGTTGATTGTATTGAACCACGTCCTCCATGGAAAGGATAGCATTTGTCCTTATTGGATACTTATTCTGGATATGGATTTGTCTTTCCTGCATGTAATATTTCTACCAAAACCACTATCCATGAGCTACACAATGCCTTACTCACCGTCAAGTATTCAACAGTATTACTTCTGATTAACTCACTTCATAGCCATAAAAGTGCAACAGCGGGCCCACAATCATGGAATCCACTGGTCTTGTCATGTTCCCCACCATCTGCTAGCCTGAGAGAAAGATGGAATGGCTTTTGAAGACAGTTACAGGGCCAATTAGTGGCAGCAGCATGGAGGGCTGGGCAGGATTCTCCAGAGGGTGGTATTTGATTTGAATCAGCATCCAATATGTGGTAGTTTCTGATCTACAGAGCGAGTTCCAGGACAGGATCCAAGATCCAAAACTACAGAGAAACCCTGTCTCAAACAAACAAAAGAAAAGGAGGGATGGTGGTGGGATAGTTCCACATTCACTATCACCCCTAGTAGCCCTCTAGGAAAAATTTTTTGCTTCCTGATCCCTCAACCTTAAGTTCTGCTAACCAAGAAGTTTTGGTTCCGGAGTGTATAGTGTTCTTGCCAAGAGCCACAGCAAATATTCTATTGAACTGGAAGTTCAAACATCCCCTGGCCACTTTGGCTAAGAAAGGAATAACAGTGTTAGGAGGGGTGATTGATTCAGATTACCAAGGGAAAATTGGATTGCTTTTCCATAGTGGAGGTAAAAAATATTTATCTGGAGTACAGATGATCCTTTAGAGCGACTGTCTATTGGTGCTAGCATATCCTGTGACCCCAAACCAATGGGAGACTACAACAATCTAATCCAGACAGGATGAAAAAGGGCACAGACCCTTCAAAAATTAAGGCCTGGCTTACTCCTCTGGGAAAGCGGCCAAGAGCTTGCTGAAGGAGGAGGAAATGCAGGAAGGGTACTAGAGGAAGGTAGTTGTAAAGACAGCTAAAGCCACGTGACCAGTTGTAGAAATGAGGATTACAGTTGACACGTTTCTGTCATATTTTGTTAAGAATGCTTCTGTACAGTTGTCTTTTCTTTCCTCGATCTCTTTATCATGCAATGCAACATCAGTTAAGAGACTATCAGTAGTTATCATATTAAAGTTTTGAGATCCCTAAAGAATGTCCCTCGTGGGACATTACCATCTATTCTAACATTCATAAAGCATTTGTAGAATACGTTGGATAGTTATATGATGTCAGGTGTTAATTATAACCTGATTATTGTTTTCATCTGGAAATCAATCATGACATCCATGGTTGTGTCAAATTGGCGAGGGGTCAGCTTGTGCTGGCTATTCTTGTTGTCAACTGAGCACATGGAGTATCAGCTGGGTACACCTGGGAGGGATTTTTTTTTTTTTCAAAAATAATTTGAAATGGGAAGACCCACTTTTAAACAGACTCTCTTGAGGTGGAAAAACACATCTTTAATCCAGATCTTTTTTAGGTGGGATTTACCTTTTAATATGGGCTACACCTTCTGCTGGCCGCCTAAATAAAGGACATGGAAGAAGGAAGCTTGCTGCTTTGCCTGCTGGCTCCCACTGGCATTAGAGCACACACTGTGGCAGGTACTGGAGACCAGCTGAGACACCCAGCCTCAGGGCCTGAACAACTACTGGAATCTTCCTGGGTAGACAGTCACTGTTGAAGCAGCTGGACCACAGCCTGTAAGCCATTTTCTAATAAATCCCATACAGACATCACATCTTCAATCTATAAACTCTGTTCCTTTAGAAAATGCTGACTAATACGGCATCTTTCTATTTATGTTTAATTCCATCTTTTTCTTGTAAAGAACAATCGGGCTGCTGATTTACATGTCTTTGTCTCAAATATAAATCTATCTACAATAACTCAGGATAGTCAATCACCACCATTATCAATCCTGCTTCCTAACAATACCAAGGCAAAACAGTAAGTTTGTGAAAGGGTACACAATTTCTCTTGTTCTTCTCTCTAGTTTAAAAAACAAAAGCTTTTAGCTGGGCAGTGGTGGCACAGGCCTTTAATCCCAGCACTTGGGAGGCAGAGGCAGGAGGATCTCTTTGAGTTCGAGGCCAGCCTGGTCTACAAGAGCTAGTTCCAGGACAGGTACCAAAGCTACAGAGAAACCTTGTTTCGAAAAACAAAACAAAACCAAAAAACATAAAAAACAACAACAACAAAAAGCTTTTTAAAATAAAAAAAAAATTTTTTTTTTTGAGACAGGGTTTCTTTGTAGCTTTGGAGTCTGTACTGGAACTAGCTCTATAGACCAGAGGCTGGCCTCAAACTCAGAGACCAGCCTGCCTCTACCTCCGGAGTGCTGTGATTAAAGGTGTGCACCACCACCGCCACCCGGCTTTAAATAAAAAATCTTAAAGGGAAGAAGCTGAGTATAAAGGCTCACACTATAGAAAACAAATCCAAGAAAAGCTAAAGGAAAAAATATATAAAGGAAATGTAGAATTCAGTCCTACTTTTCCATATAGCTTTCTCTTGACCAAATTTAATTGTACTTGCCAAAATAATCTGATGACAATTTCATTCTAATTTGAACATTGGCATAAACCTGACCAAAAAATGTTTTTACTGAGCCCAACAGTGGTGACATACCCTTTTAATCCCAGCACTCAAGAGGCAGAAGCAGATAGATCTCTAAATTAGATGCCAACCTGGTCTACAGAATGAGTTCCAGGACAGCCAGAGCTACACAAAGAAACTGTCTTGAAGAAAAAAGAAATACTTTTACTTACATACTTGGTAAGATTGAGTTTTCCACACTTGCTATTCTACTGTAAACTTTGCAGGGCCTTCCTAGCCATCCAGTTCATAGACATGCAACCTGGTTGTTCTCATCCCTGTCTAGCCAAACCCTGCTTTCCAAGAGTGAGTTTATGTTCCCATATTAAGTCTCATCCATCTCCTTTACTTCTAAAGTTGCCAGAACCCTTACAAAACAATTTGTTTACATAATAGTAACTTATTAAGTTTCTGTCTTAAAATTAAGTTGGTAGAGTTCTTGCTTGGCATACACAAAGACCCAAGCATTGAGATCCCAGCACCACATAAACAGTGTGTTAGCGCAAACCCAGCACTCTGGCAGTGAAGGAAGGAGGAAGAACAGCCTAGGCTACATATCTTCTTTCAGATCCGTGTGGGCTACAAGAAGACCCTGTCGCAACAGTAGTAATCATTATCGTCATCATACACACAAAAAGGACAGTACCCCAGTACTCCCCCTACCATGAGCAAGGTACTGGGTTCAGACCCCAATACCACACACACACACACACACATCAACCATTTTGTCCTCAAGTATACCATAAAGCCTTGAATATATCGTGTATCTGTATACAAACGGTATCTAACATGAACCAACAAAGGCTCACAACACACTCTCAAAGGTCAATCAGTTGGTTTTGCTGGCTAAAGGCCACAAAATTTTGAACCAAAAATAGCAACTTGATACTATTGAACAGACACTTAAACCAACAGGGGGACACATAGGACTTGGGGGGTGGGGCTTTAAACCAACAGAGGGACACAAAGGACCTGGGGGGTGGGGCTTGACAGCTGTAATACACTGAGGCCACACACAAGAATATTCTTACTATTCCTACTAGCCAGGCATAGTGGCACATGCCTTTAATCCCAGCAGTTGAGGGGCAGAGGCAGGCATATCTGTGAGTCTGATGCCAGCCTGAGTTCCAGGACAGCCAGGGATGTGTAGAGAGACCCTCTCTCAAAGCAACAACAAAAAGAATAGTTTTATTATAGTAGCAAATAGTTCTTTAGTAGTTTGTATTTTTTTTTAATATGAGAAAAAGTTAAATAAAGGCAAAGGGTGTGAGAATACAAGGTAAGAATGAGTCAGGAAGTGCAGAAAAAAAGAAAAGAGAGTGGGAGGACAGAGGGAGGGAGGGAAGGGAAGGAAGGGAGGAAGGGAGGGAGGGAGAGCAAGCAAGCAGAAATAGTTTGGTGAGAATCTTTGCTACTGAGAAAATTATATGCGATTACAAATCAAGAAAATAGGGGGTAAACTCAACCCACAATACTATGTTAATACTAAAGGATACAACTTTCCTTCTCCTCCAATCTATAAATGTTCCAGGAAAGGAAGCTAAAAGGGCGGAAAGACGTAATGCCTCAATATAAAGGGAAAAGGGAGTAACGATAACATAAAATTAATTTTATATCACAAACAGAAGACAATCAAAATAAAATTAACTCTGCCTCAACCTTGTTGGCAAACAACAAAATTACTTTCCTATCTCGGATAAACGCAGTTGGTGGCGATCACATCTCTTTTCCTCCACCAATGCTATTTAATGGCAGGGCTATTTCCACCCACTGGGCCTCGGCTTCCCTAAATGCTAAGAGCGCTTAATGCAAAGTTTAGAGCGGAAATTGGAGCGCAGTGCTAACACGAACACTCGTTACATTCTAGGGCCTGACAGCCTGGAGCAGCCTCTGCTCCGGGGTTTCCAGGAATACCGACTCCGAGTCCGAAGCTTTACCACAAAGTCCGGTCGCCGGAGCCCGCGCGCTGCCTAGGCTTTCAAGGCCTGCCCCGAGGATCCCCCTACCCTCTTGGAAACCTAGAGGAATGGCTCCCGGTGCACCGCGGCTCCCCCTTTCCCATCACTTACCCGGCTTCGCCTTGCACCCACTTATCTAAGAAGACACAGTCGTCCGTCCGCTTCGGGATTCAACCGGTACGGTTGAAAATTTGAACTCAGGAACCCGGTCGAATGCACCAATCAGAGGGCCGAGAACAGACAAACCCCGCCCTCCGTTTGGACTCAGAAAAAGAATGTAGCGACGCCGGAAGTTAGGAGGCGGGATCAAGCTGACAACTGGACGGAGAGCCTTCAGGGAAATGTCTCTTGCACGTGTGGGCGCACATTGAAACTGTACTACAAAACCCAGAATCCTCTGCTCTTATTTGGTTTTGTTGTTTGAGGTTGAGATGGGGGTGCGAAGTGGTTTTGCTTTGAGGTAAGCCCTTTTGGAGACCAAGCTAGCCGGAATTCTTAATGTGACTGAGGCTGACTTTTAAACTTTTTTTTTTTTTTTTTTGATTTTTCGAGACAGAGTTTCTCTGTAGCTTTGGAGCCTGTCCTGGAACTAGCTCTTGTAGATCAGACTGGCCTCGAACTCACAGAGAACCGCCTGCCTCTGTCTCCTGAGTGCTGGGATTAAAGGCGTGTGCCACCGCCACCCGGCGACTTTTAAACTCTTTATCTTTTTGCCTCCCCCACCTCCCAAGCACAGGATTTTCAGGTGTGTATCATCATGCTAGGCTTGTTCCTACTTAATTGGGAGAATTATTACTAGACAAACTGAAAAAATATTTAAGTATATAACGGCAGCTAAATATAACGCATACTAGACCTCCCGGAATTCATAGGAGGAAATTTTTTACTGGTTTGTTTGGTTGGGTTTCTCTGCACAACTATGGGCCCATAAGAGACGTTTCTTTTTTTGTTCTCTTTTTGGGTGTTTGTTTGTTTTTGTGTTTTGTATTTTTCAAGACAGGGTTTCTCTGTAGCTTTTGGAGTCTGCTCTGGAACTAGCTCTTGTAAACCAGGCTGGCCTCGAACTCACAGAGATCTACCTGCTTCTGCCTCCCAAGAGCTGGAATTAAAGGCATGCATGACCACCGCCTGGCTAAGAGACATTTCTTCAACAGTCTTTTCTTGTCTGCTTCCAGTACTGTAGACTCAGCTGTTAACACAAAAAAGTGAAGCTGCAGAGACAGCATCATGGCAGCAAGGATGGAGGCAGTGGTGTGGCAGTGGCAGCAATAACTGAACAGCCCAGAGGCCAAGCTAGCTACAAAAGTGGCCAGTTTGCCCACTGCTCAACAGCTGAAGAAGCAACTGAGCAGTCCAAGAGTTCGGTGTGTGGCTCACGCTTGTAATGCAAACACTTGGGAGGTGAAAGTAGGAGGATCAGGAGTTCAAGACCAGCCTTCACTGCCTAGTGACTTTCAACCAAAGACAACATCAACAAGAGCGTGCAGAGAGGAAGGAAAAGGGTTGTAACAGAAGAGAGACAGCAGGGGAGGGAAGGGAACTCAGAGTGAGAGGAAAGAAAAGGCTGTACGGAGTCAGAAGAGAAACTGCAGACCCTGGTTGCTGGAAGAGTTCCAGACAGCAGTGAAGTCTTTGGAGCCAAATGTCTCAGAGCCCAAACCAAGAGCTGTGACACGCCGGGTGGTGGTGGCGCACGCCTTTAATCCCAGCACTTGGGAGGCAGAGGCAGGTGGATCTCTGTGAGTTTGAGACCAGCCTGGTCTACAAGAGCTAGTTCCAGGACAGGCTCCAAAACCACAGAGAAACCCTGTCTCGAAAAACCAAAAAAGAAAAAAAAAAAAAAAGAGCTGTGGCACTAGCCAGTGTCAAGGACAAGGAACCTCGACTTCCTAGACCTGCACAGCCATAATACCCTGTGCTGCCAAGGACCAAGTCAATGTATGGTTCAGACCTGCTTGGAAGTTGCAATGCCAGTCACAGCAAATGGTTAAGGAATCATTTCTTCCTAGGCCAACGCATAGGTGTAACAGACGCAAGGCCTGAATGAGAACAGTAACACTAGAGGGTACTGCCTGCAGCGTTCCTGCCTGCCTCCTGCCACGCAAATATGCTACCCGGAAAATACATACCTGTAACAAACAGAAACCAGAAAGCACATTTTTAAGAAAAGAGCTAGTTCCAGGACAGGAACCAAAAGCTACAGAGAAGCCCTGTCTCGAAAAACAAAACAAAAAAAAAAGAGGAAGGAAGGAAGGGAGGGAGGGAGGGACGGAGGAGGGAGGGAAGAGAAAGGAAGAGAAGAAAGAAAGAGAGAGTTTGTGGAGGGTGTAGAGAAATGGCTTCCTTCCATTCTTCCAGAAGACCTGAGCTTGATTCCCATCATCTTTGTCGGGGGGCTTATGACAACCTATTCCTTCTTGGTAGACAGACAGACAGACATGTGGATTTCTTTCCCTTTCTTTTTTTCCTTTTTTTGTTGTGTTTTGGTGGTGTTGGTGAGTTTTTTTGGGGGGGTTGTTTTTGTTTTGTTTTGTTTTGTTGAGAAAGGGCTTCTCTATGTAACAGTCCTGCCGGTCTGGCTGTCATAGAACTCACAGCGATCCACCTGCCGCTGCCTCTCTGGGATTTAGCACCATCATGCCCAGCCACATGGATTTTTAAAAAATAAAAATAATCTATGTGACACAGGACAAAATTCAACACACACAAAAAATGTGAAAATGGGGCTGGAGAGATGGCTCAGTGGTTAAGAGCACTGACTGCTCTTCCAGAGGTCCTGAGTTCAATTCCCAGCAACCACATGGTGGCTCACAACCACCTATAATGAGATCTGGTGCCTTCTTCTGGCCTTCAGGCAGGATACTGTATAAATAAATAAATAAATAAATAAATCTTTTTTAAAAAAAAGTGAAAACAGGCAGTTCTCAGCAGAATAATACCTTCATACATCAAAGACATAAAAAGAATCTTGCCATGGTAGCACATGCCTGCAGTCCTGGCTCTCGGCTTGTATATTCCAGGCCAACTTGGGCAACACAGCAAGACCCTGCTTCTGCCTCCTGAGTGCTGAGCTGTACTGCATGCCCCACTTAAAAATAAGCATTTTTTTTGCGGGGGGGGGGGGTTCGAGACAGGGTTTCTCCATAGCTTTTGGTTCCTGTCCTGGAACTAGCTCTTGTAGTCCAGGCTGGCCTCGAACTCACAAAGATCCGCCTGCCTCTGCCTCCTGAGTGCTGGGATTAAAGGCGTGCGCCACCATCGCCCGGCTGTTTTTTTTTTTTTTTTTTTTTGGTTTTTCGAGACAGGGTTTCTCTGTGGTTTTGGAGCCTGTCCTGGAACTAGCTCTTGTAGACCAGGCTGGTCTCGAACTCACAGAGATCCGCCTGCCTCTGCCTCCCAAGTGCTGGAATTAAAGGCGTGCGCCACCACCGCCTGGCTGATTTTTTGTTTGTTTGTTTGTTTGTTTTTTGGATCTCAAAAGCAAAACAAATGGCCAGTGTTAACTGAGGTGCCTATTAACATAACAAAGCGGACGCTGGCTGCCAGTCTACCTGTTACAGGGTCCTCCTGGCTGGCATACCCCATCCCCTACCCAAAATTCTCCAGCCCAGGGACTGGCTGGGTTTTTCTTCCCCTCCTTTCACTGGTTCTTATATAACCCAGCCATTTTGGCTGTGCCAGTCTTTTGACCTCTGTGCCTCTTGGCAGCCGGTGTTGGTTCCTGCTCTCCTGGCCTCTTGGCTTCTGGTTCTCTGCTCCTCTTACATGGCCTGGCTCACTCTGATCACTAACAATAACAGAGGGGCCAAAGGGATTGCTTGGTGGTTAAAAGCATTGGCTGATCTTCCAGAGGACTGGAGTCTGGCTCCCTGTATGCATATCCAGAGACTCACAATTGACTGTTACTTCAGTTCCAGGAGATTTGACACCCTATTCTGACCTCCTCACTTATATATACATTAAAAATAAAAATAAGTGGGTGGGGGAGTTGGAGGGGTGGTGCACACCATTAATCCCAGCACTCAGGAAGCAGAGGCAGGCAGATCTCTGTGAACTTGAGGTCAGTGGTCTACAGAGCAAGTTCCAGGACAGGTTCCAAAGCTACACAGAGAAACCCTATCTTGAAAATACAAAAACAAACAAATAAACAAATCTAAAGTCAATGATCTTTTTTAAAGTGAGGGCAGAGGGGCTGGAGAGATGGCTCTGTGATCAAGAGCACTTGCTGCTCTTCCAGAGGACCTGCATTTGATACCCAGCAAACACATAGCAGCTCACAACTGTCTATCTCTAAGTCCACTTGCAAGAGATCTGATGTCTTCTTCGGCCTCCACAAGCACCAGGCATTCCCACCAGCAATGCAGAAGTGTTCCCTTTCCCCCACAACCTCTCCAGCATAAATTGTCATCAGTGTTTTTGATCTTGGCCATTCTTACAGGTATAAAATGAAATCTCAGAGTTGTTTTGATTTGCATTTCTCTGATGACTAAGGATGGTGAACATTTCCTTAAGTGTCTTTCAGCCATTTTAGATTCCTCTGTTGAGAGTTCTCTGTTTAGGTCTATACTCCATTTTTTTTTTTTTATTGGATTATGTGATCTTTTGGTGTCCAATTTCTTGAGGTCTTTGTATATTTTGGAGATCAGACCTCTGTCTGATGTGGGGTTAGTGAAGATCTTTTCCCATTCTATAGGCTGTCGTTTTGTCTTGTTGACTGTGTCCTTTGCTTTACAGAAGCTTTTCAGTTTCAGGAGGTCCCATTTATTAATTGTTTCTCTCAGTGTCTGTGCTGCTGGGGTTATATTTAGGAAGTGGTTCCCTGTGCCAATGCATTCAAGTGTACTTCCCACTTTCTCTTCTATAAGGTTCAGTGTGACTGGCTTTATGTTGAGGTCTTTGATCCATTTGGACTTGAGTTTTGTGCATGGTGATAGATATGGATCTATTTTCACTCTTCTACATGTTGATATACTTGTTAAATATGCTTTCTTTTTTCCAGTTGATATTTTTTGCTTCTTTGTCAAAAATCAGGTGTTCGAAGATATGTGGATTGATATCTGGGTCTTCTATTCAGTTCCATTGGTTTCTTTTTCTTACTTTTTTAATCTTAAATTTTACGATGTTTTATTTGGGGGAGGTGCGGGGGCAGAGGGTGGATGCGAAGAGACAGGAGATGGGTGGGATCCGGATACATGGTGTGAAAGACACAAAGAATGAATAAGGGGGCTGGAGAGATGGCTCAGTGGTTAAGAGCATTGCCTGCTCTTCCAAAGGTCCTGAGTTCAATTCCCAGCAACAACATGGTGGTTCACAACCATCTGCAAAGAGGTCTGGCGCCCTCTTCTGGCCTTCAGGCATACACACAGACAGAATATTGTATACATAATAAATAAATATAAAAAAGAATGAATTAAAAAAGGAAAGTTTAAAAAAAAATGGCAGCCATGAAACCTGATAATGGTAGTGGCATGCCTTTAATTCCAGCTCAGGGAGACAGAGGAAGGTGGACCTCTGTGAGCTAGAGGCCATTTTGGTCTACATAATGAGAGGACTTACATAGTTCTGGCTGGCTGGGAACTCACTACATAGACCAGGCTGGCCTGGAATTCTTTTTTTGTTTTGTTTTTGGTTTTTCGAGACAGTGTTTCTCTGTAGCTTTGGAGCCTGTCCTGGAACTAGCTCTTGTAGACCAGGCTGGTCTCGAACTCACAGAGATCCGCCTGCCTCTGTCTCCCCAGTACTGGGATTAAAGGCGTGTCCCACCACCGCCTGGCTGGCCTGGAATTCTTTTTTTTTTTTTTTTTTTCGAGACAGGGTTTCTCTGTAGTTTTGGAGCCTGTCCTGGAGCTAGCTCTTGTAGACCAGGCTGGTCTCGAACTCACAGAGATCCGCCTGCCTCTGCCTCCCGAGTGCTGGGATTAAAGGCGTGCGCCACCACCGCCTGGCTGGCCTGGAATTCTTAAGAGCTCCTCCTGCCTCTGCCTCTGAAGTGCTGCAATTAGAGGCCTGCCCCCATGCCTGGCCTTATTTCCTGTTTCTCTTATTTTCAGTCAGGAATAAATGTTTTCTTCCCTGAGAAAGAGAAGGGGCTTGAGGGAGGGAGAGGTGGGAATAAAGAAAAGGGGGTAAGGAATCCTTGTCTTTCTAGCGCTGACATTCTAGTGACAAGACAGATATCAAACAGGGTAAATAAGTAATTGGTAAGGATGCAGTGAGTTAGGAGATGAACTATGTAACAGGTGTTGACTCGGCTCGAAGGGTGCCCGTCGAGATAGATGAAGAGGCAGGCAGGGGTTGGACACAGGCAGCAGGCAAAAGAAGGCAGGGGTCTGTCTAGGCCATGGCTGCCCCATTTCTAGAACATGCATCACTGAACCAGCAGGTCCTTGCAGGGCCTGGGAGCAGACAAGCTCAGGTGGGAATAAGGGCACCATGTTTTTGTTAAGAAGGAAGGTTCTGCTGGGCAGGGGTGGCACCCGCCTTTAATCCCAGCACTTGGGAGGCAGAGGCAGGAGGATCTTTGTGAGTTTGAGGCCAGCCTGGTCTACAAAGTGAATTCCAGGACAGTCAGAACTGTTACACAGAGAAACCCTGTCTCTAAAAAAACAGAGAAACACAGGGCACATCTGGTGCCCTCCACCCACAATTCCAGCATTACTGACAGAGGGCCCAAGAACAGAAATAAGGAAATTGGGGACCAGTCTCTTGCATTGTACGATAGCTTAAAAAAATTGGAAACCACCTAAATCTTCCTAACTAGGGGAATATTTTATGAAACTGCCTCCAATGCAATTATAAGTAGAATTTTGAGAAGCTGGGCACCCCCTCAATCCCAGCCCTTGGGAGGCAGAGGCAGGCAGATCCTGAGTTCAAGACCAGCCTGGTTTCAGGACAGCCAGAGCTATACAAAGAAACCATATTCTGGGGGTGGGGCAGGGAAATGACACATTTTTCTTTCTTTTTCTTTTTCTAAAGATTTATTATGTGTACAGTGTTCTGTCTGCATATATGCCTGGATACCAGAAGAAGGCACCATATCTCATTATAGAAGGTTGTGAGCAACCATGTAGTTGCTGGGAATTGAACTCAGAACCTCTGGAAGAGCAGTCAGTGCTCTTAACCTCTGAGCCATCTCTCCAGCCCAAAAAGATACCTTTTTCACGTTGAAAAATGAATTGAGGGTAAAGGTACTTCCTTCCAACCTTAACGACCTGAGTCCCACACTTGGAACTCACACAAAAGGAGAGCACCCACTCCTACAAGTTGTCCTCTGACCTCTACACATGACCACACACACACACAAACAAACAAGTAAAATTTAAAATAAATTGTTAATGGATATAAATTAATTATGAAGCTATTATGTTTTGTTAAAATATCAGAGAAGTGAGAGACAGGAGCGATGGCTTATAGGTTAAGAGCACTGGCCACTCTCAGAGAGCCCCAGCTTGGTTTGGAGCACTCAGCCCCAGCAGCTCATAACTGCCAAAGCTACTCTTCAGTTGGCTACTTGATGCATCTAGAAAGAGGGAACCTCTCAACTCGGAACTGCCTCCAACAGACTGGCCTCCGGGCATGTCTGCGAGGCATTTTCTTGATTGTTAATTGGCTAAAGAGGGCCTAGTCCACTGTGGGCTGTGGAATCCCTACACAGGTAGTGCTGGATTATGTAGAAAAAAAAATAGTTGAACAAGAGGAAGCAGCAGGTAAATAGCCTTCCCCTGGTGTCTCTGCTTAGGTTTCTGCCTAAGCATCCTTTGATGGTGGATTGTGACTGAGAAGGCAGATAACTCCTTTCTTCCCTCAAGTTGCTTTTGGTCAGTGCTTTATCACAGCAAGAGAGAAGAGAGCTAGGACAGCCTGACCCTCTTCTGTCTTCCATGGCACCAGCACGCATGTGATGCACATACATACATGCAGGCACTCACGTATGCACATACATACATGCAGGCACTCACGTATGCACATATATACATGCAGGCACTCACGAATGCACATGCAATAAATACATTCCAGTCAGGTATGGTGCCACACGCCTTCAATCCCAACATTCTAGAGGCAGAGGCAGGCAGACCTCTACCTACGTCTGAGTCAGGATCCAAACTCCCAAGGACAAATACTGCCAAGAACAAAGGTGCACCCGTCAGTCATCCCAGCTACTCGGGAGGCCAAACCAGGAAGATCACAAACTCAAGGCAATGTGGCCAGCTTGACAACACCACCTCTGAAACTAAAAACAAGAATGGCTGGGAGCATAGCTTCATGATAGAGTACCTGTACAAAGCCCTGGGTTCTATCCTTTGCATTGCAAAAACTGAAAAGAAGGAAGGGAAAGAGGGAGAGAGAGAAAGAGCGAGAAAGGAAGCCAAGTGGGGCTGGAGAGATGGTTCAACAGTTGTGAGCACCTATTGCTTTTGCAGGGGATGCAGTTCAATTTTTAGCACTCATAAGGTGCTAAACTCTAGCTCCAGGGGGATCTGAAATCTCTAGCCTCCTAGGGTACCTACACTCATGCACATACCCAAACACAGGCAGATACACACAAACACACTCACAACACACATGAACACAAACAACAAACATGCACATAGACATACAAGATATTTGCAAAATAATAAAAATAAATACTTTTTTGTTTGGTTGGTTTTTCAAGACAGGGTTTCTCTGTGTAGCCCTGGCTGTCCTGGAACTGGTTCTGTAGACCAGCTGTGCTCAAACTCATAGATTTGCTGCCTCTGCCTTCTGAGTGCTGGGATTGAAGGCATGCACCACTACTGCTCAGGCAACAAAAATAAATCTTTTAAAAAATGAGGAAAAGTTGAAGAGAAAGAGCAACTGAAAAAACAACAAGCAATATAAACAAACAACATTTATTGGTGTGTGTGGTAGTGCACGCCTTTAATCCCAGCACTTGGGAGGCAGAGGCAGGTAGATCTCTGTGAGTTCAAAGCCAGCCTGTTATACAAAGGGAATTCCATGCCAGTCAGGGCTGTTACACAGAGAAACAGCACTTACCACAATTAAAAAAATAATAAATTCTTCAACTTCACTCACAGTGATATTAAAGATTGCTTTTCTGTGTTGTTTCGTTATTGTTGTTTTGTGTTGATAATATTTTAAGACAGGATTTCTTGTAGCCGAGGCTGGACTCGAACGTCCTTTGCTCAGAAGATGAACTTTAACTCCTGATCTCCTGGGATTACAGGCCCAACTACCTTTCAGTTTTAACCCACCTGATTGGCGAGGATGAAAACAAACTGAAAACAAGGCTGGGGTTGAAGTAAGTGATAAAAAGCCAATCTGATGTGTGAGATCTTGGGTTCCCTCCAACACAGAAAGTACCCCTGCACACACCCTTTTTAACATACTGTGATCTTACCGTGGGAGGAACTGGACACTTGGTAATCTGCTAACAGGAAGCTAAACTAGGTACAGTCACTATATGGAGCACTTTGCCAATATTCACTGAAGTCAAAACAGATTAATCTGCTTATACTCTGATAATTCTACTTCTAGGAACCTTTATCTAACAAATGCCAACACATACTGTGTTCAACAATATGCAGAACTCAGATTAGACAAATTATAGCATTATTTGTAATAGGAAAAGATTGGAAACTACCTAAATGTTTGCAAAGGGGGAAATGGCTGATTAAATGATAGCAGATCCTTAGAAAGTTAATGTTTTTATGTTTCCAGTTTTTTGTTTTGTTTTAAGACAGGTTCTCACTGTGTAGATCAGGCTGGCTTCAAATACACAGATATCCATCCATCTACGTCTTCCCTCAAGTGCTGGGACTAAAGGTGTGTGCCGCCATACCCTACCACGCTCTTTGTTCTTGTCGTTGTTGTTTTAATTTAGAGAATCAGGTCAATGAGACGGCTCAGCATGTGAAAGTACTTGCCACTCAACCCTGACCCTCTAAGTTTGCTTCCCAGAACCCACATAAGAGGCAGATGTGGCAGCTTACGTGTGTACTCCCGGTCAGAGCGCTCCTACAGCAAAGAGCGGAGCAGAGATCAGAACAACAGAAGGGAGACCTCGCCTCGAAAACAAAGAAACAAGGTGTGGTGTGAGGAGGAAACCTACTCCCTAAATGTTGCTTTCTGATCTCCAGAAACAGATCGCTAACATTTTCTTTCCTCTTTAGATTTATTTTTTCTGTACTAGTGTTTGGTCTGCGTGCCTGTGGTGTACCATGTGCATGCCCCTGTGCAGAAGCTGGACGAGGACTTCAGCTCCCTTCGCACTGGAGTTACAGATGATTGCAAGCCACCAAGTGGATGCTGGGAACTGAGCCTGGGTCCTCAGAAAAGAGCAAAATAAGTGCCCTAAACCACTGAGCCATCTCTCTAGCCCCACATAACACCCAATGATCAAATAAAATAGGTAAATGGAGAATCACTGGTTATAATATGCTACATGTTTGTAGAAATTTTTTTTTAAAATTCACTTACTTGCTGGGTGGTGGTGGCACAGGCCTTTGATCCCAGCACTCGGGAGGCAGAGGCAAGCAATTATCTTGAGTTCAAGGCCAGCCTGGTTATAGAGTGAGTTCCAGGACAGCCAGGGCTACACAGAAAAGCCCTGTCTCGATAAAACAAACAAAAATAATAAAAAAGATACACGTATTTCTTTGTTAAGAAGATTATTAAACCACAGAGAAACCCTGTCTTGAAAAACCAAAAAAAAAAAAAAAAAAAGATTATTAGTGGTTTGGTCTGGGAAAGGAGCTGACACCAAATTACCCTTTAGACAATGCACAACATAGAGGGCACACAAGCACCAGGTCATGGGAAGGCATTTAGGATAGCATGCCACACCGAGAAGGAGCACAATGGGGCTGTGGGCTGAGAGACCATCATACAACTACTGAGAAAGTCAGCTTAAGGTGAATGGGTGAAGAGCTGCTCTGGAGGAGGAGGGAGGGAAAGGGAGGATGAGAGAAATCAAGAGCGGGCCAGCCAGGGAAGCAGAGAGAGCAGGAGCCAGAGATTGTCTACTTTTTAAAGGCTCAAAGCAGAAAGGAAACTGCGCGTTTCTTTACAGATTCCTGCTAACAGCCTTAAGAGAGGGCAGCGGGAGGGGAAGGGGAAGGCAGATCTGGTCCCATGATTGAACATTACTGTTAGATCACATTATGTGTGTGCGCTACCAGGAGTTGTGGGGTAGGGGGACAATCCTTCCCACTCTGTGGGTTCCAAGGTGGAAGGAAGCCAGGTTAAGCTTCCAGGATGAGCTATCTCATCAGTCCCCACCACCACCACCCAGTTCCTCATTTAATCTCCAGGCCATTGCAGCGAAGCTATTAAGACTGTAGTCTCTGCCAGCTGGGGAGCGTGAGGCTGACACAGGTGGAGACCACACACATCTTTTCATCCAGTGATGGACCCCGAGTAGTTTATCATGTTGGTTGAGCCCTGACTTTGGTTTCAGACCAGCCTGTGTCGCCCACTCTGCTAGAGCACCCATCACTTTTGTTTCAGATTCTTTCTGCTCCCGCCACTACTTTTTCTTACTCTGGGTAATTTATTAATTTCTTTTAGTCCCAGCTTCCTTTGGCTGACTTGTACGAGACTCAGCAAAGATAATGAGTTTGAAACAAGTCTGGTGTGTCTTTCCACGTGGGCTCAGCTCTCTCACACATGCAGTCAAGGGGCTTCCCAAAAGCGTGGAACGACCTCTGTTGCCAGCAGTGTGTTCTGCCGCATCCTCAGTGAAACACGAAAAAAGTCGCCGTCTCCAGCTCGTCAGGGGATGTGGGAGCGGCCCTCCTCTTCCTCATGCCATGTCCTTCAACAGCCCAAGAATCAGGAAAGAGAGCTCTTGTATTATATTAGGGACTGGGTAGTTCACCATGGTCATCTGCAAACCAGAAAGCTGAGATCCCAGTAGACCTCAGTACACAAAAGCTGGAAGCCTGCTGTGAGTTCGAGGCCGACCTAGACTACAGTGAGTTCAAGGTCAGGGGCAGCCTGAGTTACAGAACCACATAACTAGACCCAGTATAAAAAGAAAGATCTGAGTTCCACTTTTGGACAGAATAAATTCCAAATAAACTGTTTTCTATTCTCCAGGCTTTTCACGTGGTAACTGATACACACTCAATGAGAGGCCAATATCGTTACCTATTTTACAATTGAAGAAAATATATAAAACTTGAGAAACCTGCCCATTGTTGGACACCCAGAAAAAAATGCTTTTTCAAACGGACGGATAAAGGAACTAGATTAAATAAATAAAGAACCGATAAACATTCTATACATCTGCAACTCATCCAATATCTCGCCAGAGGGCGCTCTTCCCCACGTCTCGACGCCAGTCCCTCCTGGCGCGCACTCTTCTTGCGTCTCGGGCTCGCGCGCGCTGCCGCGGCACCGGAAGTGACTGCGCTTGCAAGTTCCCCCGGTCTCTTCAGGGGAAACTGAGGCCGGCTTCTCCGGGAGACACGGTGCGAGCAGTCAGTCAGGTAGGCCGGCCCAAGTCCGCGGCGTACAACTCGGCCGCGAAGCGCCCTCGCGTCGGGAAGCCACCGGGCCGATGAAGGGGGGATGTGGCCCCCCACGGCTCTTTGGGCTCGCAGGTGAGAGCGCCGCCTCCTGTGCTTGACAGGCGCTGCGCCCAATGGGAGCCTTTGCCGTCCCGCTTCCGTGCCGATCCGACTCTCGGATTGGCTACACTGGGGCGGGCCGCGGGGGCGAGACCCCTCCTTCCAGAGAGGTCTAGGGGGCGCCCCTGAGGGAGGGCAGTTGCCTAGCAACGGGGCGGTGGCTCGGCGTGTACCCGGCCTAGGGGAGCGCGAGCTGTAAGCGAGGCCTCAGCCCACCCACCCGGGGCTCCTACGCGTTAGCAGCCTCCCTCCCTCGCGCCCTGCAGGGGGCTCCAAGAGGCCGCCTTGGGCCCGGCCCCAGGAAAACGAGGTCTCCGCTTTGGGGGCCTCGACTCTTCTTCCTGGCCGGTGGCGGGGAGCAGCGCCTCCCTCTCACCCCGTCTTTGTGCGGGGTGCCGGCGGCCATTGTGTCCGGGCGCGGAATGGAGGACCTGGCAGTCCCCCAACGCCATGTCCAGGGCCTTTGGGGAATTCAAAGACAACCAGCGGTGTTTGTGGGGGGTCTCCAGAAAACAGTCGCTCGGAAAGGCCCGGGGGTGGGCTTTCCGAAATCAGATCGCAGATCAGACGCCGTTTTCCCCTTCCGTGCTTAAGTACCTTAAAAGGGCACTTAAATAGAAAGAGAGAGAGAGAGAGAAAAAGAAAGGGGGGGGGATTACACTAAACCCACACCTCCGGGAGAGTTCTCCTGGCTCCCAGTAGGAGGCGGAGAGCCAAGGGGCGTGCTAGAGCGAGGGGGTTGGGCTCTCGGGTGGCTGGAGGCTGCGGAGCAGAGAGAGGGAGAGAGAGGCCGCCCTCGGTCTGGGCGATGGAGGAAGCAAGCAAGGGGGCAGGTTCCTAAGCTTCACAATTCCTGTGTCGCCTTCTGGGCTGCCTACCAGGTCGCATGATCCCTCCGGCCGGGGCTGGTTTTTTTGCCAGCCGCCGCGAGGCAGGCAGAGTTACCGGCAACCCAGCCACCACCTCCTCCCGACCTATGATACAAAAGATCTTCCGGGGGCTGCACCTGCTTGCTGTCGCCGGAGATAGATTTGAATGTAGGTGGGGAGGGGAGGCTGCCAATGGGGGTGACTTTTTGAGGAAGGCATTTCGGAGAAAAAGGGGTGGGTGGTTGTAGTAAAAAGAGGCTGATGAGACAATTCAAAGCTTGCTGGTCCTTTCAATTTGACTTCATTGAAGTCCCTTAGAACCTGGACTCAGACCTTCATAAGAGCCACAAAGAAACCAATTCTGGTACCTGGAGGAGGAATGGGATATTGTAAGGTAAATGACATGCATATTAAATTTTTCTCCTGAAGCTCTTTCTCTCTCTTCAGAACCTTATCCTGGCTTTGGATCCTGGAAGAGAGTCGCTAAACACAGAGCAGACCCAGTGAGTGAGCAGGTGTTTTGGACAATGGACTGGTTGAGCCCATCTCTATTATAAAAATGTCTCAGAGCAATCGGGAGCTGGTGGTTGACTTTCTCTCCTACAAGCTTTCCCAGAAGGGATACAGCTGGAGTCAGTTTAGTGATGTCGAAGAGAACAGGACTGAGGCCCCAGAAGGACCTGAATCAGAGAGGGAGACCCCCAGTGCCATCAATGGCAACCCATCCTGGCACCTGGCGGATAGCCCCGCGGTAAATGGAGCCACTGGCCACAGCAGCAGTTTGGATGCCCGGGAGGTGATCCCCATGGCAGCAGTGAAGCAAGCGCTGAGAGAGGCTGGCGATGAGTTTGAACTGCGGTACCGGCGGGCGTTCAGTGATCTAACATCGCAGCTTCATATAACCCCAGGGACAGCATATCAAAGCTTTGAACAGGTAGTGAATGAACTCTTCCGGGATGGGGTAAACTGGGGTCGCATCGTGGCCTTTTTCTCCTTCGGTGGAGCCTTGTGTGTGGAAAGCGTAGACAAGGAGATGCAGGTATTGGTGAGTCGGATCGCAAGTTGGATGGCCACCTATCTGAATGACCACCTAGAGCCTTGGATCCAGGACAACGGCGGCTGGGTAAGAACCACGCCCCTTGTCTCTCTCTTCTTTGGAGAGCCCCAAATGTCCTTGTTGGTCCCTTTTCTGTTGCATGGCATGGTTGTTGAGGATGTTGATTGTTCAGGAAAGCTGCCTGGCTCTGTTTCGACACAAGAGGTTAACTTCGAGAGATCTGCATCTTTCCTTCTGGCTATGCTTGTGGCCCCAGAGTTTCAGAGTTTGTTCCAGTTTCTCAGCAAAGAAAAACATAGCCTGTGTTTACCTTAGCTGAAAACCTGTGAGAGTGACAAGTTCTCCCTGCCTTCTGCTGGCTCTCACAGAATGGGTCACCTTGGCTGGGAGTGAGGAACACAATACCTGGAGAACCGGAAGAGCTGGTATCCTCAGGTCCCTGTATACCTGCGTGCATGGTACTTAGACCATTTGCCCAGGCAGGAGCCCCCACTGACTTGGGTGACTGAGGATTATTTGATTTTGGAGAAGGGTGGTCTGTGCCAGCTGTGTTTGTGCTGTGCCCCTAAGTTCATTTTCCCCAAAGTACGCAGCTTTCTGCATGGTTGGCTTGTTTGGGCGCTCCTGCTGTGTCATATATTGAGCCCCAGGACTTTGCACCTCACTGCCCAGGGTCGGTTGGGGATCTCCAGCTGCTCTTTCTATTGCTTTTCTGGTCAGGGCCATGGGGCCTCTTTACTGGAACGCTGTTTGCTGGCAGAGCAAGAACCGGGTCTGTGAGGCTCCATAGGAAATTAAGATTTGGTGACAGACTGGATGTGGGTGTGCGTCCTGGCCCTGTCACTTAACTAGCCATGTGACCTTGGACTGGCTGGTTTACCTTCTGGAGCCTTAGTTTCTAACACACAAAAAATGTGGCAAGCTCTCCTTGCTTAACAGAGTTTTGTGACTCTTAGAGATAATGTGAGCAGAGGCTCACGCCAGTGAGTGCCTTCTCCAGAGAATCCTTCTGCTCCCACCTAATGAGGTGGTGTGGAGGTGAGAGCTTCCTTACCAGTAGCCACGATAGTAGGCAGTCTTCACCTTTGTAGTGAACTCCATTCCCGAATAGGGGAGCTCAGGGCTTATGAGAAGTATTCTGATCCCTCAGAATATGTCAAAAATGGACAAGCTGTGGAAAATAAGCCATCCATTGAAGGAAGTGAGGTGGAAGGAGCCATGCACCATGGACTCGGGAATGTCAAGAATTCAGTTGTCCATAGGCTGGGCCTAGGGCGGGGCAAGCACTTCGCTTTTACCACTGAGCAGGATACCTTCTGGGTTTGCCCTGAAACCCCATCCTGTCTCTAGTTTCCCATTTCTTTGAAACTTCACCCCCACTCTTCCCCTCCAGTAGCTCTTGTAAAGGCAAAGAGGTCACTTGTCAGTAGAGGTCAGATGAGCAGGGTAGAGTTGACTGAGGTAAAGGTGGGCTCCCTTGAGGTAAGGATTGCCAGACTCGAAAGCCAGTCTGTAAATGAACTCCCTGGGGAGATAAATGATTAAATAGTTCCTGTTGGTTTGTGCAGTGACCTCTTCTATTCATTCTCTCTTGCTTTGATTCTCTTTTGGGGCAAATATTTGTTCAGCTGATTACAGGAGGGACAGGATTCCAGCCCTTCAGACACACCCTCTGAAGCACCTCCAAGTAAACCTGGGCCCTTGACTCTATCACTTGCTGACTGTCTTTAGTGGTCCTAATACCAGGTAGGCTCTTGCCAGCTGTAAACAGTAGGCAGATGGAAGAGGTACCTGCTAGGCCAGCCAACCTCTGCAGAGGCTACTGGGACCTGAGAATTGCCAGCTGTAAACAGTAGGCAGATGGAAGAGGTACCTGCTAGGCCAGCCAACCTCTGCAGAGGCTACTGGGACCTGAGAATTGCCAGCTGCCCCATATTGCATGTAATGTTCCAGTCACCTGGAAAAATGCTAAACCCATCTAAGGCAGCAGCTTGGGGCAGGTTCATTAGCTCTCATTGATTAAAATCCCACCCACCACCGTCTCTTCACTCAAGAGTCTCCAGAGCCTGTTGGGCAGCATACCTGGTAACTTGCCACTTCTGCCTGATGAGCAGAGAGAGAATGTGTGTTTCAGAAGAGCCGGTTATGGCAGAGCCATTTCTGGGCATGCATTCTTCTCCTGAGACCAGGGGGTAAAGAACATTCCACTCAGTGTCGCTTGAGCCTTGGTGGAAGATACCTGCCCATTTCCTCTTGGCTATGCCCTCTGAGCTGCATAGATGCTGCTGCAGTGGTACCCCCAGATTTTCCTGGGGCTGCAGCTTGGAGGTCGTAGAGTTCAAGCAGTTCACTAAGGGTATGCTCTGAATTTAGCAGAAAACTCAGCCTTTCCTGAGTACCTGGAGTACCTCTTGTGTTTCCAGCATTGTTTTATCCTTTATTTAATGTAGCCAATTTCCCGAGCAGCTACTACAGGTCAAGCAGTGTGCTAGGCGTTAGCTTAAGCTAGATACTATCTCTCTATCTTGGAAATACATGGTCATTCATATGTTCCACACAGTAACTTTCCAAGGTTAAATGTCTCTCAGCCAACTAAGTGTCTGAGTGAAAAATTTAAATTGAAATTGGCCTCATTTCAGAGTCTAAACCCTTTCCATCCATACCTTGTTCAGGAAGTAATAATCCAGACAGACTAGCATAGAAAACCAGGGCTGAGGAAAACATGCCTGTAGAAGGTGCTCTTTCCATGCTGCAATTGTGGCGTTGTTCAAGCATTTGAGAACAGTGCCTTTATCATCAGTAGCAGGTTCCCTAATATGTGGGAACCTCAGATTGTGTCTGTAGGGAGATGGCCTGCCTCAGAGTCTCTTTTAATTGTGGGGTGATGCCCTAAGGATTGGAACTCAAGCCTCTGGCCATACTGCTGCCTGACTCACTTAGCAAAATGCTGAACCTGTTGTCTGTGTCTTCTGTCTTTCCCACCTGTAAAATGGAATAATGATACCCAGCTGCCTGAATAAAAGCCCTTCCCTAACCTTAATTGTAGGGTGGACAAAGGGTGGACGCACTTCTCCAGAGTGAGCTTCCTCCCTCAAGGTTCTGAACTTTGCCCCCTGGAGTTACTTCTTAAGAAACTAAGCCAGTTCACTGGGACCTAGCCCCCAGTAGATGAAACTATTTAGGGGTGGGGTTTCACTTTGAGTGTGGGGTAAGGCCCCAGATGGGTTGTGTCACTTTGGTATAGCCAATTCTGGAGATTTCCTTTTGCTCAATGAAAACACCATTGTTAGGAGCAGTGAATGAGCCATAGCCAGGAGAAAACCTAGTTTGACCATTCCCAAGCTGCAGATCTCTTCTTACCTATTCTGAATTCTTCAGCGCAACACAGATACAGATATTTGCTTAGTTGAAGCACCTCAGCTCCATTTGCAAATTTGGCAGTTCTGTGGTTTTTTGGGGGGAAGTCCCATCAGAAATCCCAACACAGAAATTTTTAGTAATCTCATTCAGGTCTTCAGATGAAATAGAAGTGTCTCAGGGGCTCCCCCTTGGAACACCCACTTCTTCTTGGTGTCCTTTTTTAGGTGGTTGTTAAAACTCTTTTGCCTTCACAGGATTTTCCAGACTCCCTAAAGCAATATCCCCAGCAACCACATGGAACTCTTCATTTTCTGCCTGAAAATTACCCAGGTAGTTTTCAGGGGGCCCCAGTGGAACCTGGAGGAGTTTCTTGACTTTCTTGTGGGTAACCACCAATTTTGTTTGGGCTGTGTGAAGCCGTGTTGTTAGCCGACCCCTTCTCCCAACAGACTTTTGTCCTAAGGCCAGTGGACTTGGGTATCTTTCTCCTGTGCCCATCCTTTTAGTTTTTCCCCAGCCATTAGCCTGCCATCACTAGGCTTGCTTTGCACTTGTTGCTGTGTCTAGATTTAGTGTGCTTAGATTTAAGGTTAATCTCCAGCGAAATGCTCTTCAACAGAAAGACCATCTTCAACCTTAGTCTATCAAGATCTCTGCCCCCCTTCCCAGCCTCTCCAGCCTAAATCTGCAGGATCCTCTTTTCTTTTTTTTTTTTTTTTTTTTTTTGGTTTTTTTTTTTTTTTTTTTGGTTTTTCAAGACAGGGTTTCTCTGTGGCTTTGGAGCCTGGCCTGGAACTAGCTCTTGTAGACCAGGCTGGTCTCGAACTCACAGAGATCC
This sequence comes from Chionomys nivalis, assembly GCF_950005125.1. NCBI lineage: Eukaryota > Metazoa > Chordata > Mammalia > Rodentia > Cricetidae > Chionomys > Chionomys nivalis. The sequence goes on from NC_080094.1 coordinate 25,169,402, forward strand.
GCCTGCCTCTGCCTCCCAAGTGCTGGGATTAAAGGCGTGCGCCACCACCGCCTGGCAGGATCCTCTTTTCTTGAAGGAAGCTCTGGAACCTCTATTGTCCCTGCAGTTCACAGTCTGTCTTCCCCACTCCCATTGGGCATCTAGTGATAGACAGTCCCCTGAGCCTTTTTTCACCTAGGGAAGAAAAGGCCCAGATGAATTGCTACCAGCTTGATACTCACCATTTATATATGATCCCCATATATATATGGGGAAAAGAAGGAACTGGTAGTTTAAATTGGTGCAGGCATTTATAACAGCTGTACTCTCAGAGTCCATGTCTTGCTTACATTGGTCATCTCAGCCCAGAGAACTAATCTTGAGTGCAGTAGTCATCTCTGAAAGAGATATTGAGTATCTGAGGAAAGGACTTAATCAAGTCAGAGTAATAAGGGGGGGAACCTCTTCTACCAATTATTGAGCCCCCCCCCACTCTGCTAGGTACTGAGAAAAAACAAAACTAAGTTTTTGCCTCAAATAGCTCATTCTGTTAGACAAATCTACATTTGTAGATTTTAAGACTGGGGCTCAGTCTTAAAATGCTTTGCTATGTTAGCATAAGAATCTGAATTTGGCGCATACCTTTAATCCCGGGGCTTGGGAGGCAGAGGCAGGGGGATCTTTGTGAGTTCAAGGCCAGCCTGGCCAGAGCTGTTATACAGAAAAACTCTGTCTTGGAAAACAACAACAACAAAAAGAATCAGAATTTGATCACCAAAATCCATTTTAAAAAAAGAAAGAAGAAAAGAAAAAAAAATGTGTGCACTCAATCCCAAAGCTGTAAGGCAAAGACAAGGGGATTTCTGGAGCCTGCTGGCCTGCCTCCCTTGTCTGATGAATGAGTTCCAGGCCAATGAGGTAGATAGCTCCTGAGGAACAATATGCATGTGACCTCCATATGCATATGCATATGTATGCAAGCTAAAGTGAATACACACATACATACACATAATTGTATAGCGACATTTTTGTCAATGATGGACGGTGTATACCACAGCAGTTCCATATTACATGGTCTGGGGACTGGAGAGATGGCTCAGTGTTTTAAGAGTTCTTAAAACAGAAGACCCAAGTTTAGTTTCCAGTATTTGTGTGTGTGTTATGCATCAGCTGATAGTAGGTTCTTTGAAGAAAATAAGATTGGTTTATAGAGAATGCCTAGCAAGACAGGATGGGATGGCACTTTAAAAAGGTTGATGAAAGGGCCTAGCAAGGTGGTTTAGCTTATAAAGGTACATGCTGTCAAGCCTGATGTCCTGAGTTAGATCCCTGGTTCCCACTTGGTGGAAGGGAAGAACTATCTTCTGTATATGATTATGGTGTACTTCTCCCCCAGTAAATAAATAAATTAATTAATTAAATTTAAAGAGTGATCAAAAAAATGAACAGCCAAGATGTAGGAAAATGAAAAAAAGCTCAGCCCTCATCTTTCGTTTCTTTGGTTAGAATATGAATTATCTTGACATAAGACAAATTAAGAGGAGAAAAAAACAAACATTTTGATAACCCATGTGTGCACAGGAACCAATGTCAAGTAATGGTTAGATGCATGATTGAGGTTTAGCGTCCTGAAGTACAGAAAGGAATAGGATGCCGAGTGTGGTTGCACACACCTTTAATCCCAGCACCCAGGAGGCAGAGATGGACATATCTTTGAGTTTGAGGCCAACTAGGGTGACATGGTGAGACCCTGTCTCAAACCAATAAGTCAGTAAATAAATGGAAGGGAGGAATAGGGCTTTGGGATTATTATGCTAAGCACCCACATTTTAAGAGGGTTGGCTGCAAATTATCGTGAGTAATATTTTGCTGTTCAGATAAAGTATCTCAGGTAATAGGATCTGTAGAGCAGACCAACAACTGATACAAATACTTTTTTTTTTTTTTTGAGACAGGATTTCTCTGTAGCTTTAGAGCCTGTCCTGGGACTAGCTCTTTTAGACCAGGCTGGCCTTGAACTCACAAAGATCCCAAGTGCTGGGATTTAAAGCACGCGCCATCACTGCCCGCCTACAAATACTTTTGTAAGTTTCTTTATAGATGCTTCTTTTATAGAAAACAACATTTCAAGGTTACTCCTGTGTGTCTCTGAGTGTGGATTTCTTTGACTAAGCTGCTTCAAGTATGCCAAATACACACGTTCTGATCTCCCACAGGCATGTTCTTGGAATACTGTTTCTAGAGCTCCAACAAAGGATATTACCTGGAGGTGGTATTTGAGAAGATCTGAAGGATAGGAGATGGCTCACTGTGTGAGTCCATATAGCAAGGGTTTTTGTTTGTTTGTTTTTGTTTTGGTTTTGGTTTTGGTTTTTCGAGACAGGGTTTCTCTGTGGCTTTGGAGCCTGTCCTGGAACTAGCTCTGTAGACCAGGCTGGTCTCGAACTCACAGAGATCCGCCTGCCTCTGCCTCCCGTGTGCTGGGATTAAAGGCATGCGCCAGCTTTTGTTTGTTTTTTTGAGACAGGGTTTCTCTGTAGCTTTGGAGCCTGTCCTGCAACTAGCTCTTGTAGACCAGACTGGCATCGAACTCACAGAGATCCTCCTGCCTCTGTCTCCTGAGTGTTGGGATTAAAGGTGTGTGCCACACTGCCTGGCTGGCTCATATAGCAAGCTTTTCAAGCAGAAGAGTGTACTGAGGAGGAGAGATGCTTGGCATTTTCAGGAATGGCAGAGGTCAGATTGGCTTAAGCAGCAGGGAACAGAGATATTTTTTTGTTTTATTTTGTTTTTGTCCTCTATCAAGGATATGAAAGCTGAGGGGAGGTGAGGGCTGGCTGCTGAGCACATAGAGCATTACAAGGCAGTTTGAGGCTTTGGTCTGGAATGAGAGATGTCAAGAGTAGGTTTAGAGCAGCGAAGTGATGATCAGAGTTCTGTAAGGGTAGAAGCGGGTCTTCACTTTGAGAAGAAGCTGGTGCCACTGGCGGGTGGAAAGACTTCTTAGCTTTAAATGGCTGTAGAGATCATGAGAGAAGACTCAAGAGGAGACCAGCTTTGCACACGGTGTATTGGCTGGTGCAGCTAGCCACATTGGAAGCCATGTTGTTTTTACTGTTTGGAGAATCTAGATAAAATGAGGACTGAAAAAATTGTTAGGCTGGACATTGTGGTGCATGGCTATAATCTGAGCATTTGGGAGGTTGAGCAAAAAGATTGCTTTGGATCTGAGGATAGTCCAGACTACATCTTGAATTTAAGGCCAGCCTGGACTTTAGAGTAATTAAACTCATGCTTAAATAAATGACCAAACTCTCTCTTTTCAGAAATACTTCTCTTCAAATACACTTTACAGATGGCCCTCCATTATTCTTCTCTGTTACTGTCTGAAAAACTGCAGCTTGTCTGAGTTAAAATCCTAACTCACGCCAGGCGGTGGTAGCGCACGCCTTTAATCCCAGCACTTGGGAGGCAGAGGCAGGCGGACCTCTCGGAGTTCGAGACCAGCCTGGTCTACAAGAGCTAGTTCCAGGACAGGCTCCAAAACGACAGAGAAACCCTGTCTCGAAAACCCAAAAAAAATCCTAACTCACCCAATCTCTTTTGACCTTCCTGAATCTTGAGCACAATGATAAAACATTGGGGTATGCCTGGAATATGGAGAGCCTAACCCCATGTTGATGTAATATTTCTTATTATGTGTACCATGGAACTCTTGGCTCATTCTCAAAGTACCCATTCTTCCTTTTCTTTATAGTCACCCACAGTATGAGCTCTAGTGTATATGTGCCCTGGTGATGCAACATCTCCATGGTCTTAGGGTACGGATCCAGACATATTCTCTTAACTCTACATATTCAATATGTCACCAAATCATTTTAGCCCCAGACTTTAGTTTCTCCCTCAGGATGGGATTTTGAAATTGACATTCTGATTCTTACAGGCCTGCAACCCTATCATAGATTTTACCAAGAATGCTATTCCAAAATGTTACTTTAGGCTGACTCTTTCCTGTCCAGCACACACTATCATCACAGGGTAACTTGTCGCTTCCCCACAAGATAGGTAGGACTCCATACACACATTCCAACTTACAAAGTACTTGGCACATCTACCTTGTCTTTGTGATACCTTTAGCCATGCAGATTGGTGATCGGGATAGTGCCGTATCCTTGTCACAGGAGCAGGCAGGCCCAGAGATATAGTGGCTTCACTAGTCACCTGCTATGTGCCCTGGACTTGTTGGAAGGTTCAGAAAGGCAGTTGTTGGCCTAAAGTGCTCAGAATGGCCACAGTCACCCAGACGGTACTGCCATGATGCTTGGGCTCCTTCAGTCTCTGTTTTCATAGAGAGAAGCCACCTTTGGGACCTTGTGCTGCTTACTTTTATCCCCAGTGAGTCTCAGGCCAGGCCTACTCTGGCTCTAAGCTTCGGAGTTCTCTGGATAGAAAGCAGAGTTCCCCTCGGAACTGGAGCTTTTTCTCGTGCTCTTCAGGAAATGCCATTGCAATGACTTCCATAGACTGCTTCCTGTCCCGACCCAGCAGCCGGATTCCTGCCGCAGAGTGTGGAAACTGGAAAGTAATGTCCCAAGAGGTGTGCCCCCCTACTTTTTGTATGCCCCTCCCTTTCCTCTTTCAGTCACTTTCTCTGCTCTCATTCCCTCCCCCCTTCTCCAGGTCTCTCCCTCCAGCCTGCCCTCTTCCCTTAGGACTGGGGGTGTGCCTTTCTGGTATTCTGTCACTGATGCTAGGCTGTGGGTCAGTCTGAAGGAACTCCTGGCTTGTCTCCTTAACTTCGTCACTTCTAACGTTCCTTAGAGGGGCATTAAAGCTGTCACTTGGAATACCCTGCGTCATTCATGAACTGACTTCTCCCAGGGGGTCCTACCCACTCAGAATAGGACAGAGATTTCTAAGGCAGGTATCAATGGTTCTGCACTTAAAATCCTGTCTCTTGGAGATTGATGTCAGTGTTGAGTGACAGGGCTTGCCACCCCTTCCCAAGTCACCTTTCAGGAGGAAGCTGGAAGGTTGCGAACCTTGTTGGACAGTCATCTGAGGAATGGGAGCTGGCCTGGGAGGAGATTGGAATGCACTCAACTATGCCTCAGATCCTTTGTTCCAGCTCTTGAAAGGGAAACATTCCCCTCCCTCCACCCTGGCCACACACATGTGCCTTTGTTCCCCTAGTCAGAGTCAGGCAGCGCCTGGAACACAACCACTGGGAACACAGTGTCCCTTCTGAGGAACCTGATGCGCCTCCCCAGAGGCTGGCCCCTGGTCAGTAGGACTGGGACTTAGGAGCCCAGCCTCATGCCCTTTTCACAGAAGACTCTCCCACAGGCTGACAGCTTGTCTACAGACAGATGTCCCTGCACTTCTGTGTAATTATTCCATGGGATGCCCATGTCCCAACACTAAGCCCCTCCCTCTTATTCCGCTTGGTGATTAATATTATTGTTAACATTGCTATTAATAGCACCTAGCATTTATTGAATGCTTACTCTATGCCAGGCATTGTTCAGTGTGTGCTACAAGTACTAATTGATTCCATTCTTATGGCAACACTCGATGAAGTAGGTACTATTATTAGCCCCTTTTCACAACTGAGGCGCAGGAGTGAAGCAGCTTGTTTGAGGGAGCAGTTACTGCTGGGCAAGGCCTGAGAGGGATGCTTCTACCTGCACTTTGAAGGGGTGTACAGGGCAGAATCAGATTGATACCGGGTCAGGCTTGCTAAAGCTTAGGCTGTTTGCTTTTTATCCTTAAAACAGCCTATAAAGTAAGTAGCATCTTCATTTTATGGCCAAGAAAACCAAGGCTGAAAGAAAAATGATATTGCTAAGGCCTCACAGGCCAGCGCCAGGAAGAGCTGGGATTCCAACTCAGTGTGTTCAGCTTCCAAACTGCACTGCTGTGGCGGTCTGCAGCTTAGAGACAGTTCCTTTTATGTACATGATAGTGTTTTCTAATGTTCCAAACCTTTTTGTTCACATTTCCAGGTAAGATAGGTGCTTTCAGTCCCATTTCTAGGGAGGAAATTAAAAAAATGAAATGCCTGTCAGACTTAGATTCCCATTTGACCTGAAGTTTATTTTGTTTGGAAAGGCGGTGGCTTTTTGAGAGGGTCTCCAGGCTGGCCTCAAATTCATTATATGTTGCTGAGGACCTTGAACCTCCTGATCCTCCTTCCTACTCTTCCTGGGATTATAGGCATGCCCCACCATGCCCTGCTCTTGTGTCTGACCTTTACCCTAATGTTGCTAGTGCTACCTGCCTCTTCTAAAGCTGGATTCATTTAGTTTAATCACTAAATGTTAATGAATGCCTTAGATGGGAACACCATGGCTATGGTGGTAAGACTACATGACTCCTGTTGGTGGTCTGTCTCAGTGCTTCACACCTTGGAACTGGCTAGTGTCCTTGCCATTTGAATCGGTGTATGTGATCATCTATTTGTCCCCTCAGCTCCTAGACAAGCCAGGCAGGGCTCATTGTAGTTAGTGTGTTAGCTTTCTGTTGTTGGGACAGAATACTCTAGTCTAGACATAGTTTAAAGGATGGGAAGATTATTTTAGCTTACTGTTTCAGAGATTTCGATTCATGACCCTTGACTCCATTATCTCATGATTTATGAGTAGTGAGGCAAACTTCATGGCCCACAAATGGTGAAGCAGAGGTTACTTACCTCATGGCAGCAAGGAAGCAAGAGAGAGGACACTACGAAAAGAATGCACCCATCACTGTATGTCCCCCGTGATTTACTTCCCTCCAGCATTTTTTTTTATTGCCCAGTAGTCCTTTCAATTATGAATCTGAGCCAGGCCAGGCAGTGATGGTCCATGCCTTTAATCTCAGCACTCAGGAGGCAGAGGCAGGAGGATCTCTGTGAGTCTGAGCCAGCGTGGTCTACCAAGCTATCCAGGACAGCCAAGGCTACAGAGAGAAACCCTGTCTTCAAAATAAAACAAGACAAACAAAAATGTTGAATCTGCTCTCTAGTGATGAGAAGAGTCTGGGAGAGCTGCCCTGCCATTGTCAAGTTGAGCAAACCTCTTTAGCCCATCTCCCCCCTTTAAGTCTCTGAATAAAATGGTTTGATCCCAGTCAGTCAATGAGCCCATGATTGCCCCTGCCCTTATGATCTACTCACCTTCCAGAAGATCCTGCTTCTGAACACTGTTGTGTTAAGGACCAAGTCTTTTAACACAAAAGATTGGGGGGGAGGGGCCTTTTTGGTTTGACACAGAGTTTCACTATGTAGTCCAAGCTAACTTGGAACTTCCTGCAGTCCTCCTTCTGTCTGGGAAGTATTGGGATTACATTCATATGCCACTGTGCTCAGTTAACATATAAGCTATTTCGGAGCCACACTAAAACACTATTTATTAATCTTTTAATAAACCTATAGACAAAGCTTGACTTTGTCTTCAGTGTGAAGCGACCCAGTTCTCAAATCCATAAACCTGAGAGGATAATGCCAACCTTACCAGAGTAAGCAAGACATAAATGAGAGCGAATGCATGAGTGTTGTTAGGGATAATAACAGGTGTTGTGTGTGGAGTGCTTGCTTGCTGTGTGCCAGGAGCTGTGTTTATGCCCTTGACATATCATCTTATTTGGTCTCCACAACTGCTCCGATGTGAAGCGGGTACATCCAGGACTCAGAGACCTCCATAGTAACACATCCTCTAAGAGGCAGAGCACAGTCTGACAATATGCCTTGTGCCAAAGTCTATCCTTGTGCCACTGTGTTGTTGCTTTTTCTGCAGACCTGGACTGGTTTATTTTATCCTGAGTACCTGGCACAGTGCCCAGGCTTCGGCAGGGGATTGGCTAGGGTCTGTTCAGTGAACATGAGGGTTGTTACTACTAGATGTAGGACTACATTGTCAGTCCCTGAGGAAGCAAATACATCTGAATCAGGAGTAGGCCCCAAACACTTAGTGAATGGCTTGTGCCAAATGGGTGGTGTAGGCTCAAAGTGGAAGAGGCCAGACCACTGATTACATCCTACAGGTGGCCTGGACCTCTGCCAAATGGTCCCACTCTTACCATCTCTACCCATTAGAGTTCTTGGCCCAGAGGCTTCCACCCTCAGTCCGCATTGTCACCTTCCACCTGGCCCCAGGCCAGCTGAATTGCCAGTACAGACTCTTCCCCTCCCCGCCCCCCTCATGCAAAGGGTTAAGGTGGGGAAAGTCGCTGGGGGCTTAGTGACCATAGCTTTCTCAGCACTGTAGCTCTGTATACTAAGGTCTCCATGCCCCCATCTGTAAAATGAAGATAATGGTAATGGGTCTCTTCTTCCACGGCTCCGTGTTTTTCCTCTGTTGGGAGTCACTCTGCCTGCCTCAGGTCTGATTAGAACTCTGTTTTTATCATTCAGATTTCAATGTTTCAAGCCTCCCCAGAGGCTACCCATGTTTACATGTTTACTGTCCAAATCAGAGAAACTTAAACTCCCACAGTATACGGCCTTTGTGTGCGAAGTTTCCCTTCATTACCAGCATCTAGCAGAATATTTGGAGCTAGGTGATATTTGGCCAGTATTTTTGAGAGACTGACTTGTAGCATAGACCAAATAGCCTTCTGCCTGACATACAGTAGACTCATATAGTAGATACTATCGCCTGTGAAGAAGACGTGGAGCATGAAGGCTCCTTTGCTTCTTCCTACCCTGGAAGCTGGGGATTGGGCCCAGGACCTTGAATTAAGCAAGCTGCGCATGTGTTCTTCCCTCAGTCTATAGTCAGTCACTTCTGCCTGTTCTGACAGGGTCTCTCATCTCTGTAGAGCCCAGCTGGTTCTGAACTCAGTCCTCCTGTGACACACTCCCATGAGCTGGGGTTATAGGCTTGTACTACCACACCCAGCTCGGTGAGAGCTTTAAATGGGTGAAAGGAACGTGACTGGGCCAGGCTCAGTGGGCGAGAACCAGCCAGCCAGATTTGAAGGGAGATGCTGAGCTGTCACGTCTTCTGAAGAGGATCTGGGCTGGCGGGAAAACTGATCAGACAGAAGGAAGCAGAGACTGAGTGTGGTGCAGGCCTGGAGACATAGGGATGGGGGTAACTGATGGTAGTGATGGACTCAGAGGGAAGAGACCCAGAGCACCCGTGGGTGCAGTCAGGCCTCCAGTAACCCCTGGGAGAAAGAACCCCTTGCCAGCTGGGACTCAGCAGGCAGAACTGTGGGAGGAAAAAGCCAAGGCACCTGGGACGTGCAGGTCAGGTAGGCCGCCCTGGTTGTTATTTGGGGCTCAAAGCCAGGTGCAGATTCAAAGGATTGATTGAAGCCTTTTGGCAACTCTAGCCTTTGTAGGGTAAACATCACCTGTCTCCTGCCACCTGCTGTGACTGTGCCAGCAAGGTACCCTGGCAGCCCCAAAGAGACCCAGCTTTCTTGCTGCTCTGGTAGAGCAAAACTGCCCTCCAGAGAGGCGGCTACTTCTTTAGCTCCTTTGAAAGTCTCGGGTGACAATAAGGAGTCGTCTACTAAAGAGGTCCTTCCCATTCCCACCCGAGGAAGCCGGAGAAGGAGCCCTGGGAGCCAGGACAGCTGGGCCAACTAGGGGGAGGGGTCAGCTTGAGAGCAGGTGCAGATTTCGAAGAGGGTGGGGCCTGAGGGGAAGTAGGGATCTTGGTAGGCTTCAAAACTTCCCTCCTCCTCCTCTAGCCACAGCTGGCTTCTGTGGGAGTCTGATGACCTAGTTACAATGCTTAGACATAGTTAGCTTAGCTTTCAGTTCATGGCTGTGGCAGTCTCTCATCCTTGAGACTTCTTGGGTCCAAAAGGTACACTTGCATTCCCCAAAATAGTTCCATGTGAAGGGCACACACCTTGTCACGTGCAGAGGCTTGTGGCCCAAGGGAGGGTCCAGTCAGTAAGGCTTCATTGTTGTGCCTCCTGCCAAGCCCAGGGAGAAGTCTCTCTGTCCTCTCCTTCCACTTCTCTCCATAGGGCGGTGGATGGGCAGCCAGTAGAAACTACAGACTCCTTGAGGGACCAAAAGGAAGAAACTCTGTTGTCTTGAGCTTAAGTTGTCTCTTCTCCTCTCAGTAGAATGGTAAAACTAGCTACTGGGATGGTGTGTCAGGACTGAGTCCTGGACTACCTGGGCCACCCAGAGACACCGTTTCAAAACCTGAGGAAAATGGTTGAGACTACAGCTGGATGGAAGAAAAAGGTTCTGGGGTCTCTGGAGACCTCCACCCTCTCTGGTAGCAGCTGGCCCTGATATTTATGGTACGTGACTTGCCAGTATCTCCTTGGGAGAAAATTAGTGATCACTGTTGAAGAGTTAGGTACATTAGGGTTGGAAGTATAGCTCACTTGGTAGAGTGTTTGCCTACTATGCAGAAAATCCTGGGTTTGATCCCTACCACTGCATTTAACAAGGCTTTATGATACAGACCTGAAACTCAATAGTCAGGAGGATTTGATGTTCAAGGTTATCTTTGACTATATAAGGATTTCTAAACTAGTCCAGTCCTGTCTCAAACTAACAAAAAAAGTAATAATGAGTTGAGTGTAGTAGCTGGGCATAGTAACTCCTACCTGTAATCCCAGCACTTGGGAGGCTAAGGCAAGAAGAATGCCATCAAGGCTGTTCTGCATTGTAGAGTAAGACCCATCTGAAAAGTAGGAAAGGGCAGGTGAGGTGGCTCAATGGGTAGAGGCATTTGACACAAATCCTAATGACATGAGTTCAGTCTCGAGACACCCCCTCCCCAGTTGTCCTCTGACTCCATAAGCATGCTGCCCCCATTCCACTGCCCATACACAAAATAATAAATAAATAATTTACAAAAAACAGCAAAGAGATAATAACTTACAGTGCTTTTCTGGAAACACTCTGCTCAGCTGTTGAGATGCATGGAGCCTAGCATACAGAACTACTCACTCAGCATGACAGCTATGGCTATTACTGTTATCACATTCCTATCACAGATAATCAGGGTAAAGTTACTGTGATTGCTGTTGGAGCTACCTCTACTTTTTTTTTGAGAGACGAGGTTGCCCTATGTAACCATGACTGACCCAGAACTCACTATATAGACCATGCTGGCCTCAAAGTCATAAAGATCTTCCTGCCTCTGCCTCCTAAAGCCCAGGCTGGTCTTGAACTCACAGAGATCTGCCTGCCTCTGCTGGGATTAAAGGTGTGCGCCACCACTGCCAGGCTTAAAGAAGCTTTCTGGGAGTTTCTTGTCTGGTCTAGCTTTTGGCCCAAGAATTAGGAAGTCAAGGACCTTGACTTACAAGCTTATCCCCACCTCCCGCACCAGGGCCTCAAGTCAGAACTTGTACACAACTTGACGTCAGCCATGTTGTTGATTTGGCATTTGGCAATGTGGTGTATCTTCTCTAATCTTTGCCAAGGTTCTCCAAGATGGAAGACCTCTCCATATTTGATGACTAGAAGATTTATAAGTTGAACATTTAAAGTGTATAGGAACATGCCTAGCACACAGTGGATGCTTCCATAGCTGTATGACTAAACTATGTGATGTGTTGTGGATACTTTGGAACTTTTCTGGGGTGGCCTCATTTCTTGTTTGTTTAGTGACTATAAGCTCTGCCTGTCGCCTCATGCTGAAGAAAGATAACACCCACTTTGCCTCCCTCCCAGGCCAGCAGGGAGGCCCAGGAGTGATAAGTGAGAAAGCACTTTGAGAACTGTAACATTTGGTCTTGTTGCTCCTTCTTGCTACAGCCACAGCCATAGCTGTAGTATTCATTCAGTCACTGAACCAGCAAGCATTTTTAAAAAAGAAAGATAGAAACCTTAACTTAACATTTTCCTATTTTCTTGAGTTTGGACAAGCTTCCTTCTCTAAGCCTAGACATCTATAAAAGGGAAATAGTTCTTTCTAGACAGGGTGTGTATGGGTGGCAACTAAGAAGGAAGCTCTGAGTTTGTTGAGCACAGGATTGTCTTACTCACTCTTACCAGCTACCATTGGGCCCACCACTTAGTGGTTAAGTATCTAATGGCCAGGTTAACAGACATTCCTAAGGATGGCTGGTATATATAGAGCACCCGATACACTGCCTAGTGCAGAGAATAAGCTCACCAAATTCTTTGACTGTATGGCTGGCCAGTCACTGATTTAGCTACTGGTTGCCTTCATCATGAAGTTACCAGGTAAGCTCACACTGTTGAGTGTGACTCAAATGGGAAGTAGAAATTAATATTGGCTCCTAACCCTAGGATGTCCTTGCTTGCCCAGGTAGGGTATTCGTAGTGCTTTGACCCAACCCAGAGCAATGCCACTTACATAAAAAACCCAGGGCAAGAACGCCTCATCTCATACTCACCTCAGTTCAGAGCAAGAATAACCACCCCTTGTTCTACCCATTACTCCCTTTACTCTCGGCACCCACATTCAGATGGAACCCTTGGGGGTTACATTGCTAGGGAAGTCTTTAGGGAGTCACTCAGTAGTGACCCTTTGGGACCGGGTACAGGGAGGAAGCCCAAGTCTAGGGTTTTGGGTCTCCTGGGACTGGGTCAAGCAGCAGGTGCAGATAGGAGGCCCCAGGATGGTGGCTGAGTGGTGAAACTGAAAGGTGTATAGGATCAGACAGAGTCCATCCTGCCTGCTTGTCCATGCAGGTGGACTGCATCTGGAACTCCTCCTGAGTCTGAATTGGTGGTAGAAGGTAGGGTTCAATATTAGTACTCTAAGTCTCAATAAGAGAAGTATGTGGAAGGCCAGAGCAAAGCCTGCAGTTGACACCTAACTCTTTGAGCCCTTTAGGGTGAAAGAGAAGCCACTTCTTTGGGCTTCTCAGTACTTGCCTTGGGAAGGGTCCAAGGATAATAGCCTAATGACCGTATCTTCTTTTGTGTGAGCTATGTCGTTTGTGGCATTTTGCTAAGTCTTTTTATTTTATTTCTATTTTATTTCATCATCATTATAATCATAATGATTAATCAACATCATTATTGTGGGTGTGCCGTGTATGTTTAAACGTGTGCCACAGGAAGTGTGCCGAGGCCAGAGGACAGCTTTTTAAAGTCAGTTCTCTATCTCTGTGTGAGTTTGGGGGATAGAACGCTTTCATGGGGGTTATCAGACTTGTGTGACAAGTACTTCTTGGTTTTGGAGAGTCTCACAGTGTATCTCTGACTGTCCTAGAACTTGCTTTTACACCTCATTGGCCTCAAACTCAGGGATCCACCATCTTTTGCCTCCGGAGCGCTGGGAATTAAGGAATCATCATGCCCTGCCTGTGGCAAGCAATTTTACCTGCTAAGCCATCTCTCTGGTCTCTTATACTGGATCTTTTGTGAGAAGTAGGTTACTTTAGTTGGAAGCATGACTGTAGAATTGCAGTTTTGGGTTTGAATCTGGGCGTCATCACATACCTGCTGTTGGACAATAGCTGCATTTCTATTTTTCTTCTTGTGTGTTATATATTTGTGTGTATATACTTGCCTGTGTAGTGTGTGCAAATGTTAAGGAAGCCAGAGATTGGCTTCAGCTATCTTACTCTGTCATTCTCCACTTGACTTTTTTTGTTTTAGTTTGTTTTTTTTGTTTGTTTTGAAGACAGGATTTCTCTCCTAGAACTCACTTTGTAGACCAGATTGGCCTCAAACTCACAGAGATCCACTGCCTACCTCTTCCTCCAGAGTGCTGGGATTAAAGGTGTTTGCCACCACCACCCCAGCCTATTTATTTATTTATTTATTTATTTATTTATTTATTTATTTATTTTGAAGCATAGTCTCTTGCTACTTAGTCTAAACAGCTGGCCATTGAACCCCAGGAACCTGCCTGTCTCCATCTATCAAGTAGTATTTTTACAGGTACATACCACCACACCTGACTTTTCACATGAGTGCCAGGAATTGAATTTAGGTCATGATATACTATCTCAAAAACCAAACAAACAGAAAACATAAAACAAGCCAGCAGTGGTGGAGCACGCCTTTAATCCCAGCACTTGGGAGTTAGAGGCAGGTGGATCTCTGTGAGTTTGAGGCCAGCCTGGTCTACGAGAGCTAGTTCCAGGACAGCCAGGGCTACACAGAGAAACTCTCTCTCAAAAATAAATAAATAAAGACATAAATAAATAAAACAAAACAAAAAAATCTCAGACCAAGAATGGCTCTTTTGACTTTGCAGAGGAGAAAGAAAGCAAGGAGAAGGAAACTGAATACAGAAATGTAGCTAGGAAGAGGTAAAGTCATGCTTTGAACCCAAGCAGTTTGTCTCAGAAGCCCTTTTGTCTTATTGGGGTGGGGTGGGGGCACTAGCAAATGTTGCCACTCTAGCTGTTGTATTCAGCACTGCAGCTCTTTGATTTTGTTCTCTCTGCTGATTCTGAACTCAGTTAAAAAACAAAACAAACAAAACTAGAAACCCATCCTAATCACCTCAGATCCCCAGAGACCAACATAGTACTCATAGTACTCATGAATATTTGCTTAATGGTGGAGAATATTCCCTCTCTTCATTAATCAATCAGGGGCTCTTTATCGACCATTTCCTGTAGGCTAGCTCTGAACCAGATCCTGGGAGGCCTGCAAAATACAGTTCTGCCTCTGTGAACAGAAGAGTGCTAGACCTGGAGCTTTCTGGTTCTCTCTCCCTCTCTCTGTGTGTGTGCGTGTGCATGTGTGTGTGTGTGTGTTGAGGGGGTTGCATTCCAGAGCTTTGTGTCATTGGCAGAAACTACCACAAGGGAGGGAGAAAAACAGTACAGATGGCATTAGGGATGTCTTCTGAGGTAGGATTCTCACCCTTCCCTGAGTGGGCCCCTCCTTCTACCAACAAAGCAAGGTACCACAGATCCCCTACCCTTTGACCAGGGCAGAAATCACTCCTATCTCCTCAGTCCTTCTGGAGTTTTTGCTTATCTTTCTTGTCCAGTTTATAAGTATCTAGAAGGGTAGGATAAAAGGAGATCAGTCCTGGCATACGCTTTTAATCCCAGCAGATACTAAGATAACTGTATACCAGAATCCAGAAACTTTTACTGCCGGGCAGTGGTGGCGAACGCCTTTAATCCCAGCACTCGGGAGGCAGAGGCAGGCGGATCTCTGTGAGTTCGAGGCCAGCCTGGTCTACAAAGGGAGTTTCAGGACAGGCTCCAAAGCTACAGAGAAACCCTGTCTCGGGAAAAAAATAAAAAAAATAAAAAAATTAAAAAAAGAAACTTTTACCTACAGCAGAGCTCTGATTAAGATTTTATACATCCAAGGCCATTGATGGCACATGCCTTTAATCCCAGCAGTTGGAAGGCAGCAGAGGCAGGTGGATCGCCTGTGAGTTTGAGGCCAGCAAGGTGTACAAAGCAAATTCTAGTGTAGCCAGAGCTGTTTGTTACACAGAGAAACACTGTCTCAAAAAAAAGGGGTGATGAAGACCATAGAAAACTCACACCTGTCTCAACACTGCAGCCAGGGTGCCTTTTTAGAACCTAAATTCAAAGTGGAATGTGGTGACCACATGCTTTATAATCTCAGTTCTTGGGAGTTGGAAATTCAACATTATCCTCTGCTACATAATGAGTTACAAGCCAGCCTAGACTACACAAGACCCTGTCTCAAAACAACAATAACAACAACAACAAAACTAAAGCTACTAAGAATTAATATAAGAATTAGTAGTGTTCTTTCAACCTACTTTTTGTTTGTTTTGTTTTGTTTTTCAGGACTGGGTTTCTCTGCATAGTCCAGACTCCTGGAACTTGCTCTGTAGACCAGGCTGGCTTTAAACTCATTATGTACCTTTCTACCTCTATCTGTGCTGGGATTAAAGGTGTGAGCCATACAACCCAGTCAGCCTACCTTTTGAATGTTCATTAAGTATCAAGTGCTGTATCCAGTAATTTGCATGTATTCTTTTTTTCACATATATCTTTTTTAATATGTATATGCATTATTGTGTGTATGCACATGCATTCCTATGAAAGCCAAAAGACAGAACCTCAGATATCAACCACAGGATTGCTATTTACCTCCTTTGAGACAGGTTGTGTCATTTGCCTGCAGCTCTCCCAATTAGGCTAGGCTGTCTGGTCAACAAACTCCAAAAAAGTGTCCACCTATTTCTGCTTCCCCAGCACTGGGGTTATAAGATTATACTTGAGTAGTAAGTGGCCCTACTTTGTTTCCAGTGAGGAAAAAGAGGCCCAAAGAGATGAAATTACATGCTTAAGGTCCTCAGCTTGTGTAAGACAAAACCTAGATTTGAACCCAGATAGGTTCAAAGCCAGGCTTCATTCTGTTGCTCTTCCCAGAGTGTTTCAGAATATACAGAAGGAGGGTTGGGGAAACATCTTGGACTTCGAGTCTTGAGGGATACGTACTGCTCTGCCAGCTGAGAAATTGTGTCTGCAAGGGGATGCTCCAGAGCTTAGGGTTATTGCAGGCCTTTGCCAGAGGCATGTTTGAACTTAGCCATTCAGTATCCTCTGATTTCCTTTTACCCTCTCAGCTGCTTGTCAGGAGGTCTGTGAAGGTGACATCATCCAGCTGAATCAGCTGTTGCTGTAGACTTACAGGAACTGAAAGTCATTGCCCCTTCCTGCTTTGCAAGTCTCTCCAGGATGAAGTTAGGGCATGGGAGTTACACCTGTCTACGGGGTCAGGACTAGAATTCATAGTGCTCACTGTTTTAAGAGCTAAGAAAGGGCCACGTGGTAGTGGTGCATGTCTTTAATCCCAGCCCTCAGGAGGCAGAGGCAGGCAAATTTCTGAGTTCAAGACTAGCTGGAGTTCCAGGACTGCCAAGGCTACACAGAGAAACCTCGTCTCAAAAACAAACAAAAAGAGCTATAATGTAGGACAGGTGTGGTGGCAATGCTTGACAGACAAAGGGAGGTGGAGCTCTATGAGTTCCAGGCCAGCCTGGACTCTATACATAACACGTTTCAGAACAGCCAGAACTGCATAGTAAAACCATGGTTTTTGGTTATTGTTTTTGATATGTAGACCAGGTTGACCTTGAACTCTCAGAGATCCTCCTGTCTTTGCCTCCCAAGTGCTAGGATTCAAGGTTTGGGCCACCATACCTGGCTGTATTATTTATTTCATGTTATATATAATTTAAAAACAAAACCAGGGTCTCTCTATGTAGACCTTACTGACCTGGAACTCACTGTGTAGACCAGGTTAGCCTCAAATTCACAGAGATTCACCTTCCTCTCTCTGCCTCCCAAGTGCCTGATGAGACCATTTATAAAATAAAACAAGCTGGGCAGTGATGGCACACACCTTTAATCTCAGCACCAGGAGGCAGAGGCGAATCTCTGTAAATTCAAGGCTAGTCTGGTCTACAGAGCGAGTTTCAGGACAATCAGGTCTACACAGAGAAATCCTATCTCAAAAAACCATAAATAAATAAAGAAATAAAGGGAAATCGCTAAAAGGTGCGTTTCCTTCCTCCTCTTCCAGACAGTCTTTTTTAGCCATGGCTGGCTTCAAAATCACAGCCTCCTGTGCTGGGATTCTAGGTGTGTACTACCATGCCTGGTTTAAAAGTTCATCTCAGTGGCACAGGAGGAATATCAAGAAGGTTTTCTTTTCTGCCTTTATTTAACCCTGTGACTCTTGGCCCTTCTCTCTTTGCCTAAGTCCTAAGTTTAGGCCAGCACTCTAGATGGGCAAACAAAATTTATTTGTGGATTTGGATTTTGAATTTAAGGCTTTTAGAGTTTGATCAGGAGAATTCAAATAAGCAAACAAACTTGAATGCTTCAGAGTGGAGCTACACCACAGTGTCGTCGTCTATTGGAGCTACCCCTTCGTCCAGTGACCAAAAAGAAAAAAAATATTAGTCAAAAAGAAAGAAGGGAGACTGGAGAGATATCTTAGCAGTTAAGAATGCTTCCTGTGCTGGGTGGTGGTGGCAGCACTCGCCTTTAATCTTAGCACTTGGGAGGCAGAGGCAAGCAGATTTCTGTGAGTTTGAGGCAGAGGCAAGCTGATCTCAATGAGTTCGAGGCCAGTCTGGTCTACAGAGTGAGTTCCAGGACAGGCTCCAAAGCAACACAGAGAAACCCTGTCTTCAAAAACAAACAAACATACATATATACATACATATATAAAAAGCCGGGTGGCGGTGGCACACATCTTTAATGCCAGCACTTGGGAGGCAGAAGTAGACGGATCTGTGTGTGTTCGGGACTAGCCTGGTCTACAAGAGCTAGTTCTAGGACACCAGGATAGGCTCCAAAGCTACAGAGAAACCCTGTCTTGAAAAACCAAAAAAAAAAAAAAGGAATGCATCCTGCTTTTGCAGAGAACCACACAACAGTTCACTCCCTAGCACCACCTGTAACTCCAGCTCCAGAGGAGCCTCGGTCCGCAGGCACCTTCACTCACATGAACATACTCCCCACAGACATACATATAATTTTTAAAAATTTAAATGATTTCTATTAGTATTATTGTTGTTTTGTTTTTTGTTATCGTTGTTGTTTTGTTTGTTTTTCAAGATAGGGTTTCTCTTATGGTTTTGAAGCCTGTCCTGGAACTCACTCTGTAGACTAGGCTGGCCTCGAACTCACAGAGATCTGCCTGCCTCTGTCTCCCAAGTGCTGAGATTAAAGGCGTGAGCCACCACTGCCCGCCTATTATTGTTTTGTTATTATTATGGTGACTCATACCTGTAATATCAGCACCTAGAAAACTAGGGCAGGAGAATTGCCACAGATTTAAGATTAGCCTGGGCTACATAGTGAATTCTAGGACAGCCTTAACTGTAGTACATTAAGACTGTCAAAAGAAAGCAAGTGGGGAGGACACACAATAACAGCAATTAAGAATGAGTTACTTCGGTGACAATAAAACAGCATACCAACTTGCCTGTGACTGTCTTGCTCAGCTACGTTGATGCTGTATGTAAAAGAAATGTCATCAGGATATATGATTCCTTGGGTCAGTGGAGTATCACATGAGATATCGCATTAGAAGCATTTAGAATTGGGTGCAATAGCATAAGCATGTAGTCCTGGCTATTGGAGAGGCCCAGGCAGGAGGATTGCATGATCTGATGCAATTGGGTAACCTAAGGAGCATTCAGTGGGTGTTAGTCCCTTTGATATGTTCTCAACAGGGGCAGGCCCATTGAATAAGCTTGGGTGAGGCTTTTGGGGATAGGTTGGCTTGGAACTGGACTTTGGAGCCTGGTTAGACTGTTGATTGGTGTAGTCTGTTCAGGTAGAAATAGAGTACCTTTGGAGGCTAGAGTCTGGTGATTTGCTATGTAACTTTTTCTTTTTTTTATTTTTATTTTTAAGATTAGCACACAGTGCCGGGCGGTGGTGGCGCACGCCTTTAATCCCAGCACTCGGGAGGCAGAGGCAGGCAGATCTCTGTGAGTTCGAGGCCAGCCTGGTCTACAAGAGCTAGTTCCAGGACAGGAACCAAAAGCTACAGAGAAACCCTGTCTCGAGAAATAAAAAAAAAAAAAAAAAAAAAAAAAAAAAAGATTTAGAGATCATTAAGGTATCTCCAACAGTATGTTTTAGTATATTCCCCTTTCCCCTCATCTTTTTTGTTTTTGTTTTTGCTTTGTTTTGTTTTTCGAGACAGGGTTTCTACGTACAGCCCTGGCAGTACTGGAACTAATTCTGTAGACCAGGCTGGCCTTGAACTCACAAAGATCCACCTGCCTCTGCCTCCCGAGTACTGGAGTACTGGAATTAAAAGTGTGCGCCACCACTGCCCGACTCTTACCCCATCTGTAACCTTTCTACCTAGTCTTTTTTTTTTTTTCCCCATGTCCCATGTGTTCTTTTGCCCACCACTCTTCTTTCTTGGCACCTACTATTTTCTCCTGTTCTCCTTCCTAGTTTTTTAGGCTTTACCCACATTTACACCCATTTATACACATACACACAACTGTATGGGCTAGGATTCATTTGTGAGAGTGGAGTGGTTTTTTTGGTCTGTTTGTATCACTTTAATATTATAGTTTCCAGATTCATCCATTTCCTTGCAAAGTTCATAATTTCATTTTTCTTTATGGCTGAATAAAATTCCATCGTGTTCGTGTGTGTGTGTGTGTGTGTGTGTGTGTGTTCTATGTGGGAAGGGGAGTACAGCAGAGGCATCTAGAAAAGTCCGGACTAAACTGGATCATGGCTGGGTGGGGGTGTCAAGAAAAGAAAAGAAGAGAGAGGGCAAGAGAGGGGCCCAGAGGACCAAGAGAGTGCATAGTCTGTATAGGACTGAGAGGCTGGGGGAAGGGAAGGGAAGAGAGGACTAGAGAGGTTTAGGGTAGGGACAGTGCTTGAAGGAGGCTCAGGTTCTGAGTAAGCCGTGTCCTGGTATTCCTTGGGATCTGACGTGTGTGTGTGTGTGTGTGTGTGTCTGTCTGTCTGTCTGTCTGTCTGTCTCACACACACCTCACATTTTCACTATCCATTTTTCTGTTGGTGGACATATAAGCTGGTTCCATTTCCATATTACTGTGAGTGGAGCAGCAGTGACTGTGGATATCCAAGGATCTCAGTGGTAGGATGTGGAGTCCTTTGGACAGATGCCTAGAAGTAGTAGCACTGGGTCATATGGTAGCTCTATTTTTAAATTTTTGAGAAACCTCCTGTAATTTCCATAATGGCTGTATTAGTTTGCATGCCACCATCAGTAAATAAGGGTTCCTCTCTCACATCATTGCCAGCATTTGTTGGCAGATTTCTTGATTTGCTATATAATCTTTAACAGGTGACTTTGTGTCTCAGAGCCTCGGATTTCTTCTCTGTAACATGTGGATTCTGCTGGCACCCACCTCCCCAGGGTGTTGGAAGAACAGACAAGGTGCCATAGTGGAACAACTGAGTAGATGCCCAGGTTGTGCTTTCTGCAGTGGAAATGGCCAGGCCAAAGACTAGGATTCCAGTAGACATTGTTTATTCCCTCCCTCACTGAGTCAAGGAAACCACATTCTCCATGGTCTCCCTGCTCTGCCCTGCTCCCTTCACACAGCAATGTGAGCCTTTTAAAATTTTAGGTCAAGCTATTATTCTGTGGTTCAAAATCTTCCACTAACCTCTCTCCACCCCCCTCTTGGTATATACTCCAGACTGGCCTTGCAAGTCATCCTGCCTCAGCTTCCTGAATGCTGTGATTACAGTATGTTATCAGCCCCCTCAACTATCCAGTGACTATTTATGAGATAAAAGCCAAAGTGTGTGTAGTGTAAGGGATGTTGGCAGGGCAGCAATGACAAGATAAGTGCGCTAGTGTTCACTGATACTGGTCTCTAACTGCCCACACTCATTCCCTCACTTAAAACCAGTCCTGAGTTCCAACCCTCACGTCCCTGTGTGTGTACACATTGCATTCCTGCAAGCACAAGCTGATGACACAGTGACAATGGTATGTACCCAGGACATTTTGTAACAGGGAAGGACATTAACCACAGCTTTTGTGCTACCGAAGGTCACAAGGTTAAGAAAAAGCCAAGGGTATTTAGGCAGCCTTCCTCTCTCTAAAAGTGAGTCATTTCCTGAGGGATGTTGGTCATTCATTCATCTGTTCATTAACAAATACAGAGTTCCTGCTGTGTGTTAGGCATTGGGCTAGAGGTTGAGCAAATAATGCAAACATTCTCTTGTCATTCAACTAATATTCTAGTCAGAGAGACAGATTCTAAGTACATTAACATGTCAGGTAGCATTTAGGACCACAGAAAAATAATAAGTCAAGGGAAAGAAGGATTGCTATTGTAACCAGGGTAATCAAGAAGGCCTCTGATAAGGTTACCTTGGGCCTGATTGAATGAGGTGTGCTCCATGCAAGTATTAGGAGAAAGAATATTGGAATAGAGGAAACAGCAAGTCAGAAACAACAACAACAAAAAGGCTCTAAATATGTTAATATCAGAGAGGCAAGGAGTGTGTAGAAATTGAGCCTGAGAAGTAACCTGCAGCCAGGTCCTCCTGTAGAGCCACATAGAATGTTGCTTTTATTCTGAGAACCAGCTGGAAGGCATAGAGGGTTTTGAGCCAAGAAGTGGCCAGATCCAACTTAGATTTTAGGAGAATCTCTCTGGTCACTCTGGAGCAAGGGCCTCAATCTGCGGGTCACAACCCCTTTGAGGTCGCATATCAGATATTTATATCACAATTCATAACACTGGCAAAATCGTAATTATGAAGTAGCAACAAAAATAATTTTTTTGGTTGGGTATCACCACAATGTGAGGAACTGTATTGAAGGGTTGCAACATTAGGAAAGTTGAGAACCACTGCTATAAAGAATGAAGTACTCCGGCAAGAGCAGGCAGGATCAAGAGACCAGTGAGAAGTAGGAGGGTGATGGGATGGTAGTGACCTCTACCATGGTAGAAGTATGGCAAAAGTGGTGAGGAGTGGTCAGAGCTTCATTTACTGGTTTTGATAGTATGGTGACTGGGTGGGAGGAAGGAGGAAAGAGAGAGGGTGCAGTATCTGAGCTCCTACATGGGAGGAACCTGCTCCCATATAGGAAGCAGGAGAATATGCCATAGGAAATGATTTTCTGCTGGGGGTGGAACCCTGGGTTGCTTGCGCTCAAGTGCCGGTTACTTGCTGTTTGGGCAAGTGTTTAACTTTACCAAGCTTCAGTTTCCTCAAATGTAAGACTTTCGTCTGAATTGTAAGCAGTTGGGTGCTGTAAAAACTAACTGGGAGTAAATTGTGTGACAGACTGAGGGCACTGCCCGGCTCTGAATCAGAGTAGCACAGGCTGGATGGAGTTGTTGGAAGACAGGAGTCCCAAGGCTTTAACAGGCTTCTGAAGGGCAGGCAGCGGGCTCCACCCTACCTCCACCATCCCTCAAGAAGCCCACCCTCCAAGAGACAGCTCAGACACCATCTGTCCAGCAGGGAAAAGCCACCGGGAGACAGCTTTCAAGGGAGCATTAGCTGGAGGAGCCCTTCCCAAGAAACCTAATCTCACTCTCAGCAGGTGATAATCCCAGCAGCCTCCCCTGGTATCTGAGCCCAGCCCACCCACTTCCTTCTCCACCCCCATCTTGCCACTGAGGCTCTCTTCCCCTTCCCACCACCTCCAGATTGCCATCCACAAACTTCTTAGCAGCTGGGAGACTCTAACAAGAGGCCCACATCTGATTGGATCCAACCCTTCATATAGACCAGGTCACCAGGAACTATAGGTACCACCTGTCCAGACCCCTCCCCCAGGTGCCACTCTTCCTGTGTGGAGCTTGATCCAGGCTGAGGCCAGCTGGAGCCAGGAACTCCCACTGTGGCCCAGCTGCTAGCCCTCCCATCCTCTGGTCAGGAAGCTAGTTTAACCCTTCAGGTACCACACATGTAGTCAGTTTGGTTGCAGTTCTGCCTTGGAGTATTTGTTGTAGTGGTACCGTACACTGGGAGTTGTTTCGTAAAATAAATTTATTGTATATACAACAGAGAATTGTTTGTTTTTAGTCTGTGAGAAAGAGTGTCGTTGTGTAGCTCAGGTTGGCCTGGAATTTACTATATAGCTCAGGCCCACTTCAAACTTCCAAGTGCTGGGATTTGTATATGAGCCACTTTCCTGGCAACCGAAAATAACTAATGCATAGTATTGTATAGCTTAATGCATAGTATTATATAGTATATAGCATAATTTCAAGACTAGGAATATGTGTAAGCCCTAAAAAGCTTTTAAAAAGTCAGGATTTGTCAAGATGGTGAAGGTGCACACCTTTAATCGCAATACTTAAGAGGCAGAGAGGCAGGTGAATCTTTGTAAGTTTGAGGTCTACAGAGCAAATTCCAGGATAGCCAGGGCTACACAGAAAAACTCTGTCTCAAAAAAGAAAAAAAGAAAGAAAAAATTTAGAATATGGAATGAGTTACAGGACATCCAGAGCTACACAATGCAACCTTCTCTCGGAAAAAACAGGAAGAAACAAAGAATTAATACAGGCTGAGATGTCTCAAAATGGCACTTAATGACCAAGCCTGGCAGCCTGAGTTCACCCTGTCCCAGTGCAACAGAGTTCAAGTACACACACACACACACACACACACACACACGAGTAAGTAAACGTGAAAAGCAAATTCTAACATTCAAGAGTGCCTGCCTTAGAATCCTCTGTACTCTTTCTCAGTCACAGTTATCTACTGCTTACTCTCCTGAGGTTTTGGGGGGCTTTGTTTTGCGTGGGTATATAGGGAATGGAAAATGTTCCCTTTGTCCTCTGGGGGGGGGTCCTATAATTGAGTTTGTGAGATAAATCACAGTGGACAGATTAACAGGTGAGATGGTATGCGACTTTAAAGTTCATTGCATATACAGGAGCATGCAAGGCATTAAAGCAAGTGAATACTTAAGACCCAATGAGATCTAGAGGTGTATGAGAAAGATGTGGGATGTAGGCACCTGAGGCTCCTGTGGGAGAACGGGCGAGCCTGGGCTGTGTTTTGGCCAGCTCTTCTTAACTCAGTTTTTCCTGGTTGTGAGGTTGTCAGGGAGTAGGGAGCAGGTTCCTGACAGTCCTCTCCTTTTGTAGGCTCTGCCTTTACTTTATGGGGGAAGGTAGAGTACTCCCTGCACTCTTTTCTGTTCCCCCAAATCCTCCTCAGTTTGAGGTAATCAGCATGCTTCAGCTTAAATATATATCCCCAAAGAATATAGCCTCTCCTTCTCTATTCCTTTAAGCTTTAGTTAGATGTGTGTTTTCCCATGTAGTTTACTGTTCGTGGTCAGCATTGCCACCCATCCATGTTATGTGTAGAGCTATAATTTATCCATTTTTTTTCTTTTTGTTTGTTTTGTTTTTAAAAGAATTTTTTTAAGAGACAGAGTCTTACTCTTTAGTCCAAACTGGCCCCAAACTCATGACAGTCCTCTTTCCTCAGCCTCTTCAATGCTGGAATTGTCCAAGCATAAGCAACTTTCCCAGTAGCTGAGCATCCTCATCTTCTTTTGTATGTTTAGGTTTCAGGTGTGTGAATGTGCCCTGCACTTGTATGCATACCCATCCTAAAGTTACTCCGGGGCAGCAGTTCCCAAACTTTAGCCTATCAGAGTCACCTGGAGGGTTTGCATAAATCACAGGGTGCTGGGCTCCTCCTCAGAGTTTGATTGTGCATGTCTGATTTGGAGCCCTGAGTAGCTGACAAGTTCTCAGATGCTTCGGCTGCTGCTGCTGCAAGTCCTTGAACCTCATTTTCAGAGTGTTTACTCAGGAGTGATGTGGAATCCTTGATGGGAAGGTAATGTTGGATTATTTTCATGGTTTATATGAGTTTACATTGAGGCTATCCTGTGAATCTTTACTATTTATATGAGTTTACATTGAGGCTATCCTGTGAATCTTTACTAATCCTGATCTGGTTAGACTCTTTATTTATTTATTTATTTATTTATTTATTTATTTATTTATTTATTTATTTTTGAGGCAGAGTTTTTTCATGTAATATAGCTCCTGGCTCTCCTGGAACTCCCTCTATAGACTCATTGACATCTGACTGCCTCTGCCTCCCAGGTGCTGGGATTAAAGGAGTGCAACACCACTGCCACCCACACAGACTTTTAAATTTTTATGGATCTGTTGTGTGTGAGGTGGTATCCTGTGGTTTTAATTTGCATTTTTCAGATTACAAATGGGGCCAAGAGGTTTTGTCTGTGTCCAGCCATTCATGTTTCCTCTTTGTAAAATACATGTAAAGTCTTTGTCTACTTCTACTGAGTTGGCTTCTTCCTAAGGATTTGTGGGATTCCTTACATTATCCTGAATGTTAAAATTTTATCTACTCATGTCAATGTTACAATTTTCAGTTTCTGATTTCTCCTTTTTTCTTTATCTTTTATTTTCTCTTTGTTTTTTGTTTGTTTGTTTGTTTGTTTTTTCGAGACAGGGTTTCTCTGTAGCTACGGAGCCTGTCCTGGAACTAGCTCTTTTTTTTTGTTGTTGTTTTGTTTTTTTGTTTTTCGAGACAGGGTTTCTCTGTCGTTTTGGAGCCTGTCCTGGAACTAGCTGTTGTAGACCAGGCTGGTCTCGAACTCCCAGAGATCCGCCTGCCTCTGCCTTCCGAGTGCTGGGATTAAAGGTGTGTGCCACCACCGCCCGGCATTATTTTCTCCTTCTTATGGTTTTTTGAGACAGTGTTTTTCTCTGTAGCCCTGGCTGTTCTAGAACTTGCTCTGCAAACCAGACTTTCCTGGAACTCAGATCCACCAGCGTCTGCCTCCTGAGTACTGGGATTAAAGGTGTGCGCCAGCACTGTCCAGTTAACCATACAGTCTTTTAATGGGATTGGATCCTTTGTAATTTATAATATTTATATCTTAATAGGCTTTCTCTTCTTAACTGTGATCCCTAAGGCATTGTCTATATTTTCTTCTAAAATATTTCTTTTTCAAAAAAATTTTAAACGGTCTATTTTTATTTAATGTGCATTGGTGTTATGCCTTTGTGAGGGTATCTGATCCCCTGGAACTGGAGTTACAGTTGTGAACTGCCATGTATGTTCTAGGAATTGAACCCAGGTCCTCTGCAAGAGCAGACAGTTCTTTTAGCCACTGAGCCATTTCTCTATTCTCCTAAAATATTTCTTAACTTTTTAAATTAAATTGATTTATTTTTATGGACGTATATGCATGCGCACACACATGTTCAGGACAGAGGACAGTTTTTAGGAGTCTCTTCACCGTGCTCAAGTCCAATCTTAGCCCAGAGTGCCTTTCTTTTTAACTAGCCTCCTCAGCAGCCCTCACCTAAAAGTTTCAAAGCTGTGTTTTCCATATTTAAGTCCTTAATAAATCTGGGGCTAACACTCGCTCCCTCTCTCTCTTTTTTCTTGTTACTTTAGTGCTTTTGTTGGTGGAATATATTTGTCTTAGTGGCTTTTAACTGGCTACAAATACAAATCATTTATGACTTGAGTCATACTTAGAGCTTATTACAAGCACTGCATTCCTCTCATACTGAACAAAACTGTCCTCTCTGGGAAAGAGTTTTGATCACATTTAAAGCCTTTTCAATATTTTCGTTTGGGGAAGGACTCAAATTTTAAACATAAAATTTATCTTGAATGTTCCTTTCTTACTAGAAATTGAACTGCATCTGGAATTTACTTCATAATACTACAGGAGGAGAGAGTGGTTGAAGAACAGATGGCATCATGTTGGCACTAAATTAATATTTATGGAATCTCAGTGTTGGGTTCATTTTTGTCACTCTGTTTTGTTTTTGTTACTTAGAGAATACATTTTCTGTTACCAAATCCAGATAAAGTCTTATTTAGTACTGTGTGTTACCCCTGTGCAAATGGAAAAAAATAGTTAACATTTATTGATCAGTATTGCTATTAATTTCTGTATTGTTTTGGTTTTTGAGATGGGAGTCTTGCTGTGTTATCCAGGCTGACCTCAAACTCTTTTTTTTTTTTTTTTTTTTTTTTTTTTTTTTTTTTTTTTTGGTTTTTCGAGACAGGGTTTCTCTGTGGTTTTGGAGCCTGTCCTGGAACTAGCTCTGTAGACCAGGCTGGTCTCGAACTCACAGAGATCCGCCTGCCTCTGCCTCCCAAGTGCTGGGATTAAAGGCGTGCGCCACCACCGCCCGGCCTGACCTCAAACTCTTGAGCTCAGGTGATGCCCCTGTCTCCACCTGCTGAGTGCTAGGATTACTGGTTTGTAGTTTCATGTTTGGCATCCCCCGTCACCCCCTATGATTATGAAACTCAGTTAACAGCCCTATATGTTTCTTAGACCATCTGTGAATCTTGTACTGCTATAGAGAATAAATCACTACAAGTAGAATTGTTGGCACACACCTTTAAATCCAGCACTTGGGAGTCAGAGCAAGGTGGATCTCTGCAGCCTGATCTACAGAGCTAGTTCCAGGCAGGAGAACCAGGGCTGCACAGAAAAGTCCTGTCTCGAAAACCACTAATACTAACAATAATATTATCTTTAAAGGTGATTTTTAATTATTTTTATTTTATTTATTTATTTATTTTTTGATTTTCGAGACAGGGTTTCTCCGTAGCTTTTGGTTCCTGTCCTGGAACTAGCTCTTGAGACCAGGCTGGCCTCGAACTCACAGAGATCCGCCTGTCTCTACCTCCCGAGTGCTGGGATTAAAGGTGTGCGCCACTACCGCCCGGCTAATTTTTAATTATTTTTATATATGTGTCTGCAGGTATGCCACATGTGTTCAGGTACCCACGGAGGCCAGAAGATGGCATCAGATTCCCTGAAGCTAGAGTTTTAGATGATTATAAGCAGCCAGGCAGTGGTGGTGCACACCTTTAATTCCAGCACTTGGAAGGCAAAGGCAGGCGGGTCTCTGAGTTTGAGGCCAGCCTGGTCTACAGAGTGAGTTCCAAGACAGCCAAAGCTGCACAGAGAAACCCTGTCCCATAAAACCATTGTAAGCTACTAGATGAAGGTGCTGGGAACAAAGCCCAAGTCCTCCAGAGGCACTGCGAGCACTAGTCACCAGAGGTGCTTTTTTTTTTTCTTCTTCAAGGAAGTGTTTCCAGCCTTGTTTCCAGCAGTGGCTCTAAGTCACAGCGCATCTTTCCCTCAGCACACCCATCCTCCCCTGAGGTTGGTACTGCACATTTACTATTGTCTTGTAGCACCAGGAATAAAAACAGCATTTTCCTATGTTGAGTGAAACTTGCTGCATGTCACCCCAGCACTTTCTTCTAACAGAGAAGTGTGGAAACTAGAAGGCAAAAGGATTAAATAGTGTTCCAGGGTACTGGCCAAGCTAGATTAAACCCAGGTTAATTCTAATATAACCCCCCCACACACACACTTTTTATTTTTTGGAGGGTGAGGGCTTGGTTGACAAGGTCTCACTATGTAACCTTTTCTGGCCTGAATTTATTATATAGACCAGGGTGGCCTTGAACTCAATAGACATCCTTCTGTCTCTGCCTCTCAACTACTAGGATTAAAGACATGGGCCACGAGGCTGGCATCTGCAGTCTTTATAATTTTTTTAATTAAATTAATTAATTAGTTTCCTCATGTATTTGTTTATTCTGAGATGGTCTTACTATATAGTCTTGACTGGCTTCTAACTCACTATGTAGATAAGGCTGGCTTCAAACTTATAGATATCTGCCTGCCTCTGCCTTCTTTTGTTCTTTTGGTTTTTCAAGGCTGGGTTTCTCCATGTAGCCCTTGCTGTCCTGGGATTCTCTCTGTAGACTAGGCTGGCCTCTAACTCACTGAGACCCGCCTGCCTCTGCCTCCCAAGTACTGTGTTTAAAGGCTTGCGCCACCACTGCTATTCCTCTGCTCTTGATTGCTAGATTAAACATCTGCAGCCCCATGCCTGGCCAATACCCACAACAGTCTTTAAATGTGCTCTGTACTATCAGTAGGAATAACAGTTGGCCATGGAGTTTCATACCAATGAGGAATTGGGCTTTGAGAGGGTAACTATCCATATGAATGCATGGCTAGGGTCTCTGGAGTTCCCAGGAGAAGCCCACATATGTCTTCTATCACCTGTGGTAGCCATGCTGAACTGTCAGCCTTCCCCCATGGGAAGTTTCTAAAGCTAGTTAGGATTCTGTCAGTTTCTGCATCCAAAGCTGTGCTGCCATGGGAAGCTTCAGGTCATCTCTTGACCATCAGAGGGCCTCTAGAAATGACCCATCTATAATTAATGTACTAATGACAATGTAAATACTGTTTTTACACTGTATTGCAATGTGCAGGATACTGTAGGTGCACTCATTGTTAGTTTTAATCCCCACAGTAGTACTACTTGGGAATGTGAAGTTCTTTTGAAGAGTGTGTATTTTGTTGTTTATGCTGGGAATGGAGCCCAGGGCCTTGTGCATGGTAGGTTTAAGTATTTATATTCTTCCTGGTGGTGGTGGCACACACCTTTAATCTCAGCACTCAGGAGGCAGAGGCAGGTGGATCTCTGTGAGTTTGAGGCCAGCCTGGTCTACAAGAGCAAGTCCCAGGACAGCTAGGGCTGCTACACAGAGAAACCCTGTCGGGGGGGGGGGGGGGGGGCTGAGGAAGGGAGGGAGGGAGGATGGGAGGATGGAAGAACTTAGATTCTTTGTTGTCTGTATTAGAACATGGAAAGTCAGGCAAGTTCAGTAATAGTTACTGAAGGGACACTAGCCCACTTGAGCATGTGGCTCAGGCAGCCCTTGTCCTTCTCCCCAATTCCCCCTCCTTTGCTAAAAGCAGTTAGATTACATTCCTGAAGCTAACTCCCAAGGTCTATTCTCTTATCTGGCCACCTCCTCCTCCTGAAAGTCCAGCTATCAAAGCATTTAAATCCAGCAATCCAAAGCACCCTTTAACTCACCTAATTAATATGCCCAATTAAAATTAAACACCTCTCCTAACATAGGGTTTCCCCTTTGTACTTTCTAAATTGCCATTTTCCCCTGTACCATGTCTATCTCTTCTCTATCCAGAGGCAGTTCTTTGTTCCTCCAGGACAAATACTCTTCCCCTTTCCCTGTTTCCCTTCTCCTCTATCTCCTGCCTTTGTCCCTTACCCCTGCCCTCTGTCTATCTGGGGCAAGTAAATCTCCTTTGTGCTGAGAACTTGGTTTGAGAATTTGGCCTTGGGGCTCTTGAACTGATTTTTTTTTTCCAGTTATAAGAGCTAACGCTAATAATGGTTAACTCAAATCTGGTCTGTTAGAACTCAAAAGACCTCATAATTCGCTTTTTTTCAATTAAAGTTATTTATTTACTCACTTTATGTATATGAGCCTTCTTGTCTGCATGTATATCCAAAGTGCCCATGGAGGCCAGAAGAGGATGTAGAACACTTGGAATTGGACTTAAAGATGGTTGTGAGCCACCTTGTGGGTGCTGGGAATTGAACCTTCAGCTAATGCTCTTAACCACTGAGTGTCTTATCATCCACTCTTTCTCCATCACAGTGACTTGGGGCTTCCCTTAGCTCTCGTTCTTCCCCATGTACTTTTCCTTATTGTTTGATGCTCTTTCTGGTCTGGGCACCTGGCTTTTGTCTGATTTGCCATGCAGGTGTTTGCAACCTGAGTTTCACCCTTGGAGCCTAAAGGTGGAAAGAGAATTGACTCCGCAAGGTTGTCCTTTAACTTACAAACACACACACACAATATTTTTTTTCAATGTTGAATTTCCTTTACAATTTTTTAAGAAATTGTATTCTTTATGTGTGTGTACACTTGGGTGTATGTATGTGCACCATATGCATGCGGGAGCCTCTGGAGACCAGAAGAGGCATGGGTTCCATAGAACTGGATCTACAAGCAGTTAGAAGCCACCATGTAGGTGCTAGAAACCAACCCCAGGTCTCCCATAAGAGCAGCAAATGTTCTTTACCACGGGGCCATCTTTCTAATCCCCACACCCCAATTATATTGTATTTAGTTTGGTTTGGTCTAGTTTGGTTTTTTGAGACAGGGTTTCTCTGTGTAGCTTTGGAGCCTGTCCTGGAACTTGCTCTGTAGATCAAGCTGCCTCTGCCTCCCAAGTGCTGGGATTAAAGGCATACACCACCACCACTTAGCCAATTTTTTAACTAAAATATAATGACATCATCTAGGCAGAGTCTTAGACAGCTCAAGTTGATCTCTAATTTGCCATTTGGCTGAAAATGACCTTCAGCTTCGGGTCTCCTGCCTCTACCTCCCAAGTACTAGGGTTATAGGCGTACCTTACCATTCTTAGCCAGAACTTTTAAATTGTGTGTTTTTGTGTGTGTTTATTTTGTTGTTTTATTCTGGCTTGGGTTTTTTGTTTGTTTGTTTGTTTGTTTGTTTGTTTGTTTGTTTGTTTTCCTATGAAAAACTCAAGTCTCCTCCAAGTGCCAGTGGTTTGTAAGGAAAGCAACTGTTTAGTTTGGGAACTGTTTTCCAAATGAATCATTGAGCTATCTCAGAGAGAAGAGAGAGTACATGAGTGTTAGCTTTCTTAATAAGGCTAATATACTAGAAAAAGAAGTAAGCTTTAGTGGAGAACATTGGTAGAAGAACGATCCTAATCTCTGAAATCTGTACAGGTCCCCAAAGCCAGAGCCTGCTTTGGAGGCCAGCCATCTTGCCCCATTCTCGATAGGCTTTCAGAAAGCTCCCACTTCCCTGGACCAGCTGCATCTAGTGAGCACTAACGGAAAGCCCTGGTATTTTCTTTCATGCAACCAAGCATGGAGATGTAGGTCAGGCACTGCTGGCCTGGCAGTTACAGCAACTCCAACTTTGCCCCTGCACCTGCAACCATGTTCACAGGACCCATGGGGCAAGGAAGGGATGCTCCCATCTAAACAGGGACAGGCTCTTCAAGGGCTTGTGGGTGGAGCTGGCTGGATCAAGCCCAGGATCGGAAAAGACCATCTGGAATGTGGGGACCGAGAAGATGGTTCTGCCCAGGCGTGTCTGTGGCTTCTGTTCAGCTTAGTGTCATTGTCACTGATGGAGGAGACTGGGGAGGTCCTATCCTCCTGCTGAGCTCAGCTGGGTCCCCAGACCTGCACCTGAACCCTGTGCTTGTCTGGTGTTTACAGAGCTGAAGCTGTCGCCCTTTGGGACCCAGCCTGTTTTCATTTCTGCCCTCAGCTGTTTGATCTCCATGGACCTCACCTACACGTTTGTGCGTGCCCGTCCCCCACGATGCTGCCCTGCTAGGCCCCTCAAGTCTGGCACACTCTGGTCTTTGTTCTTTACAGAACTGCCAGCTCTGTGCCTGACTCAGGGAGGGCTTTTCTAGACTGAAGCAGGCTCTGCTGCCCTGCCTAGCCACACCTTGGTTGAGACTTGTCTTCTTTCTTTAGCTACACTCTGGGGGCAGAGTTGGGCCCCGGGCTGCCCTTTGTGTGTCACCTCTAGTTATGTTTGTTTGTTTGTTTGTGAGTCTTTGTAATTCTGGCTCTCCTGGAACTCACTACACCTGGCGCCTATAGTTAGTTATTACCTTAAAGCCCATGCATAATCTTGGTCCAGCATCTTTTCAATGTATATGTTAGGCCTAGGCAGAGGAAACTCAGGGCTCAAGTCAAAAGCCAAATGCAGTCCTTTGGACAACTTAGAGGTGACATCCAAATGGGTAGTTTTTGTTTTAATAATCAATATATTTATTTTATATTTCTATTTGTGGTAAGTGACAATGATCTTTATTTCAAAGTAGTGATAAGTTGCCTTTTCATTTCATTCATTAATTTCCTGAATACTGAACGTTCACCAACCACCATTCCATATACTGGGAAAGCCTTCCTGCCTGAGCTTTACAGACCAAAAGGACAAAGAGTAATGGTTGGGGACTTGGGCAGCCTTTGGCATTGTCTTAAAGGTTAATTAGGAAAGACTCTGAGGTAGGAACAGTAAATAGAGGTCTCTGTAGCTGGAGGGAGTAAACTATGAAACAGTCTGAAAGAACATTCCAGACAGAAGGAACAAGTGCAGAAATCTGGCTAGAAGGTGTGGCACATTTAAGGAAGAGTATGAGAGCTGTCGAGGCTAGAGCAGGGAGAAAGTGGGAGCCAGCAAAGGGCTGCCCTGCTCTATGTTATTCTCTGTATAATGGGCAGGTTAAGGGAGGTGTAAGTAGACCTGCTGCCTGGATTCTTCTGGCTGCTATTTGGGAAAGGGACTATGGGGGAGCCCAGGAAACCGCTGCAACAAGACTTAGAAAAGGGGCCTGGAAAGATGGCTCAACAGTTAAGAGCACATGCTGTTCTTCCAGAAGACCTGGGTTCAATTCCAGTACCCACATGGTAGCTCACAAAAGTCTAACTCTAGTACTTGGGGATCCAACTCCCTTTTCTGGCTTTTGTGGACCAGCCATACACATAGTATATACACATAACATGAAAGCTAAAAGATTTCTGGGTATATTCAAGTGTAAATCTACTAGAACATGCTAAATTGTGAGCACTGGAGAGACATGACGGTTTGGGATCCACTGCATTTCCCAGTAGGATGTAAATCCATACAACTAGGAATTTTCAGCTAATTTAGTTGCTTCTTTGTCTCCAGTTCATCAGTGTTCAACACCTGATACAATATAGACTGAACAGATGAAGGCCCAGAGATACAGAGGAGCTTGTATGGACTTTCCTGCAACTAACTCCAGGCAACATGGGTTACAAAGAGCCTCTGTAGATGTTCACCTTGGGTGGTGGGTAGGTGAGTTGGAACAGAGCACAATCATTATGCCCTTCCTTTACTGTCTCTTGAGATGATGCCAAGGGAACCAGAGGGCATATGACATCCCTGCCTTGAAGTCATGTCCAGCTTCCAGAGCCTAAGAGTATCAGGTATGGAAAAAGATAACAGTACTTAAAGCTTGTGGTAGGTCTGGAGAGATGGCTCAGAGGTTAAGAGCATTGCCTGCTCTTCCAGAGGTCTTGAGTTCAATTCCCAGCAACCACATGGTGGCTCACAACCATCTGTAATGGGGTCTTCTGGCTTTCAGTCATACACACAGACAGAATATTGTATACATAATAAATAAATAAATAAATAAATAAATAAATAAATAAATAAATAAATTTTCAAAGCTTGTGGTAGTACCTGCTTGTACTTTGAGCACTTGAGGCTGAGAGAAGGGGAATAGGATCACTGGAGTTCAAGGCCAGCTTACAAAATGAATTTAACACTAGCTTGGGTTATATAGCAAGACTTTGCAGGGTGGAGGGGGTACTTACTACCTGTTATAAATAAAGCTAAAACTAACAGACTCTATGAGAAGTATCACTCATCTTTAGCTGGATCAAAGCATTTATTGGGTATGTATTATATGGACCATTTGATTCTGTTACCATGTCTATGGAGTGGGTACAGTTGTTCTTGTATATTAGAACACCAGTCTCAGCAGAGTAAAAGTCTTTGCCCCAGAAGTCAGGAGGCCTGAGACCAGACTTTGATTTATGTCTGGTGGTCTTTGGGGATGTCCCTGGATCTCAGTATCTATCTGTTGAGACAGAAATTGACCTAGATAGGAACCACACATAACACTAAGATTGCTTTTCTTTACTGTTTTAGTTTTTGGAGACAGGGTTTCTCTGTGTAGACCCAGATGTCCTAGAACTCGTTCTGTAAACTCTGACATCAAACTCACAAAGATCCACCTGCCTCTGCTTCCCAAGTGCTGGGATTAAAGGTGGTGTACCACTACCACCCAGCAACACTATGATTTTTGAGAAGTCCGTATGACTTAGCAAATAGGTTACTGCTCCTGGACTTCATGGTGGTGGTGTATGGTTTATCAAGTTGCTTGAGCAGCACACCTCTGGGTGGCCCTTCCCTGAGTCTGGAACCCACATTCCCTGTCATAGGCACCCTGTAGCTCTGCATGGTGAAGGACTGGTGAACCTGGACTGTGCTGTGATGGATGTGGCCCACAAGGACCTCTGAAGTTTCAGTTACTTGGAGGGTGGGGTGCGTTCATTTGTAGCAGAGGAAAGAGAACACAGGGGGGGAAGGGCGTTCTAGAGATTTGTACCCATGCAGAATCCTCCAGATCGGTTGCATTCAGCCGGTAGAATTCCAAACATTTCTGATCAGATAAAGGTGGCTGAAAATACCCAGGACTTGTCTGGACTAGCTCTAGGAGGCGGTGCTGGGGTGAAGAGGTTGAAGCTACAGTGCTTGAATGCGGTCTGACCACTTGGAAGCTTGCCCTGGGTCATAGATGTGCCACTGTCCTCTTTCCTTGAATTCCTCAGGATGGGGAGCAGAGCCATTGGGCTTTGAGTTAGAAGAGGGACAGACTCTTTTGCAGTAGCACATCATCCCAGGGTGTTGCTTTCCCCATCCCCCTGAAAGGACCCAAGTAGTGCTCAGTTTCCTGAGTGAATTACTTTCTTCCTTTTTCCAGTAGCCCTTGTAGAATCCCTGTGATGTTACTGCCTTCACTTTGTTTGTTTGTTTGTTTAGTTTTATTTATGTTTATGAGTGTATTGCCTGCATGTATATCTGTGCACCTTGTGTGTCTGGTGCCCTTGGGGGTCAGAAAAGGATCTTGGAGTTGGATTCCCTGGAACTGGAGTTATAGATTTGCTGTGAGCTACAATGTAGGTGCTAGGAACTGAGTCGTGGTCTTGTGCAAGAGCAACAAGTGTTTTTAACTGTTGTGCCATCTCTGCAGCCCCTCCTTCACTTTATAGGTAGGGAAACACCAGGCAGGGGAATGGACTTACTCAAGCAAATTAGCAATGAAGCTGGGAAAGAAAGCCCACCTTGCCCAGTGTTGTCCTTCCACAACAGCCAGGACTAAGCACCCTCAGGACACACTGGGCATGACTGTGGGGAAGGAGACAGGAGAGGCTGCTTTGGACCCTTATTGTACCAGTGCAGTGCAGAAGATATCTTTTTATTGTTACATTCATTCATTCATTGTGTTATTGTTTCGTTCTTTATTTTGGTTTGTTTTTTGAGACAGGGTTTCTCTATATCCCTAGCTGTCCTGGAACTCACTTTGTAGACTAGGCTGGCCTTGAACTCAGAGAGATCCACCTGTCTCTGCCTCCCAAGTGCTGGGATTAAAGGCGTGCGCCACCACTGCCCGGCTACATTGATCTATTTGGTGGGACACATGTGCCACAGCATTTGTATGGAAGTTGGTTCTCCTTCTACAGTGTAGGTTCTAGGTATCAAACTCGGGTTGTCAGATTTGGGCACACTTTTACCTGGTGAGCCATCTCACTGCCCACAGAAGATGGTTGTTAAATTGTCTGCTTAATTATTTTGAGACAGGGTCTTACTGTGTAGTGTCAGCTAGCCTGGAACTCACTATGTAGACCAGGCTGGTCCCAGCTCAGGGATCACCTGCTTCTGTTTCCCAAGTGCTTGAACTAAAGGTTTATGCTCACAGAAGATGCCTTTTCTAGTACTTTCCCATAAGCTTCCCATCCTTCTACATGAGCCTTTGGAGAATACCGGGTTCCCACCTAGTTACTTGACATCTCAAGGCCTTCTTGTAGTATTGCCAGGAAGGACAATGATGAAGAAGGGAACAGCTGACTTTGTTCTCAGCTCCTTCTCTGACCTAGCACGAGTCTAGGCCCAGAGACCAGAACTCAGGGCAAATGGAGAAGCAAGCAGATGATGGCTTCCTGGAAGATGTGCCCTGTGAAGCCTAAGAAGGGCAGGAGAAAGCTGGGCCAAGAGACTGGCACACCAGATAACCTGAGGCAGAACAGAACATGGCATGTGAGGAGAAAAACAGCCTGTCCCTGGTTGAGGCTGAGGAAAACCCTACTGGCCCTTGCAGCCATGGGACTCAAACTGTGCCTTGACTAGTTGTGAGCACAATAGTTGTACCTAACTTTTCCTCACAGAGTTCACTGTGTGTCATGATAATGCAAATGTTATGATGAATCCTCATAGTAATCTGAATTGTGGTTACTTTTTAATCCCATTTCATGGATAAGGCCTAAAATTTATCTTAGTCTGCTACTTGCCAGACTTGCTGGCTGCCTGCGTACTCCGTGCTCTGACAGCCCAGCTTGATGGGAACGCGGATGGCACTCAGAGAGGAAACTGGCCTGGGCCAAGGGAGGCTGCTTCTGCCCACAGTTACTTTCCTTAGCAGCTGGAACGGCAAAGAGGAGAACAAATCCAAGATGAGCTTTGGATAGTAGAAGCACTTACTCCCTAAAAGAATGGTTTTCCAGTGGGGCTGCCCAAATATAAAGTGCTCTACACAGAAAAGAGTCTGTCGTAACCTCCTTTTGATATAGACCATCTACACAGGACAGACTGTGTGACCATGTGTCCATCCTTCTTAACTGCATCAGAGAGCCCGCAGTGTTAGGATCTCATGGAAAGGTGGACAGAAATGTTAGAATGTCACTCTCGGGCTGGAGCACTGGCTCACTGCTTACTGCACTTGCAGAGGACCAGTGTTCTGTTCTCACCACCCACATCAGGCAGCTCACAGCCACCTGTAATTCCAGCTCCAGGGGTTCTTAGCAGGCACCTGCGTGTGTGCATGCATACATGTGGGCATGCTCACATGCACGTTTGCACATACTTGCACGCATACACACTCTCAGTGCCTTCTGGCCTGGGACATTGGGAGAATGGAGAGCTGTTATCTTCTACTTGAGAGCAGATAGGAAGTCACCATGCTTGAAATGAGAGAGGGCTGAAGTGAGAAGAGGCCTCACAGGGCATGCTGCACTGCCCAGAGCAGTGAATTGCTGGGCTCTGGAACCAGGCTGCTTAGTATTCAGCTTTACCTCAGATGTGTGATATGACCTTGGAGAGACTGTGCTTCTTTAGTCCTGTGTTCTCAGTAAACATATGTGTCCTTGTCTGTGACATGAAGAATAAGAATAGCACGTATTCTTCGGGATTTTGTTTGGTTCTGTTGTTGTTTTTAAGAGTGTCATGTAGGGGCTGGAGAGATGGCTCAGCGGTTAAGAACATTGCCTGCTCTTCTAAAGGTCCTGAGTTCAATTCCCAGCAACCACATGGTGGCTCACAACCATCTGTAATGAGGTCTGGTGCCCTCTTCTGGCCTTCAGGCATACACGCAGAAAGAATATTGTATACATAATAAATAAATAAATAAATCCACAAATAAATATTAAAAAAAAAAAAAAGAGTGTCATGTAGTCCTGGCTGGTCTGGAGCTCATTATGTAGACCATTCTGTCCTCAAGCTCGTGGCAGTCCTGGCTCAGTCTCCTTTGAAGGCAGGGATTACAACACACCCTGCCCTCCTTTTGGCTGTCGTGAGGACTAGGTGATTTCTTACACACAAGGCAGTGGCCTACTGAATATTGGGTTGTCATGTCACCCGCCCTGTGGGAGCAGGTGGTTGCAAACTCCACTGTGTAGGTAGGTCTGCCCCAGAGAGTGTCTGTGATGTTCTCCTGGTGCCCAGCTGAGTGGCCTGTTTCAAAGCTGGGCAGATGGAAGACCTTGCTTGCTAGGCCGGATACTTCTTGATTCCCCAGCGAGGTGTTATCTCCTCCCTGCACAGTCGCTTCCTGTTCTGAGAAATGAGCACATCTGTCAGACTCTGCTTCTTAGAACTAATGTTGGGGGAAGGGGAAGGAGAGGCTGAGAGATGACCAGCTGAGTTAGAAGATGTGAAAATGTCCCCCAAAGAGTCCGTGAAGCTTATGTGGCCTAGACCCTCAGTCAGGAAACCCTCTGTAGATCACCTTGCTTCAGTGAGCATATGCACCCCTTAATCTCAACACTGCCCAGCACAGCAGAGCTTGCTGCCTCTGCTCCCACCCCACACCCACTGGTCCAGTCCAGAATGCCTACTCTCTCATCACGCAGAACAACAGCTCCCCCAGGAAAGCCACAAGCCTCACTCTTTCCGAGCTGCTGCCTGCACTCCTGCCAAAAGAGAGATAAGGCCTCTGTGTGCCCCCCACCCCCGCCTGATGTCTCCCAGGGATCTCCTAACAAGGCCTTGTTTGTCTGCTCAGCTAGCATTTATCAGCTGCTCTCTGGGAGAAACTGAGGCGAGGAGCAGAAGGTGACTCTGCGTGTGACTCACAACCTGTCCATACAGGGCCAGGCCAAGGCCAGGGACAGGCAGGCTGCCACTGATTCTGGTCCAGTGTCACTGCTAAGAGCCCCTTCCTCTTCTCCACCCACATCTTTCCTGAAATAACTGAACAGGAAGGAAGCAGTGGGCACAGGCCTGGTGGCTTTCCAGTCCCCCAGGAGGAAGGAAGCACCGTCTGGCACAGGAGCTTGCCTGTTCCTCCCTGAAGCTTAGGATAGAAGGGTTTCACTTGCCCTGGTTTTCTTCGCATCCTTCCCTGGGATGGTTCTCAGTGGGCTGGGTGGGACTCATTCATTTGGCCAGTGGCTTTAGACCACCTTACTCTTTTTGAAGGACCCAGAGCCTGGCCCTGGCCTAGAAATGTGGGCTTTGCTGCCTGACACAATGGGCTTAAACTGACTTTGGCAAGGTCTCTTAATGGCTCTGAGCCACAACTTACTTGAGCTCAGACTGCAGACCTCCTTCCTTCACAGAGGTACACAGGCATGACCCACTATCAGATCAGGGGAAGGTTTGTTCTTTGGAAATTGAGCAGAAGAGCCCAGCCTAACTGTTACTACAGATCTGTAGGCCTCGGGCAGGCAACAGTGGTACCCGGTGACAGTATGAGGAGACTGCTGATGAGGAGACCTGTAGAAAGGACAAATCAGAGCACTCCACAAGGTAGCTGTGGAGAGGTCAGGCTTTCTTGGGGTAGATAGATATAGCAGACTCTGAGATGGCAAGATGGGACACCAGAATGAATAAGAATCCCAAATCCATTAGTGCTTAGATAGGGATCTTGAGTGACCTAGAGCCTCCACATTAACATTTGTAAAACAGGGTTATTAAGAAATGCCATAACAGTTTGAACTGGCCAAGGAAGTAGACAGTCAGAGTCAACAGTCTGGGGTGGTTGGGCGTGCACTGTCCCAGGTATGTAGCAGAAACTCTCAGACTCTGAATCTGGGTGGATAAAGAGCTCTTGTCTGCTCAACGCCATTGTGCAGAGAGTAATGTTTTGGGAAGCTACCTGATGTACAAGCTTTTTAATGTTATAAAATAGAGCTAAAATTAAATGTCACTTTTTTAGAGATGATTAATGGACAGCCTAGTCAAATTCAAAGCTTTTTGATGTATCAATCATTATAAATGGAACTATTCCATCAATAGGCAAAGTGTAACCAGAATCTGTCTAGATGGATAGTTTGTAATTTCTGCACGGTACTCTGTTTAGTAAATATGTCACTGTATACACCAGGAGTCTTGCTCTAATAAAGGAACGTAAAGATTAAGAGGAGAAGAAGAAGAAAAGAAAAGAAATGCCATGAACATTGAACAGAAGTATCATTCATTCATCTACAGAAGGGTCCTTCATAGTACCTACTACATTCCAAATGCAGTGCCAGGCTCTAGAGATAACAGGTGAGAAACAGGTGGGGAAGACAGGACAATGAATCATCTTTCAAGTGAATGGGAGCATAAATGGATTAGGAAATACAGTCTACTGGAGGCAAAGTGCTTTAGCTCAGCCTGGCACATATCCAAAAAAGAGCCAGAACTGTTGGTACAGGTCTATAATTCCAGCTATGTGGAAGGCTGGGGTAGGGATTTCTCAAGCTCCTGGCCAGCCTGTGCTATAGATAAAGTTCAAGGCTACCTGGACAACATCTTGAGACCCCATCTCTAAAACAGAAAATGAAAAGAGGGCTGGGCATATACAGATCAGTGATAAGGCACTTGGTTTAACAAATGAAGACTTAGTGACCAGAGAGGTAGGGTAACTTGTTTATAATCACACTTGGGGAAGAAGCATAGATACAGGTGAGAGAGAAGTAAGGGAAGACAGGTCCCATTTGGGTGAGGACTGTACTTGGCCTTTCTGAGCCCCTTCCCTTCAGAAGTCACGTCACCTTGACTTCTTGCTGTTGATTGTGGAGGGAAATTGACTCATTCAGTTAGCCACCTCTGGGCAGAGATTTGTCTAAAGTAGGTCTACACCTGATTTGGTGAGCTAGGTTTCAGGTCTAACTTAGGCTTGGTCCTGCTTGCATTGAGCCCCAAGACTGTAGGGAAAATAAGGGAGACCAGCACATAGGGACTTCCCTTCTTCTCCATCCTTCTTCATCCTCCATCACGGTCTTTGTACCTTTAGAACTTCTGATGGAATGTGATTTTTTTTTTATTGGTGTTAGGCATAGATCCAAGATATGAAATATGCCTGGCAAGTACTCTGCCATTGAGCAACACCCAAGGCCCTGGGAGCATGCACTTTTTTTACCCCTAAGGTATTTTAATCCTTCCATGACTGCCACTGGCTCATCATAGAGACTTCCTTGACATAAATCTCACTTCCTCAGGCTTTCCTAAAGACTATACCCATACCAGGTACTCTTCACTTCCTATCTTCAAAGCTCCATCATCTATGGAATTGTCTTACTATTTTTTATGATACTTCTCTCCTTGGGTGTTTTTCTTTCTTTTTTGTTACTTTTTAATATTATTTTATGTGTATGGGTGTTTTCCTTGACTGTAAGTTTCTGCATCACATGCATGTAGTACCAACAGAGACCAGGAGGGAACATCAGATCCCCTGGAACTAGAGTTACCTTACTTAGATATATGGTTGTGAACTACCATGTGGCTGCTAGGAATCACACCCAGGTCCTCTGGAAGAACTACCAGTGATCTTAACCCCTAAGCCTTCTCTCCAGCCCCTCCTACTCCCACTCCTCCAGATCCTTTTCTTTCAAACTTTCCTTAGATATTTTTGTGCTGCCTATGAAATTGAAGTGTCATAGTGAAACAATGTTTTATGCACTGTAGATAGCCACAAACAATTGGAGTATCTAAGGATTTTTCACAGTACCTCTTTGGAAGTAATCTCACTACTGCTAAAAATGTACTAGAACACAAAACATTTCCTGGGCTGGAGGTGTGGTGCATACCTTTAATCCCAGCACTTGGGAGGCAGAGGCAGGTGGCCGATTTTTGTGAGTTCGAGGCCAAACAGGTCTACAGAGCTAGTTACAGGACAGCCAGCACTACACAGAGAAACTCTGTCTAGAAAAACAAACAAACAAATAAATAAATAAAGGAGGGGGGGGGGAGAGAGAGAGAGAGAGAGAGAGAGAGAGAGAGAGAGAGAGAGAGAGAGAGAGAGAGAGAGAGAGAGATTTCTTGGAAGCCC
Organism: Chionomys nivalis; assembly: GCF_950005125.1. Classification (NCBI taxonomy): domain Eukaryota; kingdom Metazoa; phylum Chordata; class Mammalia; order Rodentia; family Cricetidae; genus Chionomys; species Chionomys nivalis. The sequence continues at coordinate 25,211,973 of NC_080094.1, forward strand.
TGTTCACTGCCTATCTCCAGGACTAGACTTAAAGAATGGTATATGATGCTTCGTGAACATTAGTGATGCAGTTGAAAACTCAGACCCTAGAGCGGAGAAGAGATGTTCATTGTAGAATTAGAGAGGTGAGCAGGGAAGAGGGGATTCCAAAGTAGAGTCTCATGGGCGGGTTGAGGAAGAAGGGTGTGAGGAGGAGTGAAGGCTGTAACATGTGAAGAAGGCCCTCATGTGCATGGCCGTGACTACTGGAAGCCCTGTAGTGTTGGAGGGAAACATCTTTAAAGGGGTCCTAGACTGGACTTCTTCTGGGACGATAGTTGGGAGAACTGGAGTCTTAGTTTAGACTCTGCTTCAATTCAGACACATTGTGGGTTGACCCTCCAACCTTACTCAGCTTGGGATGGAATTCATGACTGTTGTGGAGGTCGCTAGCCATTGTGTCCCCGGCTACCCTAAAGCTCCAAAGTGCATCTCCAAGGCAGCAGTGAATTCTCTGTCACTTAGCTGTAGCCCAGGCTGAGAGTTTCACAGACTCTCAGGCCTGGGTTTCCTGGGAGCATCTATGACTTCAGTCTACTACCTACTACGTAGTAAAATCAGTGGAATCTGAGGAACAGCGAGGGCTTATCTCTGCTTTTCCAGACCTGGGCGCTCAGCAGTCCTGTTTATTTACCCAAAGCAGCCGCCCGCTGAGAAAATGGCTGTTTGTTTCCAAGTATGTCGTGTGAACCATGGACTAAATATACCCACACCACAGCTTCTCCAGCCCCCGCCCTCTCGGGAACAGCACGCCCCATTCTGCTCAGCTCTCTGCAAAAGCCATTGCCAGGATCCACACCCTTGAAAGCCCTGCTCCCCCACCTCGGGAGAAGGAGCTCTGAGCAAGAGCACCCTGGCCAAGAATGCATCTTAGGAACAGAGACAGGAGTGGTCAGTGCCTTATTCTCTGTGTCCCCTCCACCCTGGAATGACTGACTGTTCCTGGACAGTGAACGCTTTGTGCCCTTGTGGGGACAGGGCCTGTTTACTCCAGCCCAGCCCCAGAGCCAAAAATTTCCTGTGGCTGCAGCCTTCTACTTCAGTAAAGTTCCAGTGTGGAAGACTCTCTATTTTGGTGATCATTTCAGTGTCCCTGGTTCCTTGTGGGACATTTGTCCCCTTGAGATAACTGAGACTTTTCTAGCCGTGGCCTTTTTTTCCTGTCCTTCCCACAGCCCTGGACTCTCATCTTTATGTTGCCTTACCTGAGCCTTCTTAACTGATTGGCCTCAAACTCCTCCCATCTCCCCCATACTGGGGTTATAATATGCACCATTCCAATTTTATGCAGGGTTCCAAGGGCCCAAGACATCATGCAATGCTAGCCTGACATTCTGCCAACTATGCTACATCCTCAGAGTTTTCTTCTTTGCCAAGATGCACAGAGACTGGCCAGGATGGATAAGACAGGAAGGCACAGCCAGTCACTGCTTTCTTGCCGGTTCCTGGGTTCCCCTCAGCTCCACTGTCACAGTTCCTTTACCCCCAAACCCTTATGGCACTGCAATATGACAGGTTTCCCTTTACCAACAGATGGAAGCTGGAACAGCAGTCACTCTGATTTGCTAAAGATGGATCTCAGGGCCTCATGTGTGCCATATGCTCTACAGAACCCAACAGCCAGTGTCCTACTCCTGTGAAGTCAGGCAGTCCCTGCAGTCTGATGACTCTTCTGCCTGTTAGTTAATGTTAAATTCCATGCCCTAAGGCTCAGGCATCTTATCTAGCTAGGAAATGAGATTCTCACTTACCTCTGAGAGCCCTAAGAGAGGATGGAACAATACCTGAGACTTAGACGTGCAGTATGTCTCTTCTCCCTGTGTGGAGTCATGTGTTGCTTAACATCGCAGGGATAAACTCAGAAATGTGTCATTAGGCCACTTCATTGCGTGACTGTCAGAATGTACTTACAAACCAGGAAGGCAATGTAAGAGAACATGATGCAATGCAGAGAAGTGTCAAAAACAGAAGGGGTTGGAGGTCGCTACCAGCCTAACTTGCCCATCCTTGTGTAGTGAGCTTTTTCTTGTAAGTAGCAGAATGCTCAGTTATTACCACTATCAAGTATGCTACACATGACATAGAACTGTGTATTCCGGGGTTTTTTGTTTGTTTGTTTTGGGGGGAGTTGTTTGTTTTTTTTTTTTTTTTTTTTTTTTTGGTTTTTCGAGGCAGGCTGGCCTCGAACTCACAGAGATCCGCCTGCCTCTGCCTCCCGAGTGCTGGGATTAAAAGCGTGCGCCACCGCCGCCCGGCGAGTTGTTTGTTTTTGAGACAGTGTTTTGCTAAGTGGATCAGGCTGGCCTCAAACTTATAGAAATTCACCTGCCTAGCCAGGCGGTGGTGGCACACGCCTTTAATCCCACACTTGGGAGACAGAGGCAGGCAGATCTCTGTGGGTTTGAGGCCAGCCTGGTCTACAAGAGATAGTTCCAGGACAGGATCCAAAGCCACAGAGAAACTCTGTCTTTAAAAACAAAAAACAAAACAAAAAGAAAAGAAATTCACCTGCCTCTGTGTCCTGAGTACTGGGATTAAAGGCCTGTGCCCAACTGTGCCTCATTGCTGCACTGTCATGTGACTGGCAGCCAGCTAGGCTTGTTTTCCCCAACATCACAAACACATAAGGGAAACATCTCATTAAAAGAGCTAAAACCTTACAGGCTCTGTCTTAATGTTACAGGTCTGTGTGTACATGCACATGTGTTTGTGTATGTATTTGAAATATTGTTATGTAACACAGGACAGTTTATAGAGCATCAGGTCTGTGCCAGACCCTATTCTGAGCACAAGACAGGATCTCATCCCTTGACTAAACAGATCTAGTACAGAAGGCAAATCACAGCAAAACAGTAGTGTACCATGTGGTCCTGAGAAGCTGAGGAGGTGGGGGTGGCCACTCAACCTCAGTGTTCCCTTACTCAAGAAACTGAGGCAGGAGAATTGAGAATGGCCAGCTCCTGTGGACAAGGAGAGGAGAGAAGAAAGAGAGTGTGCTGAGAAGAAGACGTACAAGTTTGAGGTGGACACTGCTCCAGACTGTGGTCAGGGGAGTCTGCAAAGAGTAGGGAAAAAAGAAACTCATTGAACTATAGCTGTGGGAAGGAAAACAGACTGCTCTGGTGTGAGGAAACCTTGGGAAAATGGGGAGTTGATGCATTGTGGTCAGAAAGGACTTTCCCATCTGTCTGCTGCTTCCGGTTCTTTTCCCTAAGTGGATCGGGAGCTTTGCCATGAGGGCTCATGGCTCACTGCTGCTTCTCCAACTGCATTATAATATTGATCTTTTCAGGTCAGTCTGCTCAGAGCTTGTGCCATTCTGCTGCTAGGTACCAGGGATGCAAAGATGCTCTGCTAAGGACAGGGGAAGCTACTAGAGTGAAGGACTGCATGCAGTGTACAGTCAGCTGGGCAGTGTTTTTAAGCAGTCTTCTCCACAAAGCATGGCCTGGGGTGGTGTGATGAGGGATATCAGATAAGAAGTGGATCAGGCTGCATCCCGAGTTAGCACACTTGGGAGATGGGGCACAGAGCCTCCTGGAGATGGAAGTCCTACGTGGAGCCTCTATTTAGCCAGTTGGAACCAGATGGAGACATAGCTCCATAGAGGCAAAACTGCACGGGCTCTAAAGTCAACATTCAATTCTGTCATTCCACAGAACACAGTGTACACTGATTTCTAGGGGCCACACACCAAGTTTGGATTCTGGTTCTATCAGTGTCCAAGTAGGGGTGGCCTGAATTGAGTTCCTTGCCTTCCAGAATCCCAGCTGCCTGGTCTGTATGTGAGGAAGAGACAGTCTTTTGCAGCCTGCTGGGTGTAAGGCTATGGACCTCCTTGTGCTGGCTGGCCCACTGAGTTATGTTCTCCTCTGATGACTAAGCTTCATGACAGAGCTGTTGCTTACCTCCTTCTGGGGCCTGTACTGACAGCCCTTGGATGGAGACAGGACTGGCCTCCCATATTATTAATTGAATGATTGGTTGAGTGATTGGTTTTGTTTGTTGCTTCTTGAAGCAAAATGTGTGTTCCCTGTACCTGTGTTCTCAGCAGTAAGTTAGGTTGGACTTTCCCAGCTGGGACTCAGAAAGGCAGCCTTTAACCTTTCTCTGAGCATGGTGGGCACTCGTGCTATCTATGGCTTTCAACTCACTAAGGCCATTGCTTGCAGGTGACCCTTTCTCCTGCCCCATTCTGTTCAAGGATTCACACAGTGTCTACCTTTCCCTCCCTGTCCCTACAGGACACTTTTGTGGAACTCTACGGGAACAACGCAGCAGCTGAGAGCCGGAAAGGCCAGGAGCGCTTCAACCGCTGGTTCCTGACGGGCATGACTGTGGCTGGTGTGGTTCTACTGGGCTCGCTCTTCAGTCGGAAGTGACCAGACACTGACCACCCACACACCTCTCGCCTCCCACCCTGCCCCTACCACAACTCTCTTTTCAGCCACCATTGCTACCAGGAGAACCACTACATGCAACTCACGCCCCTCCCCCATCACAGGGTTGGGCCTAGACGGAGTCCCCTTGCAGTTAGCTTTCTAGAACCTACCACGCTTCTGTGAGAGCCACCTTCCCCCCACATCTCAATTCACTTGGCCTCAAAATTCACAAGATTTTCCCCCAAATCAGTCCCTTGGGAGGCTGGAAGGAGAGGGAGGGGGTGCGCTAGAGGGCGGAGAGGGCCTGCCGGGTTGGCAAGACCCTTATTACTCCTGAGCCTCCTAGGAATGCTTTCTTGGCAGGGAACTGGGAAGCTTTCTAACCCTTTTCCCCAGAAAGAGACTAGATTGCCTTGTTTTTGATGTGTGTGGCCTCAGAATTGATCATTTCCCATCCCACTGTGTCCCTGTCCCCTTCTTCCTATCTCTACCCCCAAGAGCCATTTAGAGGCCCCTTTTGACTATTAGAAATTCAGGCTGCTTGGGATAAAGGGGGCAAGTACCAGAACCTCCTCCCCGCCTGTGGCCTGGCCAAAGCCCCACTCCTGGTCTGAATGTTCTCCTGAGGGCTCTGGCTAAAGGCCAGCCCAACCCAGGAGGAGGAGCTTAGCTGCAGAAAGTCCTCCATCCTAGAGCTAGAGTGGCTCTGGCAGCTTAGCACCACCCTAGACCTTCACCACCCTCCCCTGGCTCCCGTGACCATGACTGAGGGACCAACTGGGCCCAAGATAGGTGCCCCAGAGCTGTTAATGACTTCAGCTGCCTCACTTCCTGCAAGGTCAGCCTGTGGCATCTTTGCCTTGGGTGCTGGCCACAGGGTCCAGGGACACTGGCCTCAACCCAGAAGTGAAGGGGAGCTATGGGAGCAGCTGTGGGAGCCCCGGGGCCTTCCCTACCTCAGGCAGGAAGGGCAGGAAGGAGAGCCTGATGGCACAGGTGAGGAGGGCTGCAAGGGCTTGTCCTACCCAGTCTTTGTGCCCTGCGCCCACCCGGCTTGGGCAGCAGGGCTGCCAAGGTCAGAGTGGCTTGGCCAGGAGCCCTTCAGGCCTCTCTCCTCTGCTCCACCCTTGGCCTGTCTCATCCCTGGGGGTCCCAGCTCAGCTCTGGCTACCCTGGGCTCTCTGCTGTACATATTCAAGACTAGTTTTTATTCCTTGTGGAGATGATATACTATTTTTGTTAAGCGTGTCTGTATTTATGTGTGAGGAGCTACTGGCTTGCTGTGCGCGTGCACGTGGAGAGCTGGTGCCCAGAGACTGACAGCCTGATGCTCCCTCCCTGCCCTTGCCTGGGGAAGCCCATTGGGGGTCCTGGCTTCTGAGGGGCACCTGTCCCTCCCCTCCCCTCCCCCTACACTTGTTCCAGCTCTTTGAAATAGTTTGTGTGAAGGTGAAAGTGCAGTTCAGTAATAAACGGTGTCGACTCTGTGAACCACAGTCTTGCTCTGTGCCTCTTGGGTAAGGGAAAAGCTGTTGGCTTCTGGCTCTGCTGCCCTAGGGATGGGGTAGCTTACCAAGTTCCTTCTGTCCCAAATTTCTTTCTGTTCTTCCCATTTCTGTACATAACAAGAATAGGAGTGTTAACTGCTCAACTGCTGGTCCTGTATGTGAACAGAACAAAGTCCTCCCTGTCAGGAACTGAGGTTCCAGTGAGCCTGACAGTCACCTAGTCACTGGACAAGTGTTTAATGAGCCGTGCTGCAGTACAAACCTGCCTTTTTGAAGCTTGCACACTAGTAGAGAAGATGGAAGTGTAGTGTTGGTGGCTTAGGGCGCCCACTATCTTTCGGCAAGACAATGAATGACTTGAGAATAAATAAAGTAACTGGATTAGAGGTGACGTTATTAAGGTAGGTCTTAGAGTTTCACATGAATTAGAGATAGCTCTAGAGAAAAGATGACATATGGAGCTAAAGAGGTGTTTTGGGTGGGGTTTTTTTTGTTGTTGTTTTGTTTTGTTTTATTTTTTGTTTTTCGAGACAGGGTTTCTCTGTTGCTTTGGAGTCTGTCCTGGAACTAGCTCTTGTAGACCAGGCTGGCCTTTAGATCCTAGCACCACGTAGAGCATTCCCCAAATACCTGGAATTCTAGCTCCAAGAGATGTGACACCCTCTCCATCCTCTGCTTTTGTAAAAGCATGTGCACCCTCACACTTGTGGACATATATTAGACACACAATTTTTTTGTTGTTGTTGTGGTTTTTCAAGACAGAGTTTCTCTATGTAGTCCTGGCAGCTGTCCTGGAACTTGCTCTTGTAGACCAGGCTGACCTTGAACTCACAGAGATCCACCTGTTTCTGCCTTCCTTGTGCTGGAATTAAAGGTGTGTGCCACCACTGTGTGAACCCACCCTGCAGAATTTTTTTAAAGGTGACACAGAAACCAGGCATAGTGACATACTTCTTTAATCCCAGTACTCAGGAGGCAGAGGCAGGTTGTTGATCTCTGTAAATTTGAGGCCAGCCTGGTTTACATATCAAGTTCCAGGACAGCCAGAGCTATGTAGAGAGACCTTGTCTCAAAGACAGAAGTGACGAGTTTGAGGGTTAGTAAAACATGAATAGCAAACTCTGGGCTCTGTGTGGTGGCATGTAGCTCTGTAGCTTTGATTCCAACACTTAGGGGGAAGAGGCAGGTTAATTTGAGTTTAAGGCCAGTCTGGTCGGCATAGAGTTCCAGACTGTTGTGGACTACATAGTGAGACCTGTCTCAAAAGACAAACCTTGATCAGAGTCCCTATAACTCAAGAGGCTAATGGGACACATGGGTTTCTAGGGCAGCCAAGGCTTGAAGGATGAGACAGAGTAACTAAGGCGGGAACTCGAGCCCCTCTTTGGACTGAAGGAAAGCTAGTGTGTGTCTAGCACTGAATAGCCTTGTGCTTAGAAGCCAGATTGACAGGAGGTAAGGGACATGGATTTGGCCCTGGTCAGGAAGCCTATGATCCTTAGATCTCTGGAAATATCTCTAGCTGATATGAGAACATTCTAGAAGGGAGTTGGGAGAAGGCGCAGAGACCAGTAAGAAGCCATTGATTGATTATAACTGAGTTTAGGGATCGTGTGACCTGGTGACATTGCACACTGCTCCTGAAATCCATATGACAGCCTTCTCAGAGAAATGGGTATATGGTACAACCCCTCACACCATTGGTCAAGCTTGAATGGGGTGACCCCTCCATAGGCAGCCACCCTGCTTTCAAGTTCATGTCGCTGTGGCTGGAGGTGGGAAGGAACCCCATACTGGATGGTTTTCTGAGAAGGCCACATGATGGGACCTGAAAGTCATCCCCGAACCATGGGGCTCTTACTCAGTGCCAGTGACATCTGACTCCTGCAGGACAGCTTTGTCCACTATCCTCCCACCTTGCTCTGCTCACTAGAGGACTTCTGCACTCCCATCACTTGGGTATAGAGCTCCCACCAAAGCCTCCTGCCCCCACCCCCTTCTTCCTCTGGCAGCTGCAGGCCTGTCAGTACCATCATTGGCTGCCTACCCCTCCCCCCATGAGTGGAGCTGCTCCCTACCCTAGCCACTCAAGGACCCCTCTCCAGAGTTTCCATATGCTTCCAGAAACATCTTTCACATCGACAAATACACATATAAAATATGCTTTGATTCTACATCCTAATTTTTGGGTATATTCTTAGTTTACATTATTTTTGAAACAGGGTCTCACTGTGTAGCTCAAGATTCTCCTCCCCAAATGCTGGGGTTATAGGCAAATGCTACAAATGTTTGGTATGAATAGCCCTTCTGTTTTTTCTGTATAACCTGTGGACGTTTCAGTACCCACACACAAATGCCCGTGCACTCATTGGCAGCTCCAGCCATTTGCAACTTGGAATATATTAATCCTTTAAATAAAAAGGCTATATGGTATTCCTCAAAATTTGAGAGGTTGAAATATGGTCTGGCTCTGTCTCCTAGGCTGGCCTGGAATTAGAAATCATTCTCCTGCCTCTGTCCTGCAAGTATGAATATTAAATATGTGAGCCCCCACATCTGGCTTTCACTAAGCTCTTATCCTGGTCCCTAACTTGGGAGTCCCAATGCCAAGCTGTCCTCACACTTTTGGAGTCACACTGGTGTGAGTCCCAGTGCCAAACAGACATGTAATCACACTGTTGGAGTCACAATGGCTGAAGGCCCCTGAGCTTCCCTTTTAAAGGAGGCAGGGAGGGACAACTTGGTTTTGGCTCCATAGCCACAACTTTTTAAAAAGACATTTATTTTTAGGGACTGGAGAGATTGCATGCATGTGGTATGCACAAAACCCTTCCTCACTCAATCTCCACATCATATAATCAGAGTGTGGTCGCGCGTCTCTAATCCCGTATTCGGAAGTAGAGGCTGGAGGGTCAGAAATTCAAGGTGCCCCTCAACTACATAGCAAGTTCCAGGCCAACACATGAGACTCTGTCTTAAAAGAAAAAAAAAAAAAGATAAACAGGAACAAACAAAAGAATAATAGTTTTGGTTTTAGATTTTGAGACAGTCTCACTGTGTAGCCCTGGCTGCCTGGAACTCTGTATGTAGCCCAGGCTGACCAGGAAATCACAATGATTGGCTTTGGCTCTGCCTCTGCCTCCTGAGTACTAGAATTAAAGGTGAATAAAGACAACTAGAGCTACATAAGCCAACATTCTATTGCTGAGGATACATCCCAGCCTTTAATTGTAATATCTATTTCTCAATGTCCTCAATTACAACTATGTAATATAAACCCAGAGTTGCCCTCCATTAAATCGCCCTGTTTGCATGTGAACAACTGCCTGTTAGGATAGTTCCATGGGAACTGACACCCTCTTCTGGCCTTTGAGAGCACCAAGCATACATACAGCACACGTAAATACATGAAAACAAAACACACACACACACTCCAGGACAGGTCTCTTGTAGCCCAGAATATGCTCTAGAAGCAAGAATGACTTCCTCCCGCCACCTCCCGAGTGTTGGCATTATAGTTGTGAGGTTCCACACGCAGCTCCAGATCTACTTTTCAGATGCATTTGAGAAATGGTGAAGCACACAAACAGCAAGCCTGGAGCAGCTCGCTTCCAGCTCCCCAGGCCCAGGCCCCAGTTCTGGCAGCATTTTCTGATCAAAATGGTCTAGCTCTGCCTGAACTCTGTTACAGCCTTCTTTCCCTCCTCTCTGCTTTGACTGGATGGGAACCCATGAGGGACAGTCCTCCTTGGACATCTGTTCCCACAGCTCCCTTGTGTAATCAGCAGTATGCCTACAGCATGCCTGCACCAGCACATGGAGGCATGAGTCAGGGTCAAGAGCCAAGAGCGTGCCTGTGTGCTTGCATGCTTCTCTGGTTAACTAATTATTCTTTTCTAGTGTGCTGATACTCCAGCCCAGAGCCTGGAATATGCTAAGTGATGCTGTGTGTCACTGGCCACATCCTCAGCTCTTCCTTGGTTGCTTATTTGTGACTGAATCACACTCTGAAGTTTAGGTTGTTCTAGAATTCACTGTGTTATCCTGGCTAGCCTCTAACTTGTGGCAGTCCTCCTGTCTCAGTCTCCTGAGTGCTAGGATTATAGATGTGAGCCACTGTGGCTAACTACTTAAAATTAGCAAATCATGCAGGAAATATGGTAACTGATGATCAGATTCATTAGAGGGGCCAGAGAGATGTGTCTGTGAGTAAAGGTGCTTGCTGCTAAGGTGGGTCCAATCCCCAGGACCACATCTGGTGGAAGGAGGGGTCCCAAGGACTAGTCAGCAGGCCTCTGACACATACATGCTGTGGCTCACACACCCTTGAAAAAAAATATTTTTTTAAAAAAAAATTTAATTATAAAGCATTTTGCTCTGGACTTTTCTGTCTCCACCATGACAGCTGTGTCATGAGGTTAAAAATAAGAACTTCCCTTGGCTGGGTGGTGGTAGCACACACCTTTAATCTCAGCAATCAGGAGGTAGAGACAGGCGGATCTCTGTGAGTTTGAGGACAGCCTTATCTACAAGAGCTAGTTCCAGGACAGGCTCCAAAGCTACAGAGAAACCCTGCCTTGAAAAACCTAAAAATAAATAAGAACTTCCCTTCATATAAAGAAAACAGAAATAAGGACTGGGCTGGGGATGCAGCCTGGCGGGTAAAACACTTGCCTGGCAAGCACAAAGCTCTGATCTTGAGTCCTAGTACCACACTGTCAATGGTGGATATGTACCTATAATCCCAGCACTCAGAAGCTAAAAGCAGCGAGGGGTTTAGAGGATCAGAAGTTCAAGGTCATCCTCAGCTATGTAGTGAATTCCAGGTTAGCTTGAACTACATGATGGCAAGGAAAGGTGTCTTTGTTCTATTTCTGTGAAGAGACACCCATGACCAAGGCAACTCTTATTTTTTAAAGAAGTTTTTTCAGATTTATTTTGTTTGAGTATTTGCCTGAATGTTTGCATGCACACCACATACATGCCTGAGGAAGTGGTGAACCTCTATGTAGGTGCTGGGAATTAAATCCAGATCCTTTGAAAGAACAAGTACTCTGACAAAGAAGCAAAAAATATATAATGGAAAAAAGAAAGCATATTTAACAAGTGGTGCTGGCATAACTAGATATCAACATGTAGGAGAATGAAAATAGACCCATATCTATCACCATGCACAAAACTCAAGGCCAAATGGATCGAAGACCTCAACATAAAACCAGCCACACTGAACCTGATAGAAGAGAAAGTGGGAAGTACACTTGAACACACTGGCACAGGGAACCACTTCCTAAATATAACCCCAGCAGCGCAGACACTGAGAGAAACAATAAATGGGACCTCCTGAAACTGAAAAGCTTCTGTAAAGCAAAGGACACAGTCAACAAGACAAAATGACAGCCTACAGAATGGGAAAAGATCTTCACTAACCCCACATCAGACAGATGTCTGATCTCCAAAATATACAAAGACCTCAAGAAATTGGACACCAAAAGATCACATAATCCAATAAAAAAATGGAGTACGGACCTAAACAGAGAACTCTCAACAGAGGAATCTAAAATGGCTGAAAGACACTTAAGGAAATGTTCACCATCCTTAGTCATCAGAGAAATGCAAATCAAAACAACTCTGAGATTTCATTTTATACCTGTAAGAATGGCCAAGATCAAAAACACTGATGACAATTTATGCTGGAGAGGTTGTGGGGAAAAGGGAACACTTCTGCATTGCTGGTGGGAATGCTGGTGGTACAACCCATTTGGATGTCAGTGTGGTGATTTCTCAGAAACTTAGGAAACAACATTCCTCAAGACCCAGTAATACCACTTTTGGGTAGATATCCAAAGGATGCTCAATCATGCCACAAAGGCATGTGCTCAACTATGTTCATAGCAGCTTTGTTTGTCATAGCCAGAACCTGGAAACAACCTAAATGCCCTTTGTCCAAAGAATGGATAAGGAAAATGTGGTACATTTACACAATGGAGCACTACACAGCAGAAAAAAATGACATCTTGAATTTTGCAGGAAAATGGATGGAGCTAGAAAACATTATTTTGAGTGAGGTAACCCAGACACAGAAAGACAATTATCACATGTACTCACTCATAGGTAGTCTTTAAATATATAGCAAAGAAAGCCAGCCTTACAAACCACAATCTCAGAAAACTTAGACAACAATGCGGACACTAAGAGAGACTTACATAGATCTAATCTACATGGAAGTAGAAAGTATAAAAAGATGAGATCTCCTGAGTAAATTGGGGGCATGGGGACCTTAAGGGAGGATTGAATGGAGGAGGGGAGAGACAGTGAGGGGAGCAGAGGAAAACGTAGAGCTCAATAAAAATCAACAACAACAAAAAGAACAGGTACTCTTAACCACTGTCAACTCTCCAGTCGTCTCCCCCTGACACCTCCAAAAAGAGAAAAAACATTTTACTGGGGACTTGCTTACAGTTTTAGAGAACTAATTCATTGTCATCATGGCCAGGAGCAGACAGGCAGGACATTGGAGCAGTAGCTGAGGACTTTATATCCTAATCTCCTGGTATTGGGCAGAGGGAGAGACACTGGGCCTTCTGTGTGCTTTTTTTTTTTATTAATTTATTTAATTATTAAAGATTTCTGCCTCTTCCCCACCACCACCTCCCATTCCCTCCCCCTCCCCCAATCAAGTCTTCCTTCCTCCTCAGCCCAAAGAGCAAGCAGGTTTCTCTGCCCTGTGGGAGGTCCAAGGACCACCCACCTCCATCCAGGTCTATTAAGGTGAGCATCCAAACTACCTGGGCTCCCACAAAGCCATTACGTGCAATAGGATCAAGAACCCATTGCCATTGTTCTTCAGTTCTCAGTAGTCCTCATTGTCCATTATGTTCAGCGAGACCGGTTTTGTCCCATGCTTTTTCAGTCCCCGGCCAGCTGGCCTTGGTGAGTTCCCGATAGAACATCCCCAGAGCTCACCCCCAGTGACATGCTTCCTTCAAGTAGGCCACACCTCCTAATCCTTCTCAAATGGTTCAACTGGGACCAAGCATTCAAATGTGAGCTTATGGGAGCCATTCTCATTCAAACCACCCAAAACAAAAGGATAAGAAAGGAGAGAAAAACAGCTAAGATGTAGGTTGTAGCTTCATTGCAGAGCGCTTGCTTAGGCGCTTCCAATGCCCTTGGTGTGTGTGTGTCCATCCCCCCCTCTTTACCCTCACTTTCATTTTCCAAACAGGATCTCACTATGGTAAATGTGGCCGTCCTGGAACTTGCTCTGTAGACCACATGGGCCTCTAAATCACAGAGATCCCTCCCTGGTGTGGGAGAATTGTCTGTATTCTGTCAATCATGTTTTAAATAAACATTGATTGATCAGGCAGTGAGTAGAGGTGGGTCAACCAGACAGGAAGTAGAGGTGGGGCGATGAGAACAGGAAAATTCTGGGAAGGAGGAAACCCATTGCTCCCAGTCCTGCCCAGATCACTGACAAGCAGGATGTGACCTGCTCTGCTGAAAAAGGTACTGAGCCATGTGGCTAACATAGATAAGAATAATGGGTTAATATAAGCTACAAGAGCCAATACAAAGCCTGAGCTAATGGGCCAATCAGTTTATAATCTTATGGAGACCTCTGTGTGATTTTTTTTTTGGACTTGCTGGCTGTGGGAACAGGGCAGGACAGAAACCCCAACTAGCAGGCCCTCATGTTACACCTCCCTCTGCCTCCCAAGTGCTGGAATTAAAGGTGTGGCTGGCCATCAGCCCCATAGGTTCAATACCTACAACAAAAAGAAAGAAATGAATATATGTGAACTGAGTGTTACATATTCTTTGATTTTTTACTAAATTGATGTTTGAGAGCTGAGCACATAAAGTATTCATTCTTGCCTGAATTATATAAGAAGTCATTTCAATAGGCTCACACATGAATAATTAGCTTGAATAATTTCACTATAAAGGCCCTTGTGGGGCTGGAGAGATGGCTCAGCGGTTAAAAGCATTGCCTGCTCTTCCAAAGGTCCTGAGTTCAATTCCCAGCAACCACATGGTGGCTCACAACCAGCTGAAATGAGATCTGATGCCCTCTTCTGGCCTACAGGCAGACACACAGACAGAATATTGTATACACAATAAAAAAAAAAAAAAAGGCCCTTGTGAGTTCTTAAGGAATTTAAGGGCCATATTACAAAATTTTAGCAAGATGATCTTACAATTTGAAAACACCATTCTTTTTTTTTTTTTTGGTTTTTTGAGACAGGGTTTCTCTGTGGCTGTGGAGCCTGTCCTGGAACTAGCTCTGTAGACCAGGCTGGTCTCGAACTCACAGAGATCCGCCTGCCTCTGCCTCCCAAGTGCTGGGATTAAAGGCGTGCGCCACCACACCATTCTTAAAATCCTCAGGTACTAGCTGGGCGGTGGTGGCCCAGGACAGGCTCCAAAACCACAGAGAAACCCTGTCTCGAAAAAAACAAAAAAAAAAAAATCTTCAGGTACTAAGAATGTGGATGTAAAGTAAGAATAGAGTTTTCTGGAAATAAATAGAAAGTAATATAAACTTAATGTGGTAGCCTGTCCATTGCAGGACTTTTGCACTGACTGTTCAAGTGACCCTCCTCAGGAAGTCCCCAGGTCAGGCTCAAGTTCAACTAATGTAAAAAGCAAATACCCCCACCCCCCAAAGCTGCTACTGCTGCATTGCAACAATAACGACAGGGAATAGTAACAAGATGACCCATTGAGTAAGGGAGCTTGCTGCCAAGCCTGACAATCTGAATTCAGTGGAGGGAGAGAACGCACTACTGCAAAATTGGCCTCTGACCCCGGCACGTGCACCGTGGCACTTGTATATCCTCACACGTAAATAGATGTCGGCAGGGTGTAGTGGCCCATGCCTTTAATCCCAGCACTTAGGAAGCAGAGGCAGACAGATCTCTGTGAGTTCGAGGCCAGCCTGGTCTGCAAAGTAAGTTCCAGGAAAGCCAAGGCTGTTCGTTAGACAGAGAAATCCTGTCTCAAAAAGCCAACCAACCAACCAACCAACCAACCAAATAAGTAAATAGATGTAGTAAAAATATTTTAAAGAAATTATGCTGGGTGGTGGCGCACACCTTTAATCCCAGCACTTGGGAGGCAGAGGCAGGCGGATCTCTGAGAGTTCGAGACCAGCCTGGTCTACAAGAGCTAGTTCCAGGACAGGCTCCAAAACCACAGAGAAACCCTGTCTCGAAAAACCAAAAAAAAAAAAAAAAAAGAAAGAAATTATATGTAGGGAAGTCTGGGGAAATGACTCTGACATTGGAGAGTTTGCTATATAAGCATGAGGACCTGAGTTTAAATCTCTAGTTCCAACATAAAAATCTGGTGTGTGTAGCTGGGTGATGGAGCATGCCTTTTTTTTTTTTTTTTTTTTCGGTTTTTCGAGACAGGGTTTCTCTGTGGTTTTGGAGCCTGTCCTGGAACTAGCTCTTGTAGACCAGGCTGGTCTCGAACTCACAGAGATCCACCTGCCTCTGCCTCCCAAGTGCTGGGATTAAAGGCGTGCACCACCACCGCCTGGCTGGAGCATGCCTTTGATTCCCGCACTCGGGAGGCAGAGGCAGGCAG
Source organism: Chionomys nivalis (assembly GCF_950005125.1). NCBI lineage: Eukaryota > Metazoa > Chordata > Mammalia > Rodentia > Cricetidae > Chionomys > Chionomys nivalis. The sequence continues at coordinate 25,227,496 of NC_080094.1, forward strand.
ATCTCTAAGTTCAAGGCCAGCCTGGTCTACTAAGTGAGTTCCAGGACAGCCAGGATGTTACACAGAGAAACCCTGTCTCAAAAAAAAAAAAATTAGGAGTGCCTGTACCTTTCCTTGTTAATATACTCTTCTGGCCTTAGCACAAGCACACACAGATCTAAATACACATTCCACAAACATAAAATTTTTTATTTTAATTTTTATTTTATATTTATGGGTTGTTTTGCCTGCATGCATGTCTATGTGCAGTGGCTGAAGGGACCAGAAGAGGGCATGAGATCCTCTGGGACTGGAGTTGCAGGTGATTAAGTGTAAGGTATGTGGGCCCTGGCAATTGAACCTGAGTCTTCTGTAAGGGCAGCCAGTGCTCCTAACCACTGAGCCATCTCTACAGTCCAAGCAGGTCAGTTTTATACTGGACTTTGTGCCAAGCCACCTGTAGACAAACTACAAGGAAGGATGGCCACACTGCACAGCTGACCGCTGAGTGACACGGCCTGAAGAGAGGAACCCATCTTTGGTTGTGCCCAGGGAGAGAAGAACAGTGTGATATTTGGGAGCAAGACTGACAACAGATGGGCTGGGGTAAGTAAGACATTCTAGGTGCCAGGGTTCTTTTACTTGATAAATGGGGGGCCTGGCATGGCAGTTTATAGCTGTAATCCTGGCGCCTGGAAGGTTGAGGCACGAGGATTATAAATTTAAGGCCAGCCTAACAAACTCAAGACCTTGCCTCCCCCTAAAACGTGGAAGTGGAGGTGGAACTAGAGCTCAGTAACAAGAGTGCTTGCTGGCATGCGTAGGACCCTGGTTCTTCCCCAGGACAGAGACTACAAAAGACGGTAGGCCATGATGGCTACACCGACCATGCGTGGTAGCTTTACAGATGTAATGATTATAAAATGCTCAAGAACTCGCCTGGCAAATAATCACCCTACCAGAGTTGTCAGGTAGCCTATCAAATCGCCAGGTTCTCCCCAAGTGGGCTAAGTGGTATAGTGAAGCGGGGAAGACTATGACCAAGAGCTGTGGCTCTGATCTGGAACCTCTCAAAAGGTCCTGGCAGCAAAGGACCCATCCCCAGGGCAGTACTGCTAGGAAGTAATGGAACTTTTAGGTCTTTGGGGTGTGACCTCAAGGTGGTTATGGAATTCCTGACCATTCTCCCATTCTCCCATTCTCCCATTCTCCCATTCTCTCTCTCTCTCTCTCTCTCTCTCTCTCTCTCTCTCTCTCTCTCTCTCTCTCTCTCTCTCTCTCCCCCTCTCTCTCCCTCCCTCCCTCCCTCCATTCCTTCCTTCCTTCCTTCTTGTTGTAGGTTTTGTTTGTTTTGAGATAGAGTCCCTGTAGCCCAGGCTGGCCTCTAACTTCCTAAGTTACCTGAGAATAACCTTGAACTTCTGAATCTCCTGCCAGCTCCCTGGGTGTCATGATTGCAGGAGTATGCACCACTTTTCCCAGGTTTAAGAAGTGCTGTGGCTCGAGCTAGGACTTCGCGTTTGCTAGACAAGAACTCTACCACTGGAGCTGCATCCCAGCCCCCATTCTTCCTTTTGTGCTTCTTGGCTAGGAGATGAGCAGGTTAGTTTGTTTTGTTTTGACATAGGGTCTCCCTATGTGGCTCTGTCTGGCATGGAACTTGCTACGTAGACCAGGGAATCCACAGCTAGAACCTCTTACCTCTGCTTCCTGAGGGGTGGGATTAAAAGCTTGTGCCATCACACATGGCTAACAATGTACCTCTAGCCGGGCGGTGGTGGCATAGACCTTTAATCCCAGCACTCGGGAGGTGAAGGCAGGAGGATCTTTGTGAGTTTGAGGCCAGCCTGGTCTACAAGAGCTAGTTCCAGGGCAGGCTCCAAAGCTACAGAGAAACCCTGTCTTGAAAAAACAAAAAAACAAAACAAAAAACAATGTACCTCTAGGAGAGTCTGTAGAGAGCTGAGGTTCTGAGTAGTGAAATGGGGGCGAAGACTGGACCACTGTCTTCATAGTCCGTCTCCTTTGCTTTCTGCCCAGTGAGTCAGACTCTGACTGACTGGCTCTTCTGTGGATACAGTTGATCGTTTAAGAAATGTTTTTCCCAGACAGTAATACAAGGTTACCTTGACCTACTGCTGTGCTCACTGGAGCGAAGTGTGTTTCTTCTATCCTACTCTTGGTAACCTTGTGTTTTCTTGGCATCTTAAGCTACAGTTAGCTCCTCAGTCCTGTCACAAGGCTTGGCCCAAGCCCCAAGACTAAAGACTGCAGCTGCAGGAGGAGCCTGAATGAAGTCACTGCTTGTTAGTCCAACAAGTAGATGGCCACAATTCTTTTATTTTTATTATTATTTTGTATCCGTGGGTGTATTTCCTGAATGTATGTCTCTGTACACTAGTGCCTGCAGAGGTCTAAATAGGGCATCAAATCCCAGGGAACTGGAGTTACAGATGGGTGTAAGTTGCAACACAGGTGCTGGGAATTGAACCCCAGTCTTCTAGAAGAGCAACCAGTGCTCTTAACTACTGATCCATGTTGGAGGAAGATCACTTGTTCGTCCTGGCCACCCAGAACCAAAATAATCACACAGAAACTATATTATTTAAATCACTGCATGGCTTATTAACTCTAGCTTCTTTTTTTTTTAAAATTTTTATTGAACTCTGCATTTTTCTCTGCTCCCCTCCCTGCCTCTCCCCTCCCCTCCAACCCTCTCCCAAGGTCCCATGCTCCTAATTTACTCAGGAGATTCTGTCTTTTTCTACTTTCCATGTAGATTAGATCTATGTATGTCTCCCTTAGGGTCCTCATTGTTGTCTAGGTTTTCTGGGATTGTGATTTGTGTGCTGGTTTTCTTTGCTTTATGTTTAAAAACCATTTATGAGTGAGTACATGTGATAACTGTCTTTCTGTGTCTGGGTTACCTCACTCAAAATAATGTTTTCTAGCTCCATCCATTTTCCTGCAAAATTCAAGATGTTGGTTTTTTTCTGCTATGTAGTACTCCATTGTGTAAATGTGCCACATTTTCCTTATCCATTCTTCAGTTGAGGGGCATTTGGATTTAGGTTGTTTCCAGGTTCTGGCTATGACAAACAATGATGCTATGAACATAGTTGAGCCATCTGAGAGGTGGCATTGCCTGACGTGTACTTCCACCCACGGTTTTGGATAAAAATAAGGAAATAAATAATAAAAAAAGAGGTGTTGCAGCTTTATTTCTACCATGTCCACGCCACAGATCCATGAGGTTCTGGGCTGGTTTGTTGCCTGCAGAAAACCAAGAAAACAAACAAAATTCTACATCTGTTTCCAGGAAACTCTTCGAGTAGTGCCCCTACTCATTCCTCTGCCTCCTCGAGTCTCCCGCTGTGAGAAGATGCCCGAGGTGCCCACATGAAATAAATCTGAATCCAGCTATGTCCTCAGATCCATATATTCAACTTCTAACCCTCAGCACCTCAGAGTGTGACTGCATCTGTAGATAAGGAAAGCTCAGATGTAGAAGGGCTTGCCTTGAGCCAGCGAGATGGCTTGGCAGGTAAAAATCTGTACCTCCAAGCTTGATGACCTGAGTTCAATCCTGGAACTCCCAGGGTGGGAGGAGGGAACTATTTCCCACAAGTTGTCCTCTGACCTGCACACAGGAGCCATGACACATGCAACAACCCTCTTCCCCATAGATGATAGATAGATACATAGATAGATAGAGTAGATAGATACATAGATGATAGATTGATAGATGATAGGTAGATGATTGATAAATGACAGACGATAGATAGATAAATAGATTGATTGATAGATGTTAGGTAGATAAATAGATTGATTGATAGATGTTAGGTAGATGATTGATAGATGACAGATAGATAGATGATAGGTAGGATAGGTAGGTAGGTAGATAGATAGGTAGGTAGATAGATAGGTAGGTAGATAGATAGATAGATAGATAGATAGATAGATAGATAGATAGATAGATAGATTGAAAGGAATGCTTGCTTCATATGCACAGTACCCTGGGCTTCAGCTCCAGTACCACAGGTGCTGAGGTGATAGTGTGGACCTGTAATTCCAGCACCTAGGAGGTAGAACCAGGGGGATCAAAAGTTCAAGGTCATCTATTGAGTTCCAGGTTCCAGGTCAGCCTACCTGAGACCTGTCTCAACAATGACAACACAAACCAACACCAACAACAAGTCCTACAACCTTAGGTGAGAGATGGCATCGCTGCTCTTCCAGGGACCAGAGTTTGGTTCCCAGCACCCACACACATCAAGATGTGCTGGGCAGTGGTGGTACACATCTTTAATCCTGCACTCGTATGTAATAGACATGTAAACATACACATATAAAAATTCATAAAATAAAATAAGGTTCCCAAGTACCTAAGTAACCAAGCATGGTGACACATGCCAGCAACACGCAGATGGCTGAGGCAGGAGGATGGTAACTCCGCAGCTAATCTGGACATTGCCAGACCCTAAATTCAAATGAAGTAGCTCAAGAGAGCCCCAAGGGCTACACTCCAATCCATTCAATCTGCTTCGTGTTCGTGTGAGAAGTGGAGAGCAGGACTCAGGGGCAGCAGAGCTGTTCACACACATATGACAGCAAGGACGACTGGGTGCAAGACACAGAGCTGGACTTGGGGAGAAGCCGCCTTGCCGACTCCATGATCCCTGGCTTCTGGCTCTGAGAACAGTGAGAATATAAATTTCTGTTGTTTAAACCCAGCCTGTGGATTACTGTCATGGCTGCCCCCATAAAGCGAAACAGTGACCCATGAAGGCAGGGTGGCAGGGGGAGACAAAAGCTCTAAGATGTTGGTTGTCTATGCATAGGCTTGCTTCTCTTTTTTTTTTTTGTGTGTGTGGGGCATTCTAATCCAGCCTCCACTGAGCCACACCCAGCATTCCTGTAGGAACAAGACTGAAGGAGAGCATTCAGTTTTCCCGGAACCGATTTTGGCAATTTTCTCTACTGCCCAGCAAACACCACTCCTTCATAATTTACTAAACAAACCAATTTTACTGTCAGCACGTTAAACGTGTTCAGCTGCGTCACACGGCTGCCCAAGAAGCAAGGTTAAAACTGGCCGGCAAATATATGGTACCCCAAACTAGCTTTCTTTCTTCCTTACTGGAGGCGGGGGTCTCACCATAAAGCCCAGGCTGACTTTGAACTTTCGGACCTCCTGCCTCAGCCTCCCAAACTCTCCCTGCTCCAGTGACCACCACCGTCAGAAACCACCTTGCCTGCAGCTCCAGAACATTTCTGGAATTCCTACCACATTCCTCCCACCTGTGGGTTCCACCCACCCATCCTCTCTACTCAGGAGCTGATGGCCTGGGGGCAGTGAGTGGTAGGCGGGACTCACACCAACGCCTCCTCTGCTGGCTCCTCCCATGCTTTCCTGTTCAGCGGAAGTAGCAGAACCGTGCTGGGGGTGGTGACAGTCTGCTCCCCTGCCTTTCCTGTCCCATCTCCTTCCCACTGGCTGTCTCTAGGTCCCTAACGTTTTAGAGCCCTCACTGCCACGGGGCCTTTGCGCATGACTCTCTCACCTAGCCTCTTTCACCGCTTGCATCTGGTCATCTTTCGTGGCGGAGGACAATTCCTCAGGGAAGCCCTCCAGGCTAGGCCCCTGATTGGCCATCCAGATACCACTTTTTTTTTTTTTTGGCACTCCTTCGTAATCTGATTTACTAGGCAGACAGCTGATTAATGTTCCTTTTCCCATTCCCAACTTTCAGATTCACAATACCAGAATTAATAACCCTAGTAAGTACGAGACCTCATTCATTGCACCCCCCAGCCTGGGATCTGGTCAGTAGGCCAATTTGTTGGTTGAATGAATATTGTTGTTACTGTTCCCCTAAATTCTTCCATCGCCGTGGGAGGGTGTGTGTGGAGGTGCATTGCTCGAATCTGTCTTCAGAAGGGTAGTCATAAAGCCAGGGGTGGTGGAACACAACTGTAACCACACCACAGTGTCAGAAGTTCAAGGCCATCCTCAGCCTCACAGTAAGTTTAAGACTAGCTGGGTGGGCTAGAGTTTCCCGTAACCCTGTCTGGGACAGGCATGGTGGTGCATTACCTTTGCTCTTAGCATTCCAGAAGGCAAGGTGAGAGGATTCTGAGTTCAAGGCCAGCCTGGTCTCCAGGATAAGTACAGGCCAGTCAAGGCCAAGCGGTAAGACAAAACAAAGCCAAACAAGAAAGAAAACAAAACTGTCTGGAGAAGGTGGGGCGGGAAAGAAAGGGTCAGTATTCAGATCTCTGCAGTGCTCCTGGTCACGTCTTCTTGGGCTGCCCCCGCTGAGGACTGACCCATGGCGTTGCTAGTGGGACAATGTTATCCAAGGCAAATGGCATCAGAGGCAGGACTCTTCTACTGCACACTGTGTTCTCCAGGGCCCCTTTGGTCTTCCCAAGATTGTCTATCGATGCCATATATCAGCTTGCACTCGGCTACCTCAGCTTCACGTTCACTCCCTCACTTGCCCAGAAGACTGAGTCAGGCGCCTCTGTGAGTCAGTCTGAGGCCAGCCTGGGCTCTATAGCAAGACCCTGCCAAAATAGACAGAGGTGGGAAGGGAGGGAAAGAAAGAGGAAAGGAAGCCAGGCGGTGGTGGCGCACACCTTTAATCCCAGCACTCGGGAGGCAGAGGTAGGCAGATCTCTGTGAGTTCGAGACCAGCCTGGTCTACAAGAGCTAGTTCCAGGACAGGCTCCAAAACCACAGAGAAACCCTGTCTTGAAAAACCAAAAAAAAAAAAAAAAGAAAGAAAGAGGAAAGGAGAGAGAGAGAGAATGGGACACATTCATAACATGCCTATAACCCCGGTATTAGGCAGGTAGAACAGAAAGATTACCATGAGTTCGAGGCCAGCCAGAGTCACTTAAAGAACCCGTATTTCAAACGAACTAACGAACAGATGAACGAACGGAAGAACAAACATTAATGGGGCGTTGGGCAGATGCTGGGATTGGAGTACTTTCCTCAGTACTGGCTGGACCTCCAGGAATTGACGTCGGGCCGGCTCTCAGGACCTGATGGTGCGGGGCTTTGCCGGTAGAGGGCGCCGGAGGGAGCACCGTGGGTAGAAAGGATTCTCGCCTGTGTGTCCTCTAGAGATCATCACCCCAGCCACAGGGTGGAGCAGCTGTCAGCGCCCTCGAGGCCTCCTGCAGTCCTCCCTAGGTAGAGGTCTCACTTCCGCCTTGTTCCACCAGCCACCGGCCTCAGCCCCTGTAGCCGCGGTTGCTCTACTGCCCATGAATACCGAACAGCTGTAGCCGGGCACCCTTGCAACTTCTCTACATTCATACTCCTAAGATATCTGAACCCCTCCTTGGGGAGCACCTGCTTCCTTGGAGTTCCCCTAGGGAACTTTTGTTTTTTTAAGATAGGGTCTCTCTCTATGTAGCCCTGGCAGTCCCGTAACTCACTCTGTAGACCAGACTGGCCTTGAACTACCTCTGCCTCCCTAGTGCTGGGATTAAGGGGGTGCACCACCACCGCCACCGGGACCCTAGGGAACTTTTAAATTCCTTTGTGTCTTTGTTACCTTTCGGTGTAAGCTTGATCTTTTTCTGTACTAATCAGACCCTGATTATTTTTTTCTTTTTGGTACTACTAGAATTTGAAGCCAGGGCCTTGCAATGCTCAGCAGGCTCTCCACCACTGAGCCACAGCCTCAGTCCAATTGGTCCATTTTAACCCCTGTGTAGTTTCTCCGGACTGAACACGGAAGGCTCCAGACTGCCCCACCTCCTGCGCTCCTGCTCTCCTTCCCAGGCGTCAGACTAAGGGATTGGCATTCTCTCCCCCTCCATTCCTGCACAGTCATTACTCCCCAGATCTCATCATGTGACTAATTCCTTCTTGACAAGACCCTCAGAGATCCCAAATATGAAAGCCCCCCCATGCTTGGACCATAATCCAGATGGGCCCTGTGTACACTGTTCCCCAGCACGAGACGGGCTCTCTTCCAACATACACATCTCCGCTCCCTTCTTCTCCCCTCCACTCCAGGATTTCTTCAGTCATGGTGGTCTCCTTGAAGTTCAGATGGGCAGAGCAGATTCCACCTCACGGTTTCTGTACTTGTTAGCCTATTTTTTTTTCTTTTGCAATGCCAGAGATGAAACTCGTGGCCTCGCACACAGGTAAGGGAGGCAGCACAAGGCTACATGCTGCCCAGCCTCCACCTTCCATGCAAGGTTTGTTCCCGACTCCACTCTGCCCTCTTCAGAGGTGCCACTTCCTTTAAGAGGCTCTTCACCTGCTTCCCAGACTCACTCTCTCCTGCTTTCTCTGTGGCACTTACCTCCTGTCACACAGTATTTGTTGCTATTATTCATTATTCACGTTTGCACTGGGCTCCACAGGAGAAAAGTCTCCTGTGTGAAGCCGTCTTGGACACTGCAGCATCCCCAGAGCCCAGAATCATACTACTAAGTACACCAGTACTAAGACTGATTAACTGACTGAATAAAAGACTGTTTCTGCCGGGCGGTGGTGGCGCACGCCTTTAATTCCAGCACTCAGGAGGCAGAGGCAGGTGGATCTCTGTGAGTTCAAGGCCAGCCTGGTCAACAGAGCAAGTTCTAGGACAGCTAGGACTGTTACACAGAGAAACCTTGTCTGGGGGGGGAGTGTTTTTGCCTTTGCTACTGCCTTCCCTCCCTTGAAGAATGTTTTCTCTCCTTCCTCCAAGCTGCCCTAAGGTCCTCAGCACACATTTCCAGGAAACCCTCCGTGAATTGTTCCAGCCCCCATCTCACTGGGTAAATTTGGAGACCATATATAGTCCAAGGAGAGTTTGCAGGCAGAAAAACCAGGCTGCTTTATTGGAGCAAAGGGAAGAGGGGGGGGAGGAGAGGAGGAGGCTCTGGGCTTCAGGCTTTGCACCAGGGTGGTCTCACTAGGGCAAGCGACTGATGAGTGGTACAGCTCACTTTTTCCACTCTTTCTTTTCGTAATCCCAGTGGGCAGCCAGACCCTGTATGGGGTTGCTCTTCATGTCCAGGAGGCGCTGGAGCTGCTGGGCTTTCCGCTCCTCCGTCAGGGTGATAACTTTCTCAGGGAACACTGCAGGGACAACAACGGTGAGACAGCAGCAGCCCAGGTCCCAGTCACATTCCCTCTGAGCCCCGCGCTACAGTAACACTGTCAGGGTCCCCTGCAATGAGGGGTTCCAGGCTCTTCCCCCACCCCTCTGTTTCTGTCTCAGTCTTTTCGAAAAAGGATTTTACTCTGTAGCTCTGGTTGTCCTAGAACTCACTATGTAGACCAGCCTGGCTTTGAACTCACAGAGCTGCTACTGTCACTGCCTTCCCAGGGCTGGGATTAGTGGTGTGCACCACCGGGCTCTCCAGACAGTCCAGGACCAGGGCTTTGCTGCCAGTTTCCCTTAGACTCACTCCTTCCCCTCAGTGAATCTACTTCCTCACTTCTCTCTGTGACCAGTGGCAGACTAACATGACGACAATGTGTGCTGCCCACAGCCCCGCCACCTCTACTGTGTGGCCTCGAACAAGTTACTTCACTTCTCTGAGCCTCGCCTTCCTCTCCTGCCAGGAGTAGGCTCTGTCTGGCTGGGGATGGAAACGGAGTATGAGTACTTGTGAGGTTCTGGGCATCTCTCTGGCTGGACAGATAGGAAGCACTGGCTATGGCCTCCCACTAGACAGGAAGGGAGAGGGGGCTCCTTCTGTGTCCTGCAGCTGGGTGGGCGGTGGGGTAATTAGGAGCAAAGGTAAGCAGACACCACTGACTTCACAAACCAGGATATGAGCTGGACGGTGGTGGAGGCCTGTAATCCCAGTACTGGGAGAGCTGAGGCAGGAGGATAGAGAGCTTAAGGCCAGCCTGGGCTACATAGTGATAATAAATACCAGAGGAGAACAGCATTTCACCCAAAGACTGGACCCTGAGGGAGGGACTTGAGAGACCCTTACCTGTGGACCCTCTTAGCCTAGCCTCTGTCCCTGGTACTTAACTTTCCCCCTTCATTCATTTCGTGGTGGGGGTATGCACAGTGGAGTGAGCTATGGTGCACGCCTGGAGGTGTGAGGAGGAGGTTCTCGCCTTCCACCATGGGGCTCCTGGGAACTGAACTCAACTGAAGGCATGGTCGCTCGTCTTAGTTTTTGAGGCAGGGTTTCTCACTGATGCTGGCGCTCACTGCTCAGCTAAACTGGCTACAGGGATCCTACTGTTTCTACCTCCCCAGTGCCCCATCACATCCCAACTTCAACACAATTATTAATATTACTATTATTTCATGTGTTCTGCTTGCATGTATGTATGTGCACCATGTGTCTGGTGCCTGAGCAGGCCAGCAAAGGGTGTCATATCCCCTGTTCCTGACAGTTGTGAGCTGTCATGTTGGTACTGGGAATAAATCCAGGTCCTCTGGAAAAGCAGCCAGTGTAACTGCTGAGCCATCTCTCTGGCCTAACATACCTGCTTTTTATGCTGGGAGTGGGGCTGATGCTAGGAATCCAAACTCACGTTCTCATGTTTTCAAGGCAAGTACTTTTCTGAGTGAGCCACCTCCCAACCTCATCACTGTCTCTATCCAGAGGTAGACAAGGATGGCTCCTAGGACACAGCAAACCCTGAGCTAGACCTTTCCCTAAAGACCTTCCCTTCTCATGTTTGTACAGGACAGGAATTCCCATCCAGATTTTACAAGAAAAATCACAGCAGGTTACTGCCAGCATTTGGGAGGCAGAAGGAGAGGCAGGCAGATCTCTGTCAACTCAAAGTCAGTCTGGTCTACACAGAGAGTTCCAAATCAGCCAGGAGCACATAATGAGATCTTGTCTAAAATAAATAAATACTCAAACAAAGGGCTGGCAAAATGGCTTAATGGGTAAATGTGCTTGCCACCAGGCCTGACAACTGACTCCCAAAAGCTGTCCTCTGACCTCCACAGTAAATAAACTTTAAAAGAAAGAAAGGAATGGCCCACCTTCAAAACAAACAAATGATCAAACAAAAAACAACCCACAACCCGGGCATGGCGACTCACGTCTGTAATGCTAGCACTCAAAATTTCAAAGCAAAACAACTGCTGCGAGTTTAAAGCCAAACTAGGCTCCTTGGTGAGTTTCCCATCGTCCTGGACATGGTGGTTTGAACACAAAATGGCCTCCCATAGGCTCCTATATTGGAATGCTGAGTCATTGGGGAATGCCACTATTTGAAAAGGATTAAGAGGTGTGGCCTTGTTGGAGGAAGGGTGTCACTGGGGGGGGGGGTGTGGACTTTGAGGTTTTAGAAGCCCAAACTAAGCCCAGTGTCACTCTCTCTTCCTTCCGCCCACTGATCTAGATGTAGAACTCTCAGCTACTCCTCTAGCACCATGTGTGCCACCACGGCGGCGATGGACTAAACCTCTAAAACTGTAAGCCAGCCTCAAAGAAATGCTTGCTTTTGTTAGAGTTGCTGAGGCCATGCATCTCTTCACAGCAATACAAAATACAACAGTGGCTAAGACAGCGGCCTAAAGAGTAAGACCTTGCATTCATCCACTTATTTATTTGGTTGGCTGGTTTTTGAGGCAGGGTTTTTCTGTGTAGCCCTGATTGTCCTGGAACTCACTCTACAGGCTGCTGTCTAGAGACTCTGTAGACTGTTGTCAATGTCAGAGACCCATCCACTTGCCACTACCAAAAAAAATTAAAAACAAAAACAAAAACAAAAAAACTTCCTAGTTTCTCCTGTAGCTAAGCTAAGCAAGGACATATTATCATCTGTAGCCAATAGAACAGAAATAGATGCTGGACATGGAGAAGCATCTTGTACGTCAAATGCAAGCATCCCTTCTTTTTTTTGTTTTTTTGTTTTTTTGTTTTTCGAGACAGGGTTTCTCTGTGGTTTTGGAGCCTATCCTGGAACTAGCTCTTGTAGACCAGGCTGGTCTCGAACTCACAGAGATCCGCCTGCCTCTGCCTCCCAAGTGCTGAGATTAAAGGCGTGCGCCACCACCGCCCGGCGCAAGCATCCCTTCCTGTTAAGTGTAACAAAGCAAAGGGTCTGTGAGTGCCCATCTTGGCCTGGATTGTTTCATTGGCCTTTTATTATGAGAGAGGAATAACCCTAGCTAGGTCCTGCATACCTAACCCCAATTCTCAGGAAGGAGAATCCCAAGTCTGAGGTCAACCTGTTCTGCATAGTAAAGCCTGCTTTAAAGAAGAACCAGGAGGAGAAGGAGGAGGAGGAGGAGGAGGAGGAGGAGGAGGAGGAGGAGGAGGAGGAGGAGGAGGAGGAGAAGAAGAAGAAGAAGAAGAAGAAGAAGAAGAAGAAGAAGAAGAAGAAGAAGAAGAAGAAGAAGAAGGAGCTGATCATAGTGGTGCACATCTTTAATCCCAGCACTTGGGAGGCAGATGGACCTCTGTGAGTTTGAGACTAGCCTGGTCTACATAGTAAATTCCAGAACAATCAAGGCTACATAGTGAGAATCTGTCAAAAAAAGGAAAAAGACAAGCCGGGCGGTGGTGGCGCACGCCTTTAATCCCAGCACTTGGGAGGCAGAGGCAGGCGGATCTCTGTGAGTTCGAGACCAGCCTGGTCTACAAGAGCTAGTTCCAGGATAGGCTCCAAAACCACAGAGAAACCCTGTCTCGAAAAACCAAAAAAAAAAAAAAAAAGGAAAAAGACAATATATTTGTATCTTCCAACTGTTGAAAAGTACGCTAAGAAACACATGGTTAATACACAGCGATCAGAAACGCCACCATGGCCGGACAGTGGTGGCGCACGCCTTTAATCCCAGCACTCGGGAGGCAGAGGCAGGCAGATCTCTGTGAATTCGAGGCCAGCCTGGTCTACAAGAGCTAGTTCCAGGACAGGAACCAAAAGCTACGGAGAAACCCTGTCTCAAAAATAAAAAAAAATAAAAAATAAATAAATAAAGAAAAAGAAAAAGAAAAAGAAACGCCACCATGCATGCACCCACCTGAACCTATAGCCCTCTCACTAAATCCTCCGAGAGCCCAGACAGAACTGGATGTTATTATTCCCATTTTGCAGATAAGAAAACTCATGCCCAGAGAGCTAACCTCCCTACCTTCCCCCTAGGTGGCCATGTTTTGTTCTTCACCCTCCCTCTGCGGAGACTTTTCAGAATGCTTCAGGTGAGTCCTAGCAAGCTCAACCAGTAGCTATGAGCACAAGGGCATTCACTGCCTCCAGCCAACGACTCATACACTCACCATACACCCGCTGCCACCAAATCACCAGAGCAGTGAAGCCGATGAAAAAGAAGACGCAGCCCATCACTGTCTTCCATTCATTGGAGCGATGGTTCATCTCTGCGAAGGTTTCGTGGAACTGGAGCCGGTACACTGGAGACAGGCAGCATGTGGAAGGATACTTATACAGATCCATGCCCAGGACCCTGGAACCAGCTGTTGATCCCCGAAACCCTTGGCTGTCCCTTCTTGTGCCATAGGCTGTTCACTCAGCCTCTTTTGTGGAATATTTTTTTTTAACTTGGCAAAGATAAGCTATACCTGTTTATGCGGCAGCATCTTTAACTGGGTAAAGGTGTGTTGCTTTGTTTATGCTGCATGTGTTTAATTCTGTACAGATGTGTTGCTGCTGTCTCACCTTGCCTGTCTAATCAAAAGCTGAATGGCCGGCCAGCTGCTAGGCAGAAGAGAAGATAGGCTGGACTGAGGGCAGAGAAAGTAAATAGGAGATATCCAGGCTTAAGAAAGAAGAGGAACGGCCGGGCGATGGTGGCGCACGCCTTTAATCCCAGCACTTGGGAGGCAGAGGCAGGCGGATCTCTGTGAGTTCGAGACCAGCCTGGTCTATAAGAGCTAGTTCCAGGACAGGCTCCAAAACCACAGAGAAACCCTGTCTCGAAAAACCAAAAAAAAAAAAAAAAAGAAAGAAGAGGAACAAGAGGAAGGAGATGCCTGGGGCCAAAAGCCAGGCAGACACCAGCCAGACACAGACAGCAGTGAAAGTGAGTTATACAGAAGGGAGAAAGGCAAATGGTAGAGAAGCAGGATAATTTAAGTTAAAAGAGTTAGCCAGAAACCTACTAAGCTAGGCTGAGCATTCAAAACTAAGGATAAGTCTCTGTGTCATGATTTGGGAGCTGGTTTGTGGCCTAAAAGAAAAGGCCTGAAGCCAGGCGATCGTGGCGCACGCCTTTAATCCCAGCACTCGGGAGGCATAGGCAGGTGGATCTCTCTGAGTCTGAGGCCAGCCTGGTCTAGGACAGCCAGAGCAACACAGAGAAAACCTGTCTCAAAAAACTAAAACATAAAAAAATTAAATTAAATTAAATGGCCCAGGACAGGAACAGATGCGTAAGGGGCGAGGAAGAGCAGCGTGGCTGAGGAAGAGGAGTGTCAGCAGGAGGCAGATCCCACAGGACCTGGCTAGCCCCAGGGAAGATGGGGTTTGGGTCTATTCTGACTGAACAGGGAGGGTGCATTTCTGACATGGAAGTACAAAAATAAGCTTTTATGTGACAATTCTTTATCAGGACTTCCCTGACCTCCCGTCTCCCACTGAGAATTTTTATCACCTGCTTTGTAGAACTCAAGCTCCCCAGACCCTCAGAAGAACAAGGTTTCTGGTCCCCGACGCCTCCCCAGCACCGAGATCACTGGAAGTACACAGGAGGCTCTGTTTTGTGTCATTATGCATTTAAAACTACAAAACATTCATTTATTTTGGGAAAGAATCTTACTACACAGCCTAGGCTGCCCTTGAACCCACAATCCTCCTCCCTCAGCCATTCCCAGGACTGGTATTGTAGGTACATGTCACCTTGCCAGCTTAAACTCTCTTTTGGGGGTTTGTTTTGTTTTTTGAGACAGAGTTTCTCTGAGTAGCCTTGGGTGTGCTGGAACTCACTCCATACATCAGGCTGGCCTTGAACTCACAGATCTGCCCACCTCTGCCTCCCAGGTGCTGGGATTAAGGGCATGGGCCACCACCACCCAGCTACCATGCCAACTTGAAGCTTTGTTTTTGCTTAAGTTGTGCGCCTTCCAGTAATTATCAAAATATAGCCACAGTTGGATGCCTACCTAGGCTCTGGCATGGCTATCGGGAGATGCACGGACCAGGCCCATCATGGCCCACTACCCACCTGGATGCCTAAGCTCAGATCAAGAGTCACAGAATGAAAAAGCAATAGAGGGGACAAGCAATGTCTGTGAGTCAAAGACCTGGTCTGAGGAGGACTTCAGGAAGGATGCTGACCTCCCCCCCTTCCTTCCTCTTTGCCCTCTTTTTTTTTCCTGCTTCCTTTTCTCCTTTTTCTTTCTACCCTCCCCACTTCCCGCCTTCCCTGCCCCTCTCCCTTCTTGCAGTTCTTTAAGAGTGTGACCTATGCGAACACTGTGTCTCTGTACCTTAAATAGCTCTGAAATGGCTATGTGAGGGAAAATGAGCGCTGGCACAGGCTCCTGGGCAGAACCGTCTTGGGCTGGGCAGTTTGGCTGCCACAGTGACTCTCCACCCAGACAGAAGCAGAGGAGGAAGGAGGTGGGGTGAAGGTGAGGGAGGGGGGATCCAGTGGCAAGAGGCCCCACTGATGCTTGCTGAGAGCACTGGCTCCCTCCTGTAACCCAGCAGCCTTCCCAGAGTGTGGTGTGGCAGTGGTATGGCCCTGGTGTCTTCTGTGTGGGTCCAAGTCCTGACCGCTGGCTAGTAACTCTAAGTTGTGTGGCCTGGCCAGTGATGTCATCTCCCTGAGCTTCTGTTTCCTACGACTATGGGACAAGCTGCTGGCCAGTTAATGGTGGGTACAGGGACATACTTAATGTGGTGACATTTGGGTAAAGAAGAAAAGAGGGGCCTTCCTTTTCTGATATAGAAGGGAGATGGGTAGACGGGAAAGGAGGGAGGAGAAGAGAGAAGAAGGAAGAGGGAGGTGGGGGGGAAGGGGAGGGAACTGGAAAGGGAGTTGCGGGCGTGGAAGGAAGGAAAAGGAGCCAGGCAGAGCACTAAGCATTTAAGTTTACAGGGCAAGGATGCAGCTTCTTCCCACCCGTGCCAGGGCCTGCTTTTGTAGTAGATGCCAGTAAGATGCCCGGTGAGAGAAAGAATGAGGGAGTGAGCAGCGCTGCCTTCTGCCCATTAAGTACCCCCTGAAGTAAGAGACATCAACACCCCAGCTGTGAAAGGAGGCCAAGAGGCTCCAGATAGCCCAGATCAGCCCAGGGCCACAGAGCTCTCCTCCCTTCTTCCCTGACTATGTCAGCTGCCTCTCTGTGCCCCACTTAGTGACGTAAGGACCCCCACACCTGCTCCTGTGACACCCTTCCCCATGTCACTCTTATTCTTCCCCAGAAAGATCTCCTGGAGACCCTCTCTCTCTTTTGGGTCTGTAGCCCCTGGGACATACCCCACCTTAGACACATCCTGTTTTACACTGTGAGATCAGCCCAAGTGACTCTCCTCCTGTCCCCAATGTCACTAGCTTCAGACATGGGGTTTCAGTGAACAAAGGGTGAGTTGGACACACACCCCCCCCCGCCCCATGCCTTCCCCTTCTCTTTGGTCAGATAGTCGCCTGGCCCAATACTTACACGCCACCTTCTCCGCTTGGCTCAGCTGGGCCCAGCTGCCCTTCTCTTTCTCCTTCAGGGCCCGCTGCTCCTCAGTGAGCTCTGTGCAGAAGGGTTCATCGGGCATGGGATAGGAGCGTTGGGCATAGCAGTCCACATAGGGGCTCATCCTCCGCTGGCTGCTAGCTGCAGTTACAAGGGAGGGAGCTGTTTCCAGGCTGCAACAGAACCACCTATCTTTAACCATGACTTCAGTTATAAGTGGTACATTTCTTGTTCCCTGTGTGTCAGTTGAAGGCTTTCAGGTGACCTGGCTCACAGGCCACATGTCACTCTGAGCCAGAGGATGGATGTGGTCATCTCCATTTGACAGATGAGCACACTGAGCATTCAGGCAAGGAGCACAGGTCCCCACCTCTTTGCTGCAAACCCTGCATTCTCTGGGAAGATCTAGGCCTGAGAGGAGGTCCACTGAGGCTGGGGTGAGGAAGGGCTTAAAGAGGGAGCTGAGATCCAGGGGAAAACAGCCATGCAAAATATAAAGCACCCTGTGGCGTGACTTTACATGTGCTAATGGGGCTTCCGTGACAGCTGGGTGTGTACTACAGCTTGACACAACTCACAGCGAATGCAAGTGCATCTGCACAGCCTCCTCTAGAAGCCTCTCACCTCTGTGGAAGCTTCCAGATAATACATCAAAGGTTCTCTGGGGGAAGAAGGGCTGAGAATGTAGCCCAGTGGGTAGAGTGCTTGCCTAGTATGCTGAAAGTCCTGGGATGTGAGAAGGCCTGGGTTTGATTCCCAGCACCACGAAGCATGGTGGCACATCATCTCATCACTTGGGAGGTGGAGGCAGAAGGATTAAGAAATTCAAGGCTATCCTCAGCGACATAGCAAATTCCAGGCCAGGCTGGTGCAGGAGAGCCTGTGTCCAAAAAGTTAGATGAAAGGAGAGGGCCTGGGCAATGACTCGGTGGTCTTGTCTCTAACCCACAGTGATCCTCCTGCCTCGGTCTTTCAAATGCTAGGGTTGTAAGTATGAACTGCCATGCCCAGCTTTGCTGTTGTCATTTTTGTTTGTGACAGGGAATCAGTCCGTAAGCCAAACTGTTTTTTTTTTTTTTTTTTTTTTTTTTTGGTTTTTCGAGACAGGTTTTTTCTGTGGTTTTGGAGCCTGTCCTGGAACTAGCTCTTGTAGACCAGGCTGGTCTCTAACTCACAGAGATCCGCCTGCCTCTGCCTCCCGAGTGCTGGGATTAAAGGCGTGCGCCACCACCGCCCGGCAGCCAAACTGTTTTGAGATGTGCGGCAGCCCTCAGCCTCAGCCCCCTGAGTACCCGGATTGAGGTGTGAGCCACCATACCCAGTCTTGGGTGCCGCCCTATCTAGTATCTAGCACTCTGGGCTCCAGCTGTTCATCTACGAAGCAGAGCCAGCACTGCCTCACGCTGTTATTGCAAAATCTAAAGTAAAGTGATTAGCATAGCTCGGGGGTCCCAGGAATGGATCAGCCAATGTTATCTTTGACGTTACTCCCCTGATCAGCAGATCCCTTCTGCTATCTGGCAGAAATCTCACCTGCTTTAGACCTCTTCTGCCTAGTGCTGGCACCAAGGTCTGGAAAGGAGCATTCAGGGTCTCCAGCCTTGCAGCACCTCCCCCCTTTGGGAATCAGAGGTCTTAGAGGACTAAGGTGTGGGCTCTAAGGAAACCTGAAATAAAGGGGTCTACTCTCTTCTTCCACAGGGGACTCGGTTTGCTGGAGGAACTTGGTCCAGGACTCCAGGCGCAGGATCACAGGATATGATAGATAGGAGGCAGTTAACAAGGCTCTCTGGAGCAGAGCTGACACCTGGATCTGAGCCTTACCAGTGCCTCTTGGGCTGTGTGTCCCTCGAGTTCCCAGTCCTCCGGTCCTGATCAGCAGACTCCAGGCAGCTCTGGAGAGCATCTGTGGGGCGGGAGACAGGGGCGGGAGACAGGCTCTGACTGCCCCTGGGGCCAGATTCTGCTTTGCTGGTGGGTTGGAAGGGACCCCCTTCAGCTTTGCCTGATACGTGGCAGTGGGTGGAGGTGAGGCGCTAGATCTTTGGGGCCCTCTTAGGTTCTCCATTCATTGTTTGAGAAGCCGGAGGAGGTCAAACCTCTGGATAAGGTCTGAACGGTTTGGATCTCGGGGTGAGGGTGGGGCCTGAGCTCTGCTGCCAGTCTCACATCAGCCAGGTTGGGAGCCCCACTAAATTGTTTGCCCCAGAGGAAAGTCTTGAGCCTCCTCCCCGCAGAGCAGCTGGCCCAGATCTCAGAGCAGACGCTCCGCGACTTGCTCCCAGGTCTCCTTAATTGACTGCCTACGTGCGTTCTGCCTGCTCTGCTGCAGGAGGAGGGGGCAGGCTGCGCCCTACCATCACTCGGACACGTAGGGTCTGGCATCCCAGCGGCAACTGAGGCCAAGGACCAAACTAGCTCAGCGGGTGGACGAGGCACACATTTAGGAAAAGGGCCAGCCGGTCTTCTGGAAAGAGGAGACCCCACTTCCCAGGAAAGAGGGAATGCCTGGGGCTAGGTCTCTGGCATCAGAACGGGACAGTGAGGGGACCCCAGGAAGGGAGGGTGTGCGGTGATGGGGCAAAGGCTCAGGATGGCCACCGCGAACATCTCACCCCCACGACCCTTTCCTCGGACGGGACTCACCTTTCAGACTGAAGGCAGCGGAGCGACCCAGAGCTGCCCGGCTGAGTGACTGGCAGGGAATTGAAGACTGGACGGAGGGGACCAGAGCTCGCCCCGCCTCTGCCCGCCACCCCCACGTGGGAACGTCCCGCCTCTGTCGCTTGTGCTGAGCCAAGTCCCCAGGGGCGCGGGAAAAGAGAGAGTGTTGCTGCTGCCCGCCCTGTCCCCAGCGGTGCGGGGACCTCCTCAGACCCCCGGCTGGCAGAGGAGCAGGAGGTCCCTGCTACTCCACCTTTCTCCTTCATCCCACCACGAATGTGCTGTGGTTTTGAGTCAGGGTTTCGTGTAGCCCAGGCTGGCCTCAAACGCACTAGATAACAGAGACTTGGCTACCTCTTGCTTGGGCTCGGAGATTACAGATGCGACTATAAAATTGTCTTAGTTTTCCAGCCTCCTCTCCTAGGCAGCCTTCGAGGACCACTGTGGGCGCTCCGCCGGCCCTCTACCCTGAGAGGGTGAGGTGCGGGGAGAGGAGAAAGGCTTCTTCACCGGCAGGCCAGCAGCAGTCCCAGGATTCAGAGAGGGAGGCGGCAGGAGGATCACAAAGTTCAAGGACAAGCTTTGCTGCAAAACCTTGTCCCTAAGCAAAAGAGATAAAGCCTCCCCTGGGTTTTTCTTCTGAGCTGTGTACTCTGACAAAATGGCCTAACGTCTCTGAGCACGTTTTCTCTCCCATGAGAGAGACCTAAGGCTAGCTCCTACCTCGTGTATTGTGCATCACTGTCTGTGATAGCTTCATTACCAGAAAAAAGCTCAGGTACATTCAATAAAATAATTACTCACTGACTCCAGCACTCCCGAGAAAGAGACAGGCAACTGGAAGTCAGCCTGGTCTACATACCTAGTTCCAGGCTAGCCAAGGCTACAGAGTGAGGCACCACCCCCAAAACAAAACCAAACAAAAGAATTATTCATTGATACTGTGCCAATAAAGCAGTTTAATCCCAGCACTTGGGAAGCAGAGGCAGGTGGATATCCATGAGTTCAAGGCCAGCCTGGTCTACATAGTGAGTTCCAGGACAACCAGGGCTATGTAGAGGGACCCTGTTTCAAAAAAAGATAAATAATGAAATAAATTTATTATTATTTATTTTGTGTGTGTGTGTTAGAGAGAGAGAGAGAGAGAGAGAGAGAGAGAGAGAGAGAGAGAGAGAGAGGGCATGCATATGCCATAGTGATATAGTGATCGGGGATCAGGTAGAGGTCAGAGAATAATTAGTTCAGTAAGTACTCCTACCTGCTGATGAGTTCAAGGCCAGTCTGAGCTACAAAGTCAGGCTTCTCTTAGCCAGTAGAACTAGGTGCGGAGACAAACGCTTAGCATCCCAGCACTCTGAGCACTGGAGAACCTGACTGAGTTCAAGGCCAGGCTGGACTACTTATTGATTACCAGGTCAGCAAGAGCTATATAGAAAGATCTTGCTTCAAATAGAAAGAAAAAGGGGGTGGGGTGGGGAGTGGGGAGAAGTAACTCAGATGAAGAGTATTTGTCAGGCTTAGAGAAGGCTCTGGGTTTGATCCTAGCACTCAAAGCAAAACAAAACTTTTTTTTTCTTTTTCTTTTTTTCCTTTTTAAAGGAAAGAATGTCCCTAGTGCAGCTGCATTCATTACCTCTACAGTGACAAGACCAGACAGAGTTCCTGCTCTTAGGGGCTCACCATCCGGTTCCAGTCAGGTTCCCGCCATCGGGATTGACCTGTTGAAGCCTGGGGGCAGAAAGACCCAGGTGTCTTCCAGACCAGGACAGGGAGGAATACAAGGGGAGGGTGAGATTGGGGGGGGGGCAAAGTACGAAGCAGGGGCCACAGTGAGGGTCTAGAATTTCATTTATTTATTGATGTGGGAATGTCATATCAATCTGTTGCTTTCATTGGTTAATTAATAAAGAAACTGCTTGGCCTGATAGGTTAGAACATAGGTGGGTGGAGTAAACAGAACAGAATGCTGGGAGGAAGAGGAAGTGAGCCAGACGCCATGCCGCTCCTTTCCAAGGCAGACGCAATGAAGCTCCAGCTCAAGATGGACATATGCTAGAATCTTCCTGGAGGGTCACCACCTCGTGGTGCTACACACATTAATGGAGGTGAGTTGATAAGGATGTGAGAGTTGGCCAGTAGTAGGAGGCTGGAACTAATGGGCCAAGCAGTGTTTATATGAATACAGTTTGTGTGTTGTTATTTTGGGTATAAAGCTAGCCAGTGACCCTGAGCTGGAAGGCAGGAAGTGGCCCACAGCTCCATCAACAACTTATTTAGTTAGTTTTGGTTTTTTGAGACAGGGTTTCTTTGTATAGCTTTGGAGCCTGTCCTAGAACTTGTTCTGTAGACCAGGCTGGCCTCAAACTTACAGAGATCTGCCTGCCTCTGCCTCCCGAGTGCTGGGATTAAAAGTGTGAGCCACTACCATCTGGCTTGAATTTTATTCTAAAGAGAATAAGAGACTGGTGGTGAGTGCTTGACCAGCACGTCCAAGGCCCTGGGTTCAATTTCCAGTGCCTATAAAAAAATGAGAGGTGACCAGAGGCCAGACGTGGATTGCCGAGGAAACAGAGGAGAACTTGGACTCAGTTAGGGAGCCCACAATTGTCAGTAGACTTGCAGGGGAGGGCTGGGGTTCTACTGAGAACAAGAGGCACTGTATCCTGGTTGTGTCCATGGCATATGCCCATCCCCAACCCATCTTTCAGAGTTCCAGTAGCATGTCCAGGCCAGTTTACTGAAAGGAAGGGGCATACTCCTTAAGGAAAGATAAGCTTGCAAGGGCAGACATTCAAAAGATGCTAGAAGAACTTAGAGGCAGGCTACATCTCACCTCCATTCTGGACCAGGGTGGTAGGGCCTGGGGAAGGCAAATATGGGATCCAAGGATTCTAATACCCCCCCCATCCTCTGCCCAGTGACAAAGGCAGGCCATGCCAGGCTCTCTAGTGGCCCCTCCTGGGATCTTCCCTACCTTTCTAAACAAGGTAATTCTGGAAGACCGAGATACAAAAGGATTGCTTTCCTTCTTGGAGACTGACAAGGTTTACTGCAGCGTGGCCCCAGGGGCAGAGGAAGACTCTCTCTCCTGCAGACTCGAAGAAGCACACCTTGCCACAGCCCAGTCCTCCCCCCCTACACACACACCCTCCTGCAGTTATTGAACCCAGGCTCTTGCCACCACACCCAGCAAAGCCTTCAGCCTTCCCAGATGGTGGGTAGCTGTGTTGGGAAGAGTGGCTTATGTATATGGGCTCTACTGCAGCCACTGGGCGAGCGGTGTCACTTCTGGGCCTCAGTTTCCAGTCTCTCACAGGGCCTCCCAAGGGAAGGTTTATGAGGAACATGACCCTCTGTTCTTCCCTCTCCTTTCCCACCAGCCTCTGTGGGAACTCCAGGCTCCCGATGAGCAGCGAGGCCGTGATGAGGAACATCTGTTTGGAAACTCTGTCCAGGGCTGAGGAAAAAGAGCTCAAACAGGACCCCTCCACCAGGCATGGGAGGTATGAGGGCTCACTATGCTTGTAGGGCCATGGAAGAACATCCTCTGTGGGTCTTGGACCTGTGACAGGCACTCTGACATCAAGTCACTCAAGGGGCCTGGGCTTGGGAATGAGTCTGCCCCTGACTCCCTGTGAGACTGATGTAGTCTGGGTACTTGGAGTGGGGAGAGCAGGATAGAGAGTTAAAGATCGTCCCCAGTCACAAATCGAGGCCAACTCAGGGTACACGAGACTTCAAAACAAAACAGAGTCTGTGGTTGGCACCAGAGTAGGGAACAGTCCTTGTGGGCACTGTACTCATGCCCTGAGCCCTAGGGCTGCGCTTGTGGAGGAGGGGAGGGGTTGTTCCTTTTTCTGCAGGCACAAAGGTTTGGTCTTGGAGATACCTGTAGAAAGACAGATGCACTGGGAAGGCAGACACAGGTAGATCTTTGTGCGGTCAAGGCAATCTACGGATCAAGCTCCAGGACAGCCAGAGCTGCTCTGTCCTTAAAAAAAAAAAAAATTGTATTGCTTTCATTTATTTTCTTTAGGGTTTTTTTTTTTCCATGTTCATGTTTCACGTCCACGTTTTCAAATTTCTAGGCTTTTTTTTTCCTAATAAATATTTTAGCCGGGTGGTGGTGGCGCACACCTTTAATCCCAGCACTCGGCAGGCAGAGGCAGGCAGATCTCTGTGAGTTCGAGGCCAGCCTGGTCTACAAGATCTAGTTCCAGGACAGGCTCCAAAGCCACAGAGAAACCCTGTCTCAAAAAACAAACAAAAATAAAATAAAATAAAAAATCAAAAAAAAAAAAGATTTATTTTATTGGGGCTGAAGAGATGGCTCAGTGGTTAAGAACACTGGCTACTCACCCAGAGGACCCGGGTTCAATTCCCAGCACCCACATGACAGCTTGCAACCATCTATAACTCTAAGATCTGACACCTTCACATATACATGCACATAAATTTAAAAAAAAAAGATGTATTTTTAATTTCATGTGGGTTTATATGTGAGTGTGGGTACCTAAGAAAGCCAGAAGAGGGCGTCAGATACCCTGGAGCTGGAGATACAGGGAGCCGTGGATGCTGAGAGTACAATTCAGGTCAGCCACAAGAGCAGTGAGCTCACCCTCAACTACCTATCCAGCACAGTTTCTTCACCTTCTTCTCTCTCTCTCTTTCTCTCCTGCTTTCTCTCCTGCTTTCTTTCTTTCTTTCTTTCTTTCTTTCTTTCTTTCTTTCTTTCTTTCTTTCTTTCTTTCTTTCTTTCCCAGCACCCACATGGCAGCTCACACCTGTCTGTAATTCCAGTTCCAGGGAATCTGACACCTTCACACCAATGCACATAAAATAAAGTTGTTTTTTAAAAAAATATCTATCTGACATAAATATGCTACTGTTTATACAATGTATATGTCTAAAACTTCTGTTTTCACAAACCCAAAGAATTCTTGTGAATTCCAGGGAGCCAAATTGAAGGATTCACCTTAAACAGTTCAGATACATCCCCCTCAATTCCGTGGTCCTAAAATTTTTTTCCCTTAATTTAACTTTGTTCTCTGTTCTGTCAATACCTTAACCAGGTATAAGAGACATCAGACATTTCCATACCACAAACATCAGACAGGAGCAAAGAGAAGAACTATGCCAGGATGTGGCCAGTACCCAGCCTTCTCAGGTTACCTCCAAAGACAACACCCAGAAATAAGCAGGAAGAAGTCTTGAGAATCCAATTCCTTTAACCTGTGGTGCCTAACCTCCTGCCTTTTTATTATAAAAAAGAGATGGGAATGTAGTGATTGTTCTGTCTCTTTAAGAGACAAGCCACACCCATTCCCTCCTCCATCTGCTGAGACAGGCTGATCTTCAGCTTCCAGCTGAGTTCTCTTTCTTTTCTGCCTCCCTCTCAGAGAGGCAGCTTCCATCTTTCCCTTCTCTCTTCTCTCCTCCCCACCCCCCTCCCTCTTTCTCTCCCTCTCTGCTCTTCTCCCCTTCTTCCCTCCCTTCCATAACCACTAAATAAATTTGTTGTTGTTGTTTTGTGGTTTTTTTTGGAGACAGGGTTTCTCTGTGTAACAACCTTGCCTGTCCTGGAACTCGGTCTATAGACCAGGCTAGCCTCTAATTCACAGAGATCTGCCTGTCTTTGCCTCCCGAGTGCTGGTATTAAAAGCGTGCACCATCACCGCCCAGCTCTATTTATTTTTAATTTTATGTGCATGAGTGTTTTTTCTGCATGTGTATCTTTTTCTTTGGAGACTTGTGTGCTTGGTACCCTAGGAGGCCAGACAGAATTGGATTGCCTGGAATAGAAGTAACATAGCTGGGAACTGATCTCAGGCCCTCCACAAGGGCAGCAAGTGCTCTTAACCATTGAGTCACTGCTCCTCCCCTATTATAGAATTATTGCTAGTTTTTGAGACAGGGTCTCAAAATAGCCCTGGTTGATCTGGAACTCACTATGTAAACCAGACTGGTCTTGAACTCTTCGAGGTCCACTTGTCTCTGCCTTCCAAATGCTGGGATTAAAGGTGTGCATCACCACATTTGACCCATTATTATTTTTTAAAGATTTATTTTTAGGGGCTAGAGAGATGGCTCAGTGGTTAAGAACACTGCTCTTCCAGAAGACCAAGGAAAAATTCCCAGCACCCACATGGCAGTTCACAACTGTCTCTAACTCAGCTCCAGGAGACCCAACACCAATGCACATAAAATAAAAATAAATAAATTAAATTTAAAAAAGAATTATTTTTTATCTCTATGTGTAGATGTAAATGTGAGTGTATGCCACATGTGTGGGTGCCTACAGAGGCCAGTAGAGGACGTGGGGTCCCCTGGAGCTGGAGTTACAGGTAGTTGTGAGCTACTGTGCTGTGTGCTTGCCAGTCCTCTGGAAGTGCTCCTAACCACTGAGCCATCTCTCTAGCCCCAAATATTATTAACTTTGTGAGGCATATGTATGTATGTGTGTGGGTGTGTGCCCATATGTGTGGTGTGTGTGACGTGTTCCAGATGTCAGCATCGGGTGTCTTCATCTCTCACTCCCCATCTTGTCTTATGAAACAGGGTCTCCCACTGAACCTAGAGTTCATTGATTGCCCTTGGCTGGCTAGCCAGCAAGCCCAGGGAGCCTTCTGTCTTTGCCTCCATATCACGAGGGTTATAGGTTCACATCTCCACACCACACACATACACACACACACCTACCTCACTTTCTCTCCCTGACTAGCGATTGACCTTATGGCCTTGCACATGCTAGGTGAGCGCTTGGCCACTCAGCTACATCCCCAGAACTTTTAAAAACTGTATTTACCCTCTTTTTTAAGACAGGGTTTCACTAAGTGGCCCAGGATACTCATTATGAAGCAAGGCTGGGCGACATGAGACCCCGTCTCAAAGGACAAAAGGCTGGGTGCTGGATCAACAAGTAAAGGCTGATTTGCCCATCAGAAGTGAGTGTGAGTCCCAGGACTCACATGGTGAAAAGAGAACCAACTCCTGACAGTTTTCCTCTGACCTCCACACAAGTGCACCATGGCAGGAGTGTGCCCATCCCCCCTTAAGTAAGTAAGTAGCAAAAGGAAAGAAAAGCTTCAGTCATGATGATAATGAATTGGATCTGGAAGAGCACTTGTCAACCGTATATCCAGCTTTTTCTTTCAGCACCTTGGGTTTTTCAGTCATAAAATGGGGTGATTACTGAGCCAAGCAGGTGTGAAGTGAGGTCAGTGCAGGCCTGACTCTCAGAGGGTATCATTGGACAGAGCGTCACACAGACAGACAGACAGACAGACAGACAGACAGACAGAGCAAGCTTTGGTGCCAGTGGGCTGAACCGTGGAAGTGACAAGTCTGGGGGAAACAATGTGAAACGCGGAGCTGCTCTGCAGGAACTGAGTTGGAATGACCTAGGGGACTGCCTCTGGGAGTCAGGGTATCCAGGTATGGACACCACCCGTGATTTCAGCACACAGGAGGCAGGAGCAGAAAGATCGGGGGTTTGAGGCCAGCCCTAGATAAATGAGACCTGGTCTCAAGACAAAACAAATGACAGAAGTTGGGAAGAGGCTGGCCTTCAGACCTCCAGAAGCTGTGACAGAAAGCTAAGCGAAGTAATGCAAAGATGGGTTACGGTTCCAGAGATGTCAACCCAGGGCTGTGTGTGGTACATGAAAACACAAGGTCAGACCAGAGATGCCATCACTGTATGCCAACCAGTTAGAATAGATAGACAGAGGAAGAGATCAGACATCTCCTAGTGACCCATTGCTTCCTATTTTCTATCATCTTTTAATGATACCATCAAATTGTGAATCTGGAGCTGGAGAGATGGCTCAGCAGTTAAAAACTGCTCTTGTACTAGGCGCTAGTGGCACACGCCTTTAATCTCAGCACTTGGGAAGCAGAGACAGGCAGATTTCTGTGAGTTCGTGGTCAACCTGGTCTACAAGAACTAGTTCCAGAACAGCTGGGGCTGTTACACAGAGAAACCCTGCCTGGGGGTTGGGGGGCTGCTCTTGCAGAGGACCTGGTTCCTGGTTTTGATTCCCAACACCCACACGAGGTGGCAGCTCCCTGTTTTAGGGGATCTGACACCCTCTTCTGGCCTTCTTGGGTGTCAGGCATGCACAAGGTATACAGACAGGCATGCATACTAAACACCCATACACACACAAAAAAAGATAAAATTCAATCACTGGGAGCTGGGTGGTGGTGGCCCACACCTTTAATCTCAGCACTTTAGAGGCAGAAGGCAGTCAGATCTCTGAGTTTGAGGCCAACCTGGTCTATAGAGCAAGTTCCAGGACCGCCAAGGCTACACAGAGAAATCCTGTCTGGAAAAACAAACAAAAAATTTAATAATGAATCCAACCAGCAGTGACTTAATCTATGGATGAGCGAGGCCTCGTGATCTAGTCACCCGCGAGCATTGCCTTGAGCTAGAGACCAAACCTTGAATACTGGAAGCTTTTGGAAAGTCACTTCAAATCCAAACTGTAGCCCCAGGGGAGCTGGCGAGAGTTCCCAAACTGGACTTGGTTCCCGGAGGTGAATTCAGATAAAGGAGGCTTGGCAAACACTCTTTGAAAATTTTTTTTTGTGCAAAGTCTGCAGGTCAGAACAAGAGGGTGCCGGTGAGCATGTGAAGGGTTGCATATCATCAGGGGATTTTGGAACCAGAGCTGTTCTCAGTGCCCCTGTCCACGGCTCTGGGTTCTAGATGTCCAAGGCTTACATTCTCCTCTCCTCAATGCCGGGGCTGTGATCTCAGCACTCAGGACATCGGGGCAGCATTGAAATTGCCTGGGTGCACAGTGTGAATCCCAGGTCAGCCTGGGCCAGACTGAGACCCTGCCTCAATGACAACAAACAAAAACAAAACTTTGGACCAGGCCTGGCAGCCTACACTTTTAGTTCCTGAAAGCAGAGGCAAGTATATATTTCTGCGAGACTACATAGTAAATTCCAGGCTACCCCAGGCTACACAGTGAGACCCAGGCCCAAAAAACAAAACTGGAGTCAGCTGAGTAGTGGTGGCACAGGCCTTTAATCTCAGCATCTGGGAGGCAGGGCCAGATCTCTTGAGTTCAGGGCCAGTCTGGTCTACAGAGCTAGTTCCAAGGCAACACAAAAAATACTTTCTTGAACCCCCTACCAAAACAAACAAAAATCCCTCTGGTCACTTAATGGGTTCTATTTTTGTTTTGTGTTTGGTCTGTTTTGTTTCTGTGCTGGGCCTCACTCAAACCCAGGGTAATGCCTGTGTTCCACCCCGAGATACACCATTAGCTCTCTACAGTTTGTATCATGAGGCAGGTCTGTTATGATTCGAATAGAAAGTGCCCCTCACAGGCTTGTGGTGTTAGCACCTGGCCTCCAGGTAGAGGTACTATGGTGGGAGGTTCTGGAAACTTTAGGAGCCCGCACCTAACTTTAAGAAGGTAGGAGGTAGGTCCTTGGGAAAATCTTATCTCTGCTGCTTTCTGCTGTGGACCTTCCCACCTGTCCACCATTATGTAAACTCCGCTCCCCATGTCCTCCCTACCATGATGGCCTCAACCTTGTGAAACAATGAACCAAAACTCTCTCTGTCACCTGTTTAGTCACGTAAGAGAGGATTTTACTTGTAGCCCAGGCTGACCTGGAATTCTGTAGTTGAGGATGACCTCAGGTTTTGTGTGGTATTGCATGTCTAGAGTCCCAGCACTTGGAAGATGATTGCATGAGGATCAAAAGTTCAAGAGCATACCCAGCTACATAAAAGAGCCCAAGGGCAGTCTGAGATACTGTTTTGTTTTGTTTTTTTGTTTGTTTTGAGACAGGGTTTCTTTGTGTAACAGCCCTAGCTGTCTGGGAACTCACAAGGTAGACCAGGCTGACCTTGAATTTACAGAGACCCACCAACCTCTGCTTCCCCAGTGCTGGGATTAAAGGCAGGTGCCACTGCAGCCCAGAAATATGTAAGATCTTAATCAGAGTTCTGATGTGGATGGAAGTTTCTGGATTCTGGTGTGCAGTTATCTGAGTACCTGAATACATACCAAACAGCAAAGCGCGCGCGCGCACACACACACACACACACACACCCAGGCATTTAATACTCTCACAGTCCATTAGAGGCCGCTAGGATTCAGGCTGTCTTTTACCCAATCGGGGTTTCTCGCCCATGCGGGCGCAGTTCCAGTTCTTTCCGAGAGGGGGCGCGAATAGCCAGAGATAAACCAGAGCCCACAGGAGGGCCCCTGGAGAAGGGTGAGTATATGTCAGCAATCTCCTCCATTCCTATCCTGGCTTAGAGATGCCGGGTCTTAAACCCAAGAATGGAACACAAACACGATACGTAAGCGTGATTCTTCTGTCTTGCCTCGCCTCATGTACAACACACAACGTAGGTTTTGTGTAGCCTCTAGCAAGAATACAACATTCAAATTTTACAAACTGCACAAAGAAACCTGTGAACTCTAAGCTAGAACTCTTATGAGTGAGGAGCCTTGAACTTTAAGCTTTTTGGCTCATTTCAGAGTAAATGAACCTCAGGCTGTATATGTGTGTATATCAATATATTATTTATTCATTCACTGTCAGTCTTTAACTAAGAATGGAAATTCCTAGATGGTACCTAGTCTTGCCGGAATTTAGTTCCGGCAATCTGTTCCCAGTGTACGGGAAGAGCTTTCTAACTACACGATGAATAACAGTTGGGACGCCTATAAATTTCCTGGTAGAAGCAACAGCAGCTTAGCCTGGAGCTCAGGCTGTGTAGGTTTGACTTTGCAGGAACCTCAGAGCAGCGGGTAGAAAGCTTGCGATGCTGGAGAGCCGGGCCGAAGAAGCAAACATCCGATCAGAAATGGCACCGGGACTGGCTTTCCTGCTTCCCTCTTGGCACACAGCCAACCTCTCATCCTCTCCTAACCGCTCCTTGCACAAGACCCTGATGCAACCCTGTACGGGCCTGGGGCACCTCTCTTGGGGGAAGCTCTGGGAAGAAGGTTTTGCAAGAATCGGGGGCAGGAAGCAGAGCCAGCCAGGGTGGGGTCAGAGAGATAAGGGAGCCAGGCCTGTTCCCCCGACCTGTGGTTCCTCCTAGCCCTGTTTCCTCTTCCCTTCCTTTTCCAGGAAAGTGGTGCCTGGTCCTCACCCCAGCCTCACCCAACTCCTGCCCGGCCCGTGACTCACCTCCTTTCACTAGAGCAGCAAGGCAGGATCTGAGGTCTGCCTACCACTTGGGAACCCAGCTATGTTAACCTGGCCGTTAGGTAACCCTCTCTGGTTGGAGGTTCTGGCATTCAATGCTATTGCTGGGTGCCTTGGCTGGCTCATACTTGTAATCCTAGCAAGTGAGAGTCTGAGGCAGGAGGACTGCCTTGAGTTCAGGGCCAGCCTGGGTAATAAGGTAAAGCCTTGTCTCAAACTCAAAACAAGCCAGGCGTAGTTGTAATGATAAATAAAAAAGAAAGAGAAGTGGGTACCTTTCATTGGGCCCTGTCCAGGTATGCCATTAAACAAACACGCGATGTGCAACAGAGTTAATGAAAGAGTTTGGGGGGCGGGGGAGTAAAAGAGTGAAACGCCATGTCGGATTGGGGACCTGAGAGAGGCAGGCAGGCAGGCAGGCAGGCAGATGAGAACAGGGAAAAGACAAGAGGAACAAGAGAGGAGTAAGAGACAAGAGAGCGAGCTGTGCCTGGTGGGTACTTTTAAGGGGTGCACGTGCCGCCCAGCCATGGTGGAAAGGCACCTGTGACAGGATGATATTGGTGGCGGAGGCAGGCTGAGGCTGCTGCCGCGGTGGAAACTAACAATTGATGGCACACACTTTTGATTCTAGCACTCTGGATGCAGAGGCAGGTGGATCTCATGAGTGTGAGGCCAGCCTGGTCTACAGAGTGATCCAGAAAAAAGGAAGAAAGAAACCAAGCAAACAATAAAGAAAAACAAATGTCATTAAGAAAAAGTCTAAGGCCTGGCGGTGGTGGCACACACCTTTAATCTCAACATTTGGGAGGCAGAGACAGGTGAATCTCTGTGAGTCCGAGGCCAGCCTGGTCTACCTAGCAAGTTTCAGGACAATCAGGGCCACGCAGAGAAAACCTGCCTCAAAACCAAAGCAACAAAAACTCAAGAAACATGACTGGCCCCTGAGTTAGGTTGCATCGTCAGGGCTTGATGATTCGTCAGTCTCCAGACAGGACCAGACCTTCCCATAGAATTTGGTTGCTTTCCACCTGTCTTCAGACCTATGCCTAGCTATCGTGACCCGTGTCCTCTCAAAGGAGATCACACAACTTGATCCGGGACATCTTAGATACAGAGGGAGTCTGGGTTATTGCTACCTTTCCTGATTCCAGTTAGATTTTGTTCTTGTTGTTTGAGACAGGGTTTCATGTAGCCCAGGCTGGCCTCAAATTTGTTACGTAGGTGGGAATTACCTTGAAGTCCTGATCCTCCTGCCTCAGTGCCTCAGTTTGTATTCAGAGGCAGGAGGATGCCATTTCAAGTCGACTTGCTTATGGGCAGGCTACAGAGTGAGCTGCTGTCTCAAAAAAAAGAGCTAGGGCTGTGGTTGGTCATGGGACACTTGTCTAGCATGTTTGAGGCTCAACCTTTACTATTGTAGCTATTAAATTGAGCTTAAGGGGCGGAGAGCCGGCTTAGCACAAAGTGAGCAGGAGATTGCACTGGGTCACTAAGGGGTTAAATAAAGTGATGTTTTTAATATTATGTATATGTAGTCTTTAATCACTAAGACTCAGTGCAGGAGAAGCCCTAGCAAATACTAAGCACTGTGTGTTTGTTAAATAAAGAGGACCCTAAGTCCTGCACCCAAGGAACTTGCCCTGTGGTTCCTCTTCAGTTTTCACTCTGATCCTAGCCACACCACTGGGAGGGTTTGAGATGTTAATGATTTCCAAAGGAGAGCTTGGTTTGTGCACACACACACCACACACGTTGGTGGCCTCTGGCCCTGAGTTTGGGGTTCTCTCTCTCTCTCTCTCTCTCTCTCTCTCTCTCTCTCTCTCTCTCTCTCTCTCTCTCTCTCTCTCTCTCTCTCACACACACACACACACACACACACACACACACTGGTGGCCTCTGGCCTTTGGTCTGGGGTACACACACAACTGGGATATGTATACACATTGGTGGCCTCTGGCCCCCTCCCTCCTTGGTATCTCTTATGCAAGCTGCCGGCGCCCGCCCGGTTCCCAGGCCTGGCTGCAGCTGCGGGCGGAGGGGCAGGGCGGGGGCGGCCGCTGTTTGTCTAGCGCGGCCCTGCCAAAGTCGGCGGGCCCAGACAGCCAGGCGCCTCCGTACACCTGGGGATGCTCAGGTTAAATAGCTCCGCATTCCTCGGGCCCAGCTGATGGAAACGCTCCCAGGCCGCTGCGGAGCCGGCCTCCAGATGGGCTGGGTCCGGGCCAAAGAGGAAGAGAGGGAAACGTGGAAGCCAGAGTGTGCCTGGATGGCGGGGGGGGGGGGGGGGGGGGGGAGGGGGGGGAAGTGGCCAGGGGCGCAGCGGCCCCTTCCTGGGCTAGAAAAAGGCTCTGCAGGGTAGAGGTGCACGCGGGGGTACGCCCACGTCCCGGTGGGTGGGCTTGCAAGTGTGTGTGTGGGGGCTCACATGGTGAGGAAGTGGGTGCACACATGTGTGCCTCCGATTAATAATTTCTAACTGTCTTATGTACCAGGCAATGTGCTAAACTCTGTGCTGAATTCATTTATTCTGGACAATTCTGTGAGGTTAGTACTATAAAACTGCCAGGTGGAGAGGGCACAGCAAAGGGTTTAACCACCTACAAATACTGCACTGCTTAGTCAAGCCCATCAAATGCTTGAGGTCTTTTTATGTAGCTGGCTTAGTGTTAAACTTAATGTAAGTGCTCGGTAAATATTTCCAAATTTTATTTTTGTTCAGCGTATTTCTTCAGTGATATAACTGGGCTCAGAGTTCTGCCTTTAACCTCAGTGAGGATCCATGATATCCTTCAAGCAAAGGAGCGGTCTGGCTCCTGGCTCTAGGTATTGTTATTGAGTTTTGATCCTTATTTTGTAATTTGAGACAGGGTCTCCCTGTGTAACTCTGGGTTGCCTGGATCTCACGACACGGACCAGGCTGTCTGGTACCATGCTTTAGTATAACTGGTTGATTTGTTAGTTCTTACTATTGGGGACAAGGTCTTTGCTTTTCCCAGGACTCCATTTCCCCATGGGAATTAACCTGGCAGAGATACTTGAAGGACGGTGTCCCCAAGGTCTAACTCACAATTGGCCAGGGAGGTGGGAACTGTACTTGAGAAATGGCTTGCCTAAACACAGCTGCCCCACCGTTGCCCCAGAGCAGTGGTGGCCTAGAAATGCCAAGCAATCTACAGTTACAAAGGAGCCCAGTGTGGCTCTACAACCCATACCATGCACACTACCTACCAACCCAGAGCCAAGCAGGTAGGAGCACAAAGCCCCCAAGCAGAGCCCAAAGGGCTGGAGGGCACACCCTCGTCTGCAGAACCCATGCGCTCATGTGTGCCCTGCTACCTACATACACCGCCCACCCCAAGCCTGCACAGCGGAGATGCCCGTCTCCTGCAGAGATCCTCAGGTCGTACCCAGGCAAGCCCCGTGCATTCCCCTTTTGAGCACAAAGCCACACGTCCAGGTAGAGAGAGCCTGAGTGAAAATAAACCTTTCTACTTGTCAGGAGTTGGGGACATGACTCGCCCACACAGTAGCCTTGGGAGCAATGTCGGTCTGCTAGCGTAGCCAGGCCAGGGTGAGGGGGTTGAGTTCAGACCCAGAGCAGGTGGCCCTGCAGCTGTGCAGGGCCTAACCCTGCCAATTTCATCACCCACTTGGACAAGCCTGGAGCCCTAAGGCAGCCTGCTGGCATCCAGAGAAAGGTGGCTCAGCAGGGAAGAGGGGGGGAGTCACACAAGTCTCGCTTCAGGCAAGCTATGACCCTATGCAGGCCCCTTTCCCTAGGTCTCAGCACAACACAAGCACACACACACACACACACCCCTGCCCTTGGCAAGGAAATGAATGGTCCAGTGACCTGCTTTTCCAACTTGAATGGCTTAAATACTCCCCAGCCCGGAGCGGGCCAACCCAGCGGGTCCATCTGCATTTTAACAACCTCCCAGGGTGATCCAGATGGCCTAGGGACCACTTTGAGAAACCCTCCTAGAGGTCTAGAGGATTTCATTTTATGACACTAGGGAACAGGGAAACCGCCAGGGATGAGGGAAAGAATAGACATTAAAGACACCGGAAACATTCATTCAGGTCGGTAAGAATGACAGTCCAGATGTGGCCCTCCAATTCCTCGATTCTCAACACCAGCTGTGAAAATGGTCAGAGGTCACTCCTGCCCCAGGCCCCTCCCCCATCCAAGAAGTCACTGCAACATTATCTAAAGTATTTGTTTAATAACAACAAAAAGCCCACCCCCATATAACTATTGTAAAACAATAATATTCTTAGCCAGTGATCATTGTAATATACAATACAAAACATTTCCTCAGAAATCTGAGAAGCACGAAATGTGACCATTTAAAAAAATGTCTGCTTTTCAAAAAATAGAAACACACGGGGTTGGTTAACCCCCTCCCCCAAAGTCTCTGGAGGCTGAAAGGTCTTGGAGAGAGGGTGAGCCTGCGCTGGTCAACCCTCTAGCCCCCTGGCCATATCCGCCAAGAGTCCGGTGACCGCAGAAGAGTCTTTCCCCGGGCTCCCCTGGAGAACCGAGAACACCTTATTCCTCTTGCCTCCCGAAGGGCTGGAGTCCGTCTGGTCCCTCAGCGCGCCGCTTCAGCGACACAAGATGCGATCGTCGGCTGGAACACATGCCGCCTGTGAACACCAGAGCGAGATAAGGCATGAGACAGGATGGAAGGATGAAGCTGGCTCCACGATGAAGGAGCCAGCTATTTCCTATTAGGCGCTCCTAAATAGCCACGCACCCGAAAAGGGGGACATACTACTAATCCCTCCCCGTGACCTCAGTTTCCCCATTCACAGGAGAATAATGTAATGTTCCGACTCGGAGCTCACCTCGGCTGCCAAGGCACTGATCTCGCCATTCAGGGTGCTGAGCGGAGCCCGAACGGGCAGTCCCCGGCCTCCGGCTGACCCGACTTCGGATTCCGAGTTCAGCTCCAGCTGCAGGTCCCTGATGTAGTCGATAACGTGCTGCAGGATCTCCACCTTGCTCACTTTGCGGTTCTGAGGCAGGGTGGGCACCAGTTCCTTGAGGCGTGAGTAGCAGCCGTTCATGTCGTAGAGCAGGACGTTCACCTGCTGTTCGTCCAGCAGGGCCGGCAGGCGCGTCCCGGCGCAGCGCGAGATAGCTACGCTCTGCTCGGACAGACCGAGCACAACCTCGCCCGCGCCGCCCGCGGTCCTGCCCGCCTTCAGCGAGCAGCTGGGGCCCGCGGTGGCCGCGGCGCTGCCACTGGCGACCTTCATGATCCTAAGGACAGGCGGAGAGAAGCGGAGATGCCTAAGAAGGGAGTGCAGGAAGAGGACACAGAAGTTGAAGGAAGGTTGTACAATGAGAGGGCTGTGCGCTGAAGCCAGGCTTTTATAAGGGCGGACCCAGGGCGGGTTCAGAACGTTCAAAAGCAACCAATGGTTTCTCTGGAGGCGTGGCTTAGCGCACCCTCGAGTCCCAGCTCCGTGCACCCCTGGGTTGGTGGAAAGGTAATGGGGCTCAAGAACAGAGAGGGTGGGAGGGCTTGGGCAGAGCGGCTAGTGGATTCCTCCTGAAGGGAGCAAAGAGCCTAAGCCAATTTTGCGGATAACAAAAAGACCCCAGGAATCAGCTTCTCGTGGTCTCTCTCTCGCTTCTCCAAGTCTATTTTGCAGATGAGAGAAACAGAGACAGAGGAATGGCTGGCTCTGGGGTGATCAGTGGCTAAGGACTAATTTAGGATTTCCAGATGTTGTCGGAAGATTAGGTTATGATCTCCAGTTATCAGAGCTGAATTTTACTTTTATATTTATTTATTTTTGAGGGTTTTGTTTTGTTTGTCTTGAAACTGAGTCTCCTGTAACCCAGGCTGGACTCAGAGTTTGCTACGTAGCGGAGGAGGATGACCTTGAAAGATCCTCTTGGCTGCACTTTCCTGGTGCTGAGAGTACAGGTGTGTTCTGCCATACCATGTCGAGACAGATTTTAAAGCAGAGCCTCTCTTACTCTGAACTTCGGGGCTGATCCCAATTTCCAGAAAATGAACCGTAAAGTCTTTTGAACTAGGACCTCGGTCCGTTGAACTGGGAGCTATACCAGATTCATCTTTAAAGTGGAGGACACAGTCTGAGACTGAACTAGATAGAAGGGTCGCTGCGGAGTGGGACGACATCCCCCCAGCTCTACCCTGGGTTTGCGGCCTTTTGCAGAAAGGTCCCAAATCTACAGCAGCTGGGGTGATTTTTTTTTTTTAATTATTTTCTCCTCTTTTTGCTAGATTTTTTTTCTCTTGAAACCTTCGGAGTAAGCTCTCCCTCCCACAAAGCAGCAGCTGCAGAGATCATCCCCTCCCTTTCCTTTCCCGGGCTGGTCTGTGTCAGCGTCTCAACAAGCGGCTCAGACCGTTAGACGCCAGGCCCGTGACGTCACCCATTCATAAAACCCGGACGGGCTGTCAAGCTGGCGCCGCGCGGGCGGTCGCCATGGAGACCGCAAACTGGGCTAGAGCATTCCCCGCTTCGTCCCCCCTCCCAAGAGCCTGTCACCTGCAGACCTTGGGCGGGAGGCCTGGGAATGCGTTCCTCATGGGCGCGGTCGCTGACCAAGGGTCAACTTACCTCCCCGCCCCACACCTGCTGAGTCTCCTCCACCCAGCCCCACAGCTCGGGTGGTTTAGGATGTTTTATCACACCCTTCCACCCCAAACCCCTCACGACCGAGGCCCCTCCCCAGCTGAGTTGGATTCCTACACTGAGATTACTTTACAGGTGTGCTCTGTCACGTCCTGTTCTGAGACATATTTTAAAGCAGGCCTCTTTTGTTCTGGACTCCGAGGCTGACTCAGTTTCCAGAAAATGAACGTGGAAGTTCCTAGGACCCGGACCCTAGGTCTGTTGAACAGAAAGCAATACCTGGAACATCTTCCTTTAAAGTGGAGGAGAGTCTGAGACCTGAAGAAGATAGAAGGGTCGCCGTGTAGGTGCATGTTACGTTGTCTGGTTTCTCTGATACCCACAGACCAGTCGCTCTTTTTTGGAACCGGAGCTGTGTGAAGTTGGTCTTCATTTGTCTAGTTCTCTTTATTCACAAAAGAACTGGGGCTTAAAACCTTTCAAGACCCTTAGCTATTGTCCCAGAAACATCTTCATATCAAGGACATAGTATCACCCTGAGGGTGTAGCTCAGATGGTGGACTGCTTGCCCGGCATGCTGGAAGCCCTGGGTTCTACCCCCAGCAAGCCATAAAGCCTGTGTGGGTGCACATGCCTGCAACCTCGGCACTCAAATGGTAGAGGTAGAAGGATCAAGAGTGTATACTAGCTGGGCAGTGGTTGGACTCTGGAGGCAGAAGCAAGCAGACCTCTGTGAGTTTCAAGGCCAGCCTGGTCTACAGAGTGAGTTCCAGGATAGCCAAGGCTACAACAGAGAAGCCAAGGCTACAACAGAGAAACCCAGTCGCGGGTGGGGGGTGCAGGGAGTTTATCCTAAACCACACATTGACCTCAAGCTCCAGGCTGGTATGTGGTATACGTGCGTGAGGGCCTGTCCCTCACTCTCCCTCCTAGAGAGGACAGGCAGGCCACCTGACTCCAGAGCCCTAGATAACCAGAAGCAGGAAACTGAGGCTCGTCACTTCTCAGGCAAAACTACTTCGAGAAAAGGATAAAATACTATGTGCTCCCTAGGAGAGGGTGGTGACCCCATAGCAAGGAATTCATACAAGTACTTGACGGAACAATGAATAGCCCAGTGCCCGTTGCACCTCAGAAAACCAGGAAAACTGACTAGTGAGACCAGCTTTAAAGGAGAGATTGTCACATCTGTAATCCCAAGCAATGAGGCAGAAGGATCTGAAGGATTAGGAATTTAAGGTCAGCCTGTTCTAAAAAAAGAAAAGAAAAAAAAGAAAAGAAAAGAAAAAGAGACATGTCAATAAGAGCTGAATTCCCTCCTCCCCAACTCCTCACAGACTCTGGTGTTTCCCAAACAGCTAACAATCATATCACGATAGGTTTGAACTTTGTACTGCTCAGAAGACTTGCTTGGGGTTGGTGGAGCTATGGCTCACTAAGCGCAGGAACTTTGCAGCCAAACCTGGAGGCAGGAGGATTTCTATCTCCAGAAGCCACGTGGAGAGAGCTGAGCCCAGCAGCCTTCCACAGGCTCATCACGCATGCACAAGACACCTCCTCCTAGATACAAAATAAATAAAAACATCAAATTAAATAAGTAATTAAAAAAGAGAGAGAGTTGCTTAAAGGTCTGGAAAGGCAGCAGGCCACCGGAGAAGGGAAATGGATTGTTAATTAATTACTAACAACTAATCATTCATTATCCCACAGATCCTACTGTAGTCAGTTCCTGTGAAGCCTACACTGACAGACACAGAGCTCCCCGCTCAAAGATATTCACCGCTGTGCTGTCTCAAGAGGTGGGCAGCATAGAGGCACCAGCCCTGCAATCCTAGCAGGGGTCTTTGGGAGCCGAGGAAGACAGATTGCAAGTTTGAAGCCAGTCTAGGTTATACATTGAGTTCAAGGTTGGGCAGAGCATCTCAAATTTTAAATTTTAGGGGGAAAATACAAACATTTTTTAATTTGTTGATTTTGATGGGGCTTACTATCTAGCCCAGGATGGCCTTGAACTCACAGAGATTCCCTCTTTCTCCCAAGTGCTATGACTGAAGGCATGTACCACCATACCTGGTCCAAAATTTAAAAATTGTTAAAGGGTCAAGCCTAATGGTTTACACCAGGAAGCCTAAGTGTCTAGGAGGGAGAGGCAAAGACCACCGCAGGTGGGAGGCTGATTTCGACTACAGAGTGAGTTCCGGGGGGGGGGGGGGGTAAAGAAGAGGCTGGAGGTATAACTCAGTGGTGGAATGCTTTCTAGCATGTACAAAGACATAGAGTCAACTCTCAGTATCACCAAAGGCAGAGGGAGAAAAACTATGTAACTCAAGAGGATTGACACTGTGCTAAGAGAACAAGGCCGGCAACAGGTCTTTTTTCTTTCTTTCTTCTGTCTCCCCACCCCCCACCTCGCCGCAGAGCCTCACGTCCGGCCTCAAACACACCATGTAGCCAAAGCTTAAAGTTCAGCCATAAACTCCTGACACTCACCTCTGCATCTCCAAACCCCAGTACTGGGAGTTCAGGTGTGTGCATGTTCTGAATGCATGTGTCTGTTTTTGAGACAGGGTCTCCCCTTGTGTAGCTCTGACTGGCCCGGCACTCTCGAACCAGGCTGGCCTCAAACTCACAGAAATCAGAATGATGAAATTAAAGGCACGCACCACCGCACCTGTCTACGAATGTGTTTTTGAACAGAAACTTACATAGGGCTGTGGGTGTGGCTCCACGGTGCAGCAAGTGTTTACTGTGTTGCAGGCCCTGGGTTCACACTCAATAGAAACAGAGGGAAAAGAGGAAGAAATAGATTGGAAAAGAGTGGAGAAAAAGAAAAATTTATTTCTATACTTCTTTGTTTAGAGGTCCACCTCACCTCACAGGCTTAGTTCCTACCTCTGGGCCCGGTTGCTTGCTGAGATGAGATCAAGGCCAAGAATGCTTTAACACAGTAGGGAAAACGGAAATGAAGGGGCAGTTAGAACCCCCAAACTGAAGTATGTGAGGGTGTGTGAGCACCCGTGTGTGCAGACTCTGCATGTGGAGGTCAAAGGACAACTTGTAGGAGTTGATTCTCTCCTTCCACCGTGGTCTCCTCCTTCCACCGTGGCTTTGGGGATTGAACTCAGGGTCTCAGGATTGCATGTTAGGCGCTCCTACCTGCTGCTCTCTCTCCAGCCCTGAAACAGCCTTAACTGTTCAGTTCTGCGCTTGCCATTATTCTCCTAGTAGGACCACAAAATCAACTCATCATACTAGATGTCCTAGAAACAACAAAAGGAGTTTTCTTTTCTTCGGTTCTTTCCCTTCCTGAGACAGGGTCTCAGGACTAGACTCCACTTAACTGTATAGCTGATCTTCCTAAGATCTGGGATTATAGATATATCCCACCATGTCTGCTTTATGTGTTGCTGGGGATCAGACCCAGGGCTTTGTGTACCAGGCAAGTTCTCAATGAGCTGAGCAGCCCAGCAGTCCTCTTATTTATTTTACGTGTATGGATGTTTTTGCCTGTGTGTACACCTGTGTACCATGTGAGTCCCTGGTGCCCTTGCCCTTTGAGGCCGGAAGAGAGCGACAGATTTTCTGGAACTGGAGTTATGGACAGTTGTGAGCCACCACGTGGGTGCTGGGAACCAAGCCTGGATCCTCTGGAAAAGCAGCCAGTACTCTTAACCTTTGAGCATCTCTTTAGCCCCAGTACTCTTTCCTTTTTTTTTTTTTTTTTTTTTTTTTTTTTTGAGGTGTGACTCAGATTGGTCCCAAATTTCTGGGCTTAAGCCATCCTTCTGCAGCAGTGGGACTGCAGGCGACAGTCGTGCACTGAGAACTACCACAGCGCCTGGTGCTGGAACTGTGTGTCGCTGCGCCTGATAGGGTGGAGGCTTCCTGGTTGGGGTGATTTCTTCTGTTAGATAATTTTCTTTCTTATTTATTTATTTATTACGTATACAATGTTCTGTCTGTGTGTATGCCCGCAGGGCAGAAGAGGGCACCAGACCTCATTACAGATGGTTGTGAGCCACCATGTGGTTGCTGGAATTGAACTCAGGACCTTTGGAAGAGCAGGCAATGCTCTTTTTTTTTTTTTTTTTTTTTTTTGGTTTTTCGAGACAGAGTTTCTCTGTAGCTTTGGAGCCTGTCCTGGAACTCCCTTTGTAGACCAGGCTGGCCTCGAACTCACAGAGATCTGCCTGCCTCTGCCTCCCGAGTGCTGGGATTAAAGGCGTGCGCCACCACCACCCGGCCAGGCAATGCTCTTAACCGCTGAGCCATCTCTCCAGCCCCTTAGATAATTTTCTTACTGTTGTGACAAAGTACCTTACAAAACGACTCAGGGAAGAACTGGTTTCTCTTGGCCAGCAGGAGATAGTCCATCAGAATGGGAAGGCACAACAGCATGAGCGTGGTCCACTGGAGTGGGGAAGGGCAGGCAGTGTGAGCGTGGTCCATCGAAGTGGG
Organism: Chionomys nivalis; assembly: GCF_950005125.1. Classification (NCBI taxonomy): domain Eukaryota; kingdom Metazoa; phylum Chordata; class Mammalia; order Rodentia; family Cricetidae; genus Chionomys; species Chionomys nivalis. The sequence continues at coordinate 25,269,010 of NC_080094.1, forward strand.
AAGGGCACGGCAGTGTGAAGTGGCTGGTCACCCCATATCCAGTCAGGAAACACAGAGAAACAATGCTGGTGCAAAGTTAAAAATCCACTTTCCTTTTTTTTTTTTTTTTTTTTTTTTCCAGTCTGGGACCCTGCCTGGGTCTTCTCAGCTCAAATTTTGAAATGGCTCTCACAGACACACCCAGAGGTGTGTTTCTTAATTAGCTCTAAATCCAGTCAAGATGATAGTCAAGATGAAAACTTTTCCTCGCGTGCTCTATGGGAGGCACAGGAGAAGCATGCTGAATGAAGGCAGGGCACCATTAGGCAAGGCTGCAGGTGTGCCATCACACCTGCCAGGGAAAGCTTCTTCAGTGTGATTTCTGTCACAGGGCTTCCCTTTCTGTCATGCAAATGGCTCAGAATACTCCCTCTGTGTCAGGCCTTGTCCTAAGTATTAGCCTAAGCCTGAGCTCGGGAGAGCAGGGGCCCAGCTGTTCCGTCCAGCGTCCAGCGCTGTAGCACTGCGATCTTTACAGGGCTCGCCCATCAGAGAGGCGCAGGGACCAGTCGCTGCGAGGAATCAACAGCCCCTGGAGTAAGCAGTCACTTCATGTCCTAGCTACGGAATGGCGAGCTTCAGAGCACACCGTGTGCAGGTGGCACAGCCTCTGTGGGGTGTAGGGGAGACTTTGCGGGGAAGTCCACACTGCCGTGTGTCTCCGTGGACGCACGCACTTCCAGTCATCCCTCAACTGCCCTTTCCCATAGTCTTGGCTCTGGAGGCTCTAGGGCGGGCCTGTTTGGTGCCACGTGACCTACTCTGGCCCTGGCCCGGCAGCTGCTCCCCAGATGTGCCCACAGCGAAGTCTTCCAGCAGCCAGGCCGGCGCCTCTGGGCTGGGACTGAGGGAGCTTTGGGGAAAGACCTTGGGCTCTGGCTGTCCCCACCCCTGCTTGTAACTAGAGACTACAGCGTCCCCCATCCCACACTAGGACTCTGGCTCAGCCAACACAGTGTCTGTGCCCATCTCACCAAGAACAGACCCCAAACTTATCCCCCCTCACTCACCCCTACCCCCACCCGACCCACGTCCTGCCCTCCCATTTCTCTCTCCAGCCTTTGCCTTCCTCTAACCAGCTCCATCCGGCCTCGCAGCCCTTGCCCTGGATGTGCCCTCAGCCTAGAGCACTTACTAGGCAAATCTCTGCAAGGGTGTCACCCCGAGGTCCCAGGTCAAAGGTCCCTCCTCACTGGAGACCTGGAACACCCTCGGTGATTCTCTTTACTATCTAAGTGATCTTTGTCTTGTGCTGTCTTACCCACTTCCTTCCTGTTCCCATCCTCCGCCCATGGCACTGTGAGTTCTAGAAAGCAAGGAGGATTCAGGGGGCAGGGTGAACCTGTAATCCCAGCACTCAGGCAGAGGCAGCTGAAAGCTTGTGGCCATCCTGGATCGCATAGTCCGACCCTGTTGAGGGGGTCAGGGGAGCAGGATCAGTGACTCACTGAAGAAGTGCATAGCTCAGAAAAGGTGAGCAGCTTGCTCAAAGTCACCCAGCGTAGTACTTGGAGCCGAATACGTTTTAGATAAATTGAGTTAAATAATGAATTGTTACCCTAAGGCCTTCAGTTTGCTCATTTGCAAAATAAGGACAAAAATTGAACTTGGGCCTGTGCGTATGGCGCAGTGGAAAAGGGGAAAGGCGCTTGGGGCCAAGCCTGACAAGCTGAGCTCTGTTCTTGGGACCGACCCACATGAGAGAAGGTGGAACCTAGCTTTTACAAGTTGTTCTGTGCCCTCCACACAAATACACACACTCTAGAGAAATAAATAAAATATAATAACAAGATTAAGTTTAAAAGTTGAACTTTTAATGTTAAAAGTTTATGTTTAATGTTTTAAAGTTAATGTTTAGCTCACAAGAAGTGCTCTAAAATGGGAGCCAGGACAGGCAGTTTTGTATCTTTTCTGGGATCTCCTTTATCTAGCCCCCAGATCCAGCAGGAGGTTGTGGTGCACGGGGGGGGGGGGGGGGGGGGAGAGGGGGGACGTTGAGGGAGGTGGAGTGGAGGGGGGGTGATTTGCACACAAGGTATGTGAAGGCTGTGACCTCTCTGACCTTACCACTCATGGAATCATCTCTTTTTGCTCTGGACTCAATTTCTCCATCTGCACAATGGGGTCCATAGCCAGCCTTACCCTAAGGGTTCTGAGCTGGGTCTCCGGGTGGTTCTAGGGAGTGTGATGGCCCAGGCCTGGACCCACCTTTGCCGTCCACCCTGGTTTCCCAAAGAGGCCCTAGAACAATGGGCGGGAGTCTGGAGCCTGGTAGTCTGGGCCCCTCCCCAGGTCCCTGCAGATGAAGGGGGTGGGGCCTTCCTGTGGCAGGACAAAGGGCTGCTGCCCCCATCCCCCAGTGTCTCTAGTGACAAGGAGAAAGGGCAGAGCCTATGCCAGGGAGCTTCTATCTTCAGCTACCAAACCCTAGGGCAGCACATTGTTGTATACATACATCCGCACAGCAGAATATCTAGTGCCACATGAGTGTGCAACAGACACAGCCAGCACGACAGCAGCACACTTGTACACACAACCAAAGGGGCAACCTGCCAAGATGCATGTTAACAGGTATCTACAAACACCAATACAAAAACCTACACAAAGCCAGCACACTGGAAAAGATACTCAAGAGGCGACACACAAACCACAGAATGGTTGCCCTCATCCCAGATGCACGCAGCACATGCAGCCAGCCCAGGAACCCAAACAACACACAGATGGACACACCTTTCCTCCCCTGTACCAATCGGATCCACTAGCACAACACACACATCCAAAGCACCATCCTCAGGCTGGGCGATAGCTTGGGGCAGAGTGTGGCTGGAGCACGCAGGAGGCCCTGGGTTCCATTCCCAACACTGCATAACCAAAAGGAACCAAGACCTGGCCTCACGTGCCAGCATGCGGGAGGCTTCTGAAAGATCACTGGGAATTGGAGACCAGCTCAGTCTGCGTAGTAAGTTTCTATGTACAGGGGCTACATGCTGAGTGAGACCTTGTCTTCAAAAAATAAAAAAAGAAGCCGGGCGGTGGTGGCGCACGCCTTTAATCCCAGCACTCGGGAGGCAGAGGCAGGCGGATCTCTGTGAGTTCGAGACCAGCCTGGTCTACAAGAGCTAGTTCCAGGACAGGCTCCAAAAACCACAGAGAAACCCTGTCTCGAAAAACCAAAAAAAAAAAAAATAAAATAAAAAAAAAAATAAAAAAAGAAAAGTCAAAGCAAAAATGAAAACATCAAAAAACAAACAAGCCTCCCAGTCATACCAAGGCCCATATGTGAGAAGAACTCCTCTTCGAGGTATCCATCACAGTGCTTCTGCCCGGCCATGTCAACCCGCACCAGGATGAAGATTCCATGTTGTCTGGGTGATAGCAAACAACTGAAATCCCACTACTTGGGAGGATCACGAGTTCAAGGCCAGCCTACAATGGAGACCCTGTCTCAAAATAACAATAAACAAAAACAAAGAACAGATCAATGGATTCTAAGGAGTTTAAAATTAAAACAAACAAACAAACAAACAACAACAACAACAAAAACCCAAAGATCCCCACACTCCCAGTCGCAAGCATTTGTACTCATGCACAGCCCCTTGGCCCCCAACATGAATATATACTTGAGAAGGCCTCAAAGGCCCACAGACACGCAGCCACAGCTATCCAGACCTCAGGAGTCTCACACCCACGCATGCAGGCCTAGCCCTTTCCCAGGACTGTGGTGTAGGAGTTAGCCTGACCCTGGAGTGTACTGGGGCTCTCAGGCTGCAGCCTAAGCAAAGCCCAGCAGAGGTGGGAGGATGGGACAAGGAGATTGCACAAGAGGCCTCTGGGTGGGGTCCCAGCGGTTTCTGCATGCACCCACTGGAGACGGACAGGAGCCTCCAGAGCACTCATCAAGGAAGCAGCACCCCTCCCTCCCTAGCACATGACCTGGCCTTCCTTTGACTCACCTGCCTCCCATACACCTGGGTTCCCCCTCCCTCTGCTCCAGGGCCTGGAACCAGGGGAGCAGCTGAGGTTGAGGCTTTCATAGGACCCCACCCAGCTCCCTGCCCATCCTTCAAAGCCTTGAGCACCCCCTTCCTGTCTTGCTCCACCCAACCTTGAGTATCCTGTCACTAAGGGGTGGCACCTCCAGCTACTCCCTCTTCTGTGGGGGGGGGCAAGGAAGGACAGCTGGATTCAGACACTATGTGTGACTCACCACAATGCCTTCCTACTTTTTAAAGTACCATTATCATTTTACCGAGGCCAAAGCGGTGATGTACTAGTTGAAAGCTGGTTGAAAGGAAGTTAAGACATCCAGGAAGTTGGACTTGCTGGCTCACACCTGCGATCCTAGCACTTGGGAAGCTGAGACAAGAGGGCTACCTTTAGTTCAAGGCTAGCCTGGGCTACATAGTGAGTTCAGGCCAGTCTGGGCAACAATGGGAGAGCTTGTTACAAATACCACCACCACAAAAAATAATGAAGAAGACATCGAGGGACATTTAAGGAGCTTTTATTCTGGGTGTCTCAGGGGCCCCAAGAATCTGTTTGGCTCCACAGGACTGAGCCAGATCATTTTGTCACGTCTCTGTGTCCTTATCTGTGAGAGTACGGACGGCAGATGCTCGACCTCTGTGAGGGTTTTGGAACAGCCTTCAGCAAAGCCAGCCTTCAGTACACATTGCTTTTTATTTCTCATTCCCATAACTATGCTATCTCTCTTCGAGGCTCCACCATGGCCACTTATTCCATAGTAACTCCATGGCTCACACTTGCACCACAGGGAATGACTTGGGTTCATGACTTTAGGGAACTCCATTCGTTCAGCTGGGAGTAACCAAATGGGAACAATTTGCTTGGGACACACAGATGCTGTCTGGAGCTGGCCATTGTCACCTCAACAGCACACTTCATAGAATCGTGAAAGCCCTATATTCTGGGTAGGGGAAACTCCCGCAAGAACACTATCTACAGTGCCTGTGCACCCTTCACGGCTGATTCCGTAGCCCTGAAGTTCTGGTCCCTGTCTGGGGAGCTCATAGTCTGGTGGGAGAGAAAGACTATATAATGAGACCATCATCTCTCAAGTTCCCCAGGCTGTGATGGAGAAACCCAGGGATCTATGGGAGACAGTCCACAGAAGTCAAAGGGGTCTTCCTGTCAGAGGAAGCTGCTGCCCCGTTGAGGCAAAAGTTTCTAGCTCCAGCATCTGCAGACCAATGGCCACACCACACTTCAAAGCCCTTTCAAGGCAGGTAATTTAAAACGCTGGCAACAGTGTGGGAGAAGGGAACCTCTGGTCCTCTGCTGGTGGGCGTGGAAACTGGTAGGATCGCTCGTAGCTCTGTGGCAGCAAGGAGTAAAAGTGAACATTCGAATACCCTGTGACCCAGAGGCTCGCTGCTTTCACTCCCACGGACAAACCCGGTGTCTTTCACACCACCCGCTGCAGATGTGGGCTGGGGCCCTGGGCACTTGCCCAGTAGCCTCCAACGAAACGCTCCTTGTCCTCCACAGGACAGAAAGGAAGTGACAATGGCCAACTGTGCAACATTCCATCTGGGCGTGCTAGAGGGATGAGGGCACTCAGCAGATACACGACAGACTCTTGCTAAGGGCAAACGCAGAACGACAGGAAAAACAAACACAAAAACCTCTCCAGCAACGCCAAGATGTTTCTGTACAGCAAAGTCTAAAGCAGTGGTTTTCAACCTGTGGGTCATGTCCCCTTGGGGGTCAAATGACCCTTTCACAGGGGTCGCCGAGACCATCAGAAAACACAGATGTTTACATTAAGATTCATAACAGCCAGGCAGTGGTGGCGCTCGCCTTTAATCCAAGTACTCGGGAGGCAGAGGCAGGCGGATCTCTGTGAGTTCGAAGCCGGCCTAGTCTATAAGAGCTAGTTCTAGGACAGGCTACAAAGCTACAGAGAAACCCTGTCTTGAAACACAAAAACAACAACAGTAAAAATAGAAGCAGGGCCTAGAAGAAAACATGCTCAGCTCATGATAGACAGTGGATGTGGGGGTGCTCCCCAACCTGCTTTGGAGGAAAGGGAGCGCTAGGGACAGGGGCAAAGCTCTCTGGAGTGTGTCAGTCCTTACAGAAGGAAGAGGAGGGACTGGCTCCCTGGGTAGCGTATACTGCACCAGTAGGAATCCCAGCACCACACAGCAGTTTGCTGCCACCTGTAATTCCTACATGGGCACTGGCATGAATTTATCCCTCCCCGACTCCACCATAGACACGCAGCTCATACATAATAATAAAAAAAGAAAAAAGAAAAAAAAAGTATGAGGTGGCTAATGATGTAGCTAAGTTGGTAGGGTGCTTGCCTAACATTCATGAGGGCCTGGGTTTGGCCCCCAGCACTGCATAACCTAGGCATGGTGGTCCGTGTCTGTGATGTCAGCACTTGGGAGATGAGGCAGGAGGATATGAAGTTCAAGATCATCCCCGTCCATTAAGGTAGCAAGTAATTGCCTATGCCTAAACTCTAGAGGTAGGATAGCAGAGAAACCAAGTACCGGGCAAGTTAATGGCACCACCTCAAAAACAACCAAAAACCCAACCAACAAAAACAAACAAACAAACAAAACAACGAACCGAACAAAAAACCCTACAACCAAGGCCAGTCACTTCCGACCCAAGCCTTCACTGCTCAGAACTGAGACAGACCTGGACCTTGGCCCCAACTGATCCTGCTGCGATTTGGGACTAAGACCGGGCCTGGAAGAGGTTCGCACCCCGGCTTTGTTATCATTCCCCGCCAAGGCACCGGCCAGGGCAGATGGGATCCGGGACTGCGCGCGCTGGACCGTGGGAACGGACCGGCCGCCAGGACGAGGCAGGGCACAGATGGGGCGGGCGCTGGGGGCGGCGGCAGATGGGTGCGAGACTGGCCCCGGCTGTGCGACAAAGGCGAAGGGCAGATGTTTGTGACCAGATGTTCGCGAGAGTGGGGCGGGGGCCTGGGAAAAACCTACAGAGCAGTTTCCTGCATCCTTCCCTCGCGGTCGTTGGGGAGGGCCTGGGAAGCCAGGGACCGAGATCCGGGTTTCAGGGTTTCAGGGCTGATGTGATCCTGTGTCCCACTCTGGGTTCACCGCACCCACACCCTGCACCGCCGTTCCACTCCAGAGGCACAGGAGTCTGTGGGTGCAACCACACTATCCTGGCCACAGCGGGTCTTGAAACCTCCTACTGAACTCTGGCAGCCACTTGTGCAGAAGCTGATCCAAGAATCGCCTGCCGTGAGGGTCGTGAGGGTCTATGAGCCTGGAGGTCTTCAATGGCAAAGACTGGACCAAAGGCACAGCCGGTAGTGTGTAGGGAGTGCGGCTAGAATCTAGAATCACAAAGTCTGTGGGTTCTCTACACTACACCTTCTTTAGCTCCTTGTCTGCCACGACTTTAGGAAACTTACCCAAGGATCAGTGGGGAGCCAGCATGGTGTGGAGACAAACCCATAATCTCAGCTCTCGGCAGAAGGATCAGAGGTTAAATGTCATCCTAAGCTAAGAATTGTCTTCGTGTCCTGGTCATATGAGGCCCCATCTCAACAAAGCAAATTATCTGGAGGACTAGGTGCCAGGGCCTGGGCAGTGCTGAGATACTACAGAGACAGAAACAATTCCAGGCTTTTCCTGGGCAGTTTTTATTTTAGAGGTGGGGACAAGGAGATATGCAATATAAATGCATAACATTATCTCATATGAGAAGTTACTACTACTACTAATTTTGAGATCATCTTGCCATGTAGTCTAGGTTGACTTGGAACTCAGGATACTCCTATCTTGTTGCCCCAGCCTCCTATCCAGGATGATGAGGTGCAAAAGATAAACAATCTTTTTTTTTTTTTTTTTTGGTTTTTCGAGACAGGGTTTCTCTGTGGCTTTGGAGCCTGTCCTGGAACTAGCTCTTGTAGACCAGGCTGGTCTCGAACTCACAGAGATTCACCTGCCTCTGCCTCCCAAGTGCTGGGATTAAAGGCGTGCGCCACCACCGCCTGGCTATAAACGATCTTTTTTATTTTTTTAAATTTATTTTTATTTTGTGTGTATAAACTTTTCCTGCATACATGAAAGTGTATTGTGTGTGTACCTAGTGCCCCAAGAGGCCAGAAGAGGACATTGGATCCCCTGGAACTGGAGTTACCAATGGTTGTAAGCCACCATGTGGGTGCTGGGAACCAAACCTGGGTCCTCTGTAAAAGTAACAAGTGCTTTTAACTGCTAACTCATTTCTCCAGCTCAGTCTGTCTGTCTGTCTGCACTGAGGAGGTAAACAGAGGAAGAACAGAAGTTTAAGGTCATCCTCAGCTACATAATGAGTTTGGGGCCAGATTGAGTTGCATGAGCTTCTGCCTTGTCAGTTTTAAAGACTCTGTGTATGTGTGTGTGTGTCTGTGGGTGGGTGGGTGAGGTGGGGGCTGGAGAGATGGCTCAGAGGTTAAGAGCACTGGCTGCTCTTCCAGAAGATTGGGGTACAATTCCCATCATCCACATGGCAATTCAGTGCTGTTGCTAACTCCAGTTCCAGTGCCATTCTCTCACAAACATATATGTAGGCAAAACACTAATGCACATAAGATAAAAAATAAAATAAAATAAAAAAGGCCTGTGGGATGGTTCAGCTGGTGAAGATACCTGCCACCCAGCCTGATGAACTCAGGTCCTTCTCTCAATCCCAGGGACTCATGTGATGGAGGAAGTGAACTGACTCCCAAACATTGTCTTTTGACCTCCAAACCTACACACACACACACACACACACTCGAATAAAAGTACTTTAAAATTTATTTATTTTTTTTTTTTAGAAAAGGTCAGAAAGTTGTTATGTTTCTTTGGAAGAGTGAGCTCCCAGCATGGTCAGACAGCCAAGGGCTCAAGGAGGACTTCCCACAGTGTTGTGTCAGCTTGTTTGAGAGAGCAACCAGAAAACAGTCCTAATAAACAGTGCTGGAAGAATGGCTGGATAAACTATGAATTCCTCGTGCCTCTGGGACCTCATGAGACAGCACTTTCCTTTCAGGAATCTGTCCTAAGGATGAGTCCTCAAACGTGGGAAATAACGTATGTCTGAGAAGGGCAGCCAACTGGAAAAAGCCGCACAGCCATCACTAGGGCTCGCCTCGAATCGTGGGGTTGTAGTCACGTGAGGGGATGAGGACTAGTGGAGCACGGAATGTGGGCCTGCAATTTCAGCCCTCGGGAGGCGGAAGCAGGAGCTTACCTATGCTACATAGTGTGTTCCATACCAGCCTGGGCTACAAAGATAAACCTTTAAAAAAAGAAAACATCCAGGCTTACTGCTGAATGCCTTTTAAACACCCTAGCACTCGAGAGGCAGAGACAGTGGATCTCTGAGTTTGAGGCCAGCCTGGTTTACAGAGTGAGTTCCAGGACAATCATTGCTGCGTAATAAGAAGTATCTAAAACAAAACAAACAAACAAAAAACCAAATAAAAATAACAGGCTGGGACTGCAGCTCAATATTTGCCTCAAATGCATGCAATCCTGGGTTCCATCCTCAGTACTGTAACTGAAAATACCAAAAACCTGGTTTGGGCCTTGAGAGGAAAGATGAAAGTACTTCCTGTTGGCTTAAGTACACACACACACACACACACACACACACACACACACACACACACGTTTAATAGCCCAGCAGTGGTGGTGCACGCCTTTAATCCCAGCACTTGTGTCGCAGAGGCTGGCAGATCTTTGTGAGGTCAAGGTCAGCCTGGTCTAGAGCTAATTCTACACACAGAGAAACCCCCCTTCCCCCCCCTTTTTTTTTGAGACAGGGTTTCTCTGTAGCTTTGGAGCCTGTCCTGAGCTAGCTCTTGTAGACCAGGCTGGCCTTGAGCTCACAGAGATCAGCCTGCCTCTGCCTCCTGAGTGCTAGGATTAAAGACATGTGCCACCACCGCCTGGCCTCTGAAAAACCATGTCTTGAAAAAACAAACAAACAAACAAACCAAAACAGCAGCAACAACAACAACAACAAAATGGAAAACAACAAAAATGTTTAATAAAATAAAACCTTAATCCCAACAAGAGTTTGCTCTTCATTGGTGTTTGGTGCATGGCACAGCTGGACACCATCACAGCTGTGGTTCTAGAGCATTCCCACTGCCTCACAGAGCATTAGGAACTACTGCCCACGGAACCCACCTGACCTCTAACGTTCTGCTTTTAGACAGCTGACTGTCCTAATGCTTATTCAGGATGGAATTGTTCAGGATGCATCCTTACTGACTCCTGCTTTTGTTTTCCGAGACAGGGTCTCTGTGTAGTCCTGGACTCTCTCTGTAGACCAGGTTGGCCTCGAACTCAGAGAGATTCATCTACCTCTGTCTCCGGAGTGCTGGGATTAAAGCCGTGTGCCACCACACCTGGCTTGCAACTTCTTTTATAACATTAAGATTTTCAAGGCATCTCCCCTGTCCCGCACTTCTCTTGTTAAGCAATGCTAGGATAACTACTCCAGAACCTCTCGCGTGCATGCTCACCAGGCAAGGGCTTCACTGAACTGCCTGCTGCACACCCCCGCAAAACTAGTTCTCTTTATATTTATTTTAGATTTTTTTTTTTTTTTTTTTGATTTTTCAAGATAGCATTTCTCTGTAGCTTTGGAGCCTGTCCTGGAACTTGCTCTGTAGACCAGGCTGGCCTTGAACTCACAGAGATCTGCCTGCCTCGGCCTTCTGAGTGTTGGGATTAAAGATGTGCATCACTACCACCCAGGATTTTAGATTTCTTTTTAAATTTTAACTGCATGTGTGTGTGTGTGTATTCTATATATATGTGGGTGCCCATGGAAGTCAGAGGTGTCAGCTCTCCAGGAGCTGGAATGACAGAGTGTTATGAGCTACCATGTGGGTGCTGGGTCCTCTGTAAGAGCAACAAGCGCTCTGAGCCCTTTTCTAGGACAAAGTCTTCCGTCGCTGCAGCTGGCCTTGAACTTACTATATATAGCTCAGAGTGGCCTTCACAGTTGCATCCTTTTATTTCTGTCTTTTGAGTACTGAGATAACAGATGTGTGTCACTGTATCTGGTTTCTATAGTGCTGGGGACTGGACCTGGGGCTCTGCGCCTGCTAGCGAGGCGAACACTTTACCAAGTGAGCCACATTTCCAGTTGTAGAACACATATGTTTTTTATTTGTGTGTTTTTGTTTTCTAGATGGGGTCTCAAAAACCTGTAACCCTGGCTAGCATGGAACTGGATATGCAGGGCAAGCAGGCCTCAAACTCATAGAGAGCTGCCTGCCTCTGCCTCCGGAATGCTTGTATTGAAGGTGTGTGCTACCGTGCTCAGTACAACATATTTCTTTCTCTTTCTCATTTATTTATTTATTTGTTTGTTTGTTTGTTTGTTTTTTCAAGACAGCGTTTCTCTGTGTAGTCCTGGTTGTCCTGGAATTCACTCTGTAGGCCAAGCTAGCCTCAAATTCACAGAGATCCTCCTGCCTCTGCCTCCCGAGTGCTGTTATTAAAGGTGTGTAACACCATCCGGCATCAGAACATATTTATTTTTTGTGTGTTTTTTGATACACGGTTTCTCTGTGTAAACAAAAATTTTTTTTTTTTCGAGACAGGGTTTCTCTGTGGCTTTGGAGCCTGTCCTGGAACTAGCTCTTGTAGACCAGGCTGGCCTCGAACTCACAGAGATCCGCCTGCCTCTGCCTCCCGAGTGCTGGGATTAAAGGCGTGCACCACCACCGCCCGGCAACAAAATTTTAAAAAGGAAAAATACACAGAACATCCTTTTTAAGCATGGGCACAGCTGGGCATGATGGCGTGCACCTGTAATTCCAGTGGTTGTGAAGCAGAGGCAACTGAAGCAGGAGTTTGAAGTCTTCTTTTCCTACAGAGGGATTTAATGCCAGTCTAAGATCCCCCATGTCAAGGGGCTGGAGAAATGGCTCAGTGGTTGGAAGCATTGGCTGATCTTCCAGAGGATCCGGGTTCAATTCCCAGCACCCACATGGCAGCTCACAACTGCCAACTCTAGTTCCAGGGGACCTGACAGCCTTACACAGACAGCCATGCAGGCAAAACACCAGTGCACATTAAAAAAAGACCCTATGTCAAAAAGCACAGAGACACTTAAGCTGTTCATTTTTCTTTCTTTTTCTTTTTATTTATTTCTTTATTAAGCATACAATGTACTGCTGGCAAGGAAGGCACCAGGTCTCATTACAGATGGTTGTGAGCCACCATGTGGTTTGGTGGGAATTGAACTCAAGACCTCTGGAAGAGGACCCTGTGCTCTTACCCTCTGAGCCATCTCAGCTCCATTTCTTTTTCTTTTCAAGACAGGGTTTCTCTGTCTAGCCCTGATTGTCCTGGAACTCAATCTGTAGACCAGGCTGGCCTTGAACTCGGGGATCCATCTGCCTCTGCTCCCAAGTGCTAGGATTAAAGGTGTGCGCCACCACCCAGTCTGACAAACTGTTCTAAATTGGGTTTGGGATGGGATTCTATGGGCACCTCAGACGAGATGTGGACTTTCCGTTGTGTTGCCCGTGTTCCTGCTCCTTTGCTGGTCTGTGGTGCTGCATTGCCTATATTGTGCTGACTAAAATGACAAACCCGCAGTGGGACACTTAGAAACATGTTTAGCTTTAAACAGAGTGGAAGTCTTTCTTAGCTCACTCTCCTGACTGCCCTGAGCTAACCAGCTTGGATGTTTGGGTGTGGACAGGAGGAGATAGATTAGGGAAGTGTGAAGATGCTATTTTACATGGGGGATGGAGAGCTGAGGAAGCCAATGACTTCCAAGATCCCAGGGAATGGACAAAAATTCTGCTTCTAACTGTAGTTGACAAAAGTCCCAACTCATCCCAATGCCCTTCCTTTATGTTGAGGTAGAATTGTATACTTGAGGACTCATTTACTTCATGAGCATTTAAGGTATTGGAGGCTATAAAACAAGTAGGAATAATGGCTCCACCATCACTTAGAGACCTGGAAAATGAAGTTTGGAAGCATCCAGAGCTCAGCACCTTGATTATGGGAGACCTTCATCACTATGGCATGAACCCGTAGAGTGGAAATATGTGGTCATCATCTGGTCATGCCATAATGCACTCTTCTGTTTTGTTTTCTGTTTGTTTGTTTTGCTTTTCTAGGCAGTCTAGGCAGGGTCTTGTTATGTAGTTTAGCTTGGCCTGGATTCTAATTCTGGGCAGGCAATGAAGCTCGGTTGTGTGTGCCGAACATGTGCAAAGCCTTGTGCTCTATTCCTAGCACCACATAAACTTGGCATACTTCTGTAATCCCAGCCCTCAGGAGGCAGAGGCAGAAGGATCAGGATTCAAGAACAGCTTTAGCCACACAGCAAATTCAGGTCTTCTGTTTTGTATTGATTTCATTGGTTAAATAAAGAAACTGCCTTGGCCCTTTAATAGGACAGAAAATTAGGTAGGCGGAGTAAACAGAACAGGATGCTGGGTAGAAGGCAGTGAGGTAGACACCTCAGGCAGACACGATGAAGCTCCAACCCAAGATGGACGTAGGCTAGAATCTTCACGGTAAGCCACCACCTCGTGGTGCTACACACATTAATAGAAATGGGTTAATCAAGATGTGAGAGTTAGCCAATAAGAAGCTAGAGCTAATGAGCCAGGCAGTGTTTAAAAGAATACAATTTGTGTGTTGTTATTTCCGGGGCTAAGCTAGCTGTGTGGAAGCTGGGCGGGATGAAAAGCAGGCCTGCTCGCTCACCACGACATCAGCCTGTGTACCTAAGACCCTTCTCTCTCTCTCTCTCTCTCTCTCTCTCTCTCTCTCTATATATATATATATATATATATATATATGAAATTGCAATTCTTCTGCCTCAGCATCTGAAGTGAGAATAGGAATTCTGGGAGGGTCCATCATACTTGGCTTTGAGCTTTAGTTTTAAGTACCTACTCTATGTCATGCTCTGGCCAAGTTCTGGGAAGACAGTGGTGGGTAACATTTGGTCTCTTTCCCTTCTTAGCTTCCTTGAGGTTTTCACAGGACCCAGTCATGATCTAACTCATTAACTGATATTAATAATGATGATAATGACCTAATGTGCTTCCAATTTCAGGTTGGAATAGCAAAACTGCCCTCACCCTCCCCAGCTCTGCTGTTTGGGGACATATGTCTTCTCAGGTCTGGGTGTTCTCCTTTGCAAACGGGATCCCACTTGTGCCAAGAGTAAGGCTGTGGTGGGAATGCACGTGACAATGATGAACTTGAAGCTTCCTCTTGCCCAGCTTGGTCTAGCTAAGTCGGTCTAGCATAGTCCTCAAGAAACCAGAGGACTGGAGTTGTTCTTGGGATTGGAACCGAGGGCTTCCCACATGCTGGGGACGTTAATTAGATTAGTAAATTTTTTGTTTGTTCATTTTTGGTTTTTGAGACATGGTTTCTCTGCGTAGCTTTGGAGCCTGTTCTGGAACTCGTTCTGTAGATTAGGTTGGCCCTCGAACTCAAGAGATCTGCCTGCCTCTGCCTCCCCAGTGTGGGGATTAAAGGCATGCACCATGACCACCTGGCTAGATTAGTAAAAATTTTAAAGACCTCTAAGGAGGTTGGGGGCGGTGTCTAGTCTGGTGTTTACTCCTAGACCATTCTTCATTTGACTGGCAACACACACTTAGTAGCCGGCAGTCACCTTGACATCAGTAGCCTGGCTTGGCACACTGAATTGCTAACACGCACAGCATCACCTCCATTTGTTGAGGAGGAAATGCTGTGCCGAGGAGGATGGCTGTGAGCCAAGCCAAGGACAGCAGGCTCAGACTGACTGATTCCCAAGATCAGGGTCTTCGGGAGGTGGGGGTTGGGAGCCGGGGACTCCTCCTCTGGGTCAGCTCCCTCCCTTCCCTGGGAAAATCCAACAGGTGGTGGGGCCACTGCCGGGGCCATTGTGTGGCCTGCAGGGTCCTGAGTGTGTGTGTGTGTGTGTGTGTGGGAAGATGGATGCCTTCATTACCATGTGAATCCTGGGAAAGCTCGGGACTGGAGTTGGGTGGGCGTGGGGCCGGGTCGGGGACTTGGCTGGCCCTGGCCAGACCACACAGCGGCTAGGAAGGGGATCCCCACGAACTCTGAGAGAGCTTTTTAAAACTCCAGGTAATGGGATTCCTCCTCTTATTTAGCTCCTTATTTTTAGGACATTTCCAGCCTGTGAAGCTTAAACCGGACACAGACAGAAATAAGAATCTTTAAGGGGAGAAACAACTTTGTCTGTTGCAAGTTCCCACTGCTGGCACTGGCCCACCAACTACCTATCACAGCAGGCTGTAGCCAGCAACTTGGTGGGAGATTTCCCAGCGGGGTTCTTCCTGACTGCTCCTCAAATATGTCCCAGGGAACTCGGAGCGATCAGCCACTAGTTGATGAGCGAATCGTCAGAGGTAGAGTTTGGGCTCGGAAGCTAGATGTGGTCAGTTTGGTCAGAGTGGAAAGGGCTGTCTGACGATGGGGCACAGGCAAGGAAGAGAGCAGGACACTAGGATAGTGTCCGGTGACCGCGCATCCTTGCTTTACACAGGATGAGAGTCCACACAAGGAGAGAATGGCATCTCCTGTTTCTCTAATCCAGAGTTTCTGACATTTCTGGAGCTTTCCCCTGGGGGCAGAAAAGAGGAAGGCTACTTGGGAGATAGGGTGGGTGAGGAGACACAGAAAATCAAAACTGGGAAGCTACCTAGCCAGAGAGAAATAAGGACCCCAAATCCAGAGATAGCAGGCACACACACATACACACACACACACACACACGCACGCACGCACGCACGTGCGCACACATGCACACACCCACGCATACACCCCACACATTGCAGAGAGAAGGCAGAAGGGCACAGGCTCACAAGTTGATACCAACAGGCCTGAAAACCTTTATAAACCCGTTCTCAGCTGGTGTGCTCCTGCTCCCCACCAAGCAGCCCCCCACATTCTCATAAAAGCACAGAGTGTACTAGAAACACAAGGTCATAGACACACACATGTGGAGGGAAAAGTATAGCTAGCCACTGGCTTAGCCTGAGCTCTGGCACTAGACCAAAATGGGCTCTGATGGTAAAAGTGCACTTGGAAAACCCTGATCAAGATGCTTATCTGATTGTCCAAGAAAGGAGGGATGAACGCCAACCGCTCAGCATGCCAGTTCAGCCAGGTGTGCTGGGAAGTCCCTCTGTGCCTGTAACCTTTATGATGGACAGTGACAGGACAGCCAGGGTGATGTTCAGAGACTCTGCCTCAAAAAACCCAAAATAAGTAAGTAAATAAATAAAGAAGCAATATAACTTTCAAAAAAGGTCTTTAGTGTTATTAGTCCCTGTATGTAGTATTATCTCCTCTGCCCTGCCTTCCTTATAGAAACTACCACGGAAGCTTCCTACACACACATACACACACACACACACATAATTAAAATGGAGTTACCCTATAGTGAGACAACAATGCCCCTACAGACACTACAGGCTAATAAAGTAAAAAGCCCAGTGCCAGAAATGGGTTATCTCTTTGAAGTTGTAGGCCAATGATATCTATCTCATACACTCAAACATTACTGACTATTGCCAATGCTAAGACAACTTGACAATAAGACCCCCTTGCTGAAGACACTACATATGTGAGTCACAGACCGTGGAGACATCACGCTGGCTAGTTTCCTAGTTCTGGAAGGTGCTATCCATGCTAGCAGAGAGGAGGGTCATCATCAGTCTCATCCGCTATGATGCCTGCCCATTGACATAATAGTGGCACAAACATCATGGGGATAACCAATCACTTTCTGGTTAAATTTAATTTCCGATCTACATAAGGTGAACCCCATACCTAACACTATAATCAGGCCAAGAACCTATGGCTAGGTAGGTCATAGACCCTAGTGAAAACCGACCAGTAGTCTGCTAAATAGACACAGTATTAGATTGACTCCTAATGACTTAATTTTACACCTATAGGTCAGTGAATCTCTCAATCCTCACCTGAGAAGTTTCTATTCATGATAGACAACAAGTAACACAACTGGTCAAGATACAGAGAATAAGGGACTTCAGAATGTTCAGCCCTAAATGGGATATCTGTTTCACAATCCTCATCCCAAGGCTCAGGGATTATTATGGAAGTGGGGGTGGGAGATTGTAAGAGCCATAGGCAATGGCTGACTACAAGGGAACTGTTTCCCAGACACAGAAGACAGCTGTATGCTTAACTCAGAGTGGTTGTGACAGCATGCACAAGGTCTGTGAATCTCAGTATAGAGGGGGGAGGTGGCATTAAGCCCCACGCCTAGCTGAGAAGGTATTGGCAACTGATACCTTCTGGGAGTGGGAGAGTCAGTTTTCTTTAATGGTGTGGACCCTGGTAGGGGGATGACATTTCAGGAGAAGGCCATGCTGTGGGACAATGGTCTTGTACCTTGTAAAGTTTTGCCACCTGTATTGGTTTAATAAAATGCTGATTGACCAGTAGCCAGGCAAGAAGTCTAGGTGAGGCGACCAGAACAGGAGAATTCTGGGAAGAGTAAAGGTTTAGTCTGCAGTCGTCACCCAGACACAGAGGACGAAAGATGAGAATGCCTCACTGATAAAGGTACCAAGACACATAGCTAACACAGACAAGAATTATGGGTTACTTTAAGATATAAGAGTTAATAAGAAGCCTGAGCTAATAGGCCAACCAGTTTATAATTAATGTAGACCTTTGTGTATTTCTTTTGGGACTGAACAGCTGTGGTACTGGGAAAGCCAGAAACCTCTGTCAACAAGGTCACATACCTAAGAATATATAAGCAACACCTATTGGACTAGATAGGCTTAAATAAAAAATAAATAAATAAATAAATAAATAAATAAATAAATAAATGGATTCAAAGTTGGGTGAATAGGGAAGGGGGGTAGGTCTAGGCATGGGGGAAGGGGTATGATAAAACATATTGTGTGACATTTTCAAAGAACTAACCCAAAAATGAGAGAGACAACAGAAACAATACCAGCAGGGCCTTATGTTGAGGACTCGTGTCCACGGTGTGAAAATGCATTGCTGTGATCAGTCTAATAAAGCGCTGAATGGCTAATAGGTAGGCAGGAGGTCTAGGTGGGACTTCAGGGCTGAGAGAGAACTCTGGGAAGAGGAAAGGTGGAGTCACCAACTGGACGTGGAGGAAGCAGCATGAGCAGTATGGAGAGGTGAGGTAAATGTAGATTTAAAAATATGGGTTAAGTTATAAGAATTAGTTAGGAACAAGCCTAAGCTAAGGCCAACCACTTATAATTAATAATAAGTCTCTGTGTCATTATTTGTGAGCTGGAGGTTTCAGTGAGAAAGTTTATCTACAGTCTTATATTTGTTTCTTTTGTTTGTTTGTTTGTTTTTTTTGTTTTTCGAGACAGGGTTTCTCTGTAGCTTTGGAGCCTGTCCTGGAACTCCCTTTGTAGACCAGGCTGGCCTCGAACTCACAGAGATCCGCCTGCCTCTGCCTCCCGAGTGCTGGGATTAAAGGCGTGCGCCACCACCGCCCGGCTTATTTGTTTCTTTTTAAATTCATTTTTAAAAATTTATTTAACTTTATTTTATGTGCATTGACACACAGATGTCAGACCTCCCTGGAACTAGTTACAGACACTTGTAAGCCGCAATATGTTCTGTGTGTTTCAGGGTTCACTGGTCAGCACCAAGTTCTCCTACACATGTGGGTCCTGGGAATTGAATCCAGGTCCTCTGGAAGAGCAGCCAGTGCTTTTAACCCTTGAGCCATCTCTCTAGCCGCCAGTCTTATATTTGTTAAACAAGTACTTAATCACACCCCTAACCCCAATCAAAGGCCTTACCTTTTTTTAATATTTTATATGTATGTTCTGCTTGCAGGTATTTCTGTGCCCCTCATGAGTGACTGGTGCCTACAGAAGACAGCCGGCATCAGCTATCCTGATGTTACTGGGATTACGGAGTTACAGATGGCTGTAAGTCACCATGAATGCTGTGAACCAAACAAAGGTCCTTTGCAAGAGCGGCAAATGCTCTTAACCACTGCTGTCTCCCCAACAAAAGTTTTCTTTTTTCATTCCTTTCCTTTTTTTCCTTTCTTTTCTTTTTCCTTCCCTCTTTCCCTCCTTCCCTTCCTTCCTTCCTTCCTTCCTTCCTTCCTTCCTTCCTTCCTTCCTTCCTTCCTTCCTTCCTTCCTTCCTTCCTTCCTTCCTTCCTTTCTCCCCCACCTTCTGAGACATGGTTTGTGTAGCCCTGGCTGTCCTAGAACTCAAGAGATCTGCCTGCATCTGCTTCCTGAGTGCTGGGACTAAACACATAAGCCACCACTGGCTATTTTGGTTTTTCTTCAAGACAGTATTTCTCTGTGTAGCTCTGGCTGTCCTGGAGCCTGCTCTGTAGACTAGGCTAGCTTCAAACTCAGAGATCCTCCTGCCTCTGCCTCCTGAGTCCTGGGATTTTTTTAAATTAGTGACAGATGGGAAGAGGATCCAGTTCATTGGTGTGGGGCCACCTCTAGGCTGGTGGTCCTGGGTTCCAGGCTGAGTAGACATTGAGGAACAAGCTAGTAACCCCTCCATGGCCTCTGTATCAGCTCTTGCCTCCAGGTTTCTGAGCAGTTTTCAGTTCCTGCCTTGGGTTCCTTCAATGGACTGTAACTCAAGATGTGTAAGCCAAATAAACCCCTCTCTGGGTAGCTTTTGGTTGTGGTGTTTCATCGCTGCACTAGAAACGCTAAGACACGTGTCCTGAGCACACCCCAAGCGCGTACCTTGCAGGAGACACTAGGTACAAGAAAAAAGGTTCCCGGCCCTCTGCTCCCAGTACACTCTGTGGGTGGTGGGTGGGTGACTCTTCTCAAGGCTCTGAAACTCTGCACCATCCCCAGA
This sequence comes from Chionomys nivalis, assembly GCF_950005125.1. NCBI lineage: Eukaryota > Metazoa > Chordata > Mammalia > Rodentia > Cricetidae > Chionomys > Chionomys nivalis. The sequence goes on from NC_080094.1 coordinate 25,288,916, forward strand.
TTCCTTCACATCAACCCCACTGGGATATGCTTCTTTCTGGGACCCAACTTTGATAGTGGCCTTGCACGACAGGCCAGTGTTGCTCCACTGAGCGGCAGTCCCCAGCTCTGTCCGAGGGCTTTTCAAGGCGAGAGAATGAGTCTGTTAGGAGTTGCCTTGAAACGGTCCCCTGCCTGCTGTGCTCTCAAACTGGAGAGCAAAGTTCACTCCTGGCTGAGGAAGGCACTGTAGTCACCTTCTAAGTTTCTGTGACCTTAAGTCTCGAGATAGAGATTCAAGGTGGGGAGCCTCCTCACCCACCTTCTGCAAGGTTGATTCTCTGCCCTCCCCCGCCCTTGTTTTTTTTGAAATAAAACTTTCTAATTACATCATTTTAGAGTAAGTAGGTGTGCATGGCCAGGTGGGGACAGCCTGTAGGAAGAGCTCTCCTTCACCATGTGGGTTCTGAGGATCGAACTCGGGTTATTAGGTTTGACAGTCAGGGCTTTCTGTTCAGGGCCACCTTGCTATCTTTTGAGATAGCTTCTCATAGCCAAGGCTAGTTTTTAACTCCTCCATTTTAATTCTTTATACTTTTGTGTGTAGGGATGAATGCACAGTCCAGAACATGTAAAAGTCAGAGGACAGTTATCAGGAATTGGTCCTTTTCTTCAACCACGTGAGGTCCCAGGTCAACAGGCTTGGGTGCAGGTGCTTTTACCCACTGAGCTCTTGCCTGACTGCTGGCCTTAAACTTCTGAACCTCCTATTGGGATTCTAGGCATGTACCACTACACCCGTCTTGGAATCAATCTGTCTCCTTCTACCAGCTTCTGGGCCTCTGATTGGAGTGGTGAGCTGTAAGCGCTTCATTATTCACATGAATGAGGTCATGAGAAAGAAAACTGTCCGGACATGCTAAGGGCCGTCTGGATGATCCTGGGTCAGCTCTACAGCAGGTTGAGTCCTCTGCCTCTCCTTTCTATCCATCCCACAGTCTCTGTCCTGGTCTCCTGGCCTTGTTTATTTTAATGTCCATGAAGGATAATGACACTTCCCAGCTCTGAGCCCTCCTCCCTTGGCTCCCCATTGCCTTTAGGATAAATTTGAAATTCCTTGGTCTGGCTTTGTTGGAGGGCTGTTTACTGCCCCCCCCTCCCCCAGCTCATCCCTGAAGCCCCTGGCTTCTCTCTCTACTGGGCCCTTTTCCTCTTTTGAACCAAACCTCACTCTTGGAGGAAGATGAGAAGCCAGGGAGGGAGACAAGCTTCCTTCCCTCACTTTTCTGGGTGTTTAATTTGGAGTATAACACATTTTCATTCAGGTCTCCCCTCTCCTGTTTCCTGCTGAGGTTTTGTTACCATTTAGTTTTGGTACAGGGATTGAGCCCAGGGGTCTCTCTATTCTAAATCAATGCTCTACCAACCGAACTCTGACTCTAGCCTCTGGATCAAAATATTTAACCGTGAAATTTGATAAATTATTTTCTTGAATCTAGGTACACCATAAACTTGTAGGTACCCATGATAGATTTCTTAATTATTTTTAGACATATTATTTTACATGTATGAGTGTATGTATGGTATGTGTGTGCATGCCGTTTGTAGTAGTCAAAAGATTGTGTCAGATGCCCTGGGACTAGAGTTAAAGACAACTGTGAGCTGCCATGTGGATTCTGAACCCAGGGGCTTTGCAAGGGCAACAAGTGCTCTTGACTGATAAGTCATCTCTCTAGTCTTGGATCAAAATCTTTAAAAATACAAATAAGGCCAGGCAGTAGCGGCGCATACCTTTAATCCCAGCACTTGGGAGGCACAGGCGGATCTCTGTGAGTTCGAGGCCAGCCTGGTCTACAAGAGCTAGTTCCAAAGATCTTCACTAACCCTACATCAGACAGAGGTCTCATCTCCAAAATATACAAAGAACTCAAGAAATTGGACACCAAATGACCACATAATCCAATAATAAAAATGGAGTACAGACCTAAACAGAGAACTCTCAAGAGAGGAATCTAAAATGGCTGAAAGACATTTAAGGAAATGTTCAACATCCTTAGTCATCAGAGAAATGCAAATCAAAACAACTCTGAGATTCCATCTTACACCTGAAAGAATGGCCAAGATAAAAAACACTGATGACAACTTATGCTGAAGAGGTTGTGGGGGAAAGGGAACACTTCTGCATTGCTGGTGGGAGTGCAAGCTGGTAAAGCCCCTTTAGTGTGGCGATTTCTCAGAAAGTTAGGAAACGACTTTCCTTAAGACCCAGTAAGCCGGGCGGTGGTGGCGCACGCCTTTAATCCCAGCACTTGGGAGGCAGAGGCAGGCGGATCTCTGTGAGTTCGAGACTAGCCTGGTCTACAAGAGCTAGTTCCAGGACAGGCTCCAAAACCACAGAGAAACCCTGTCTCGAAAAACCAAAAAAAAAAAAAAAAAAAAAAAAAAAAGACCCAGTAATACAGCCAGGCGGTGGTGGTGCACGCCTTTAATCCCAGCACTCGGGAGGCAGAGGCAGGCGGATCTCTGGGAGTTCAAGGCCAGCCTGGTCTACAAGAGCTAGTTCCGGGACAGGCACCAAAGCTACAGAGAAACCCTGTCTCGAAAAACAAAACAAAACAAAAAAACCCAAACAAACAAAACAAAACAAAACAAAACAAAAGACCCAGTAATACCACTTTTGGGTATATATCCAAAGGATGCTCAATCATGCCACAAGGACATGTGCTCATCTATGTTCATAGCAACTTTCTTTGTCATAGCCAGAACCTGGAAACAACCTAAATGCCCCTTGACCAAAGAATGGGTAAGGAAAATGTGGTACATTTACACAATGGAGTACTACAACAGAAAAAAAAAAAAAAGACATCTTGAATTTTGCAGGAAAATGTATGGAGCTAGAAAATATTATTTTGAGCGAGGTAATCCAGACACAGAAAGACAATTATCACATGTACTCACTCATAGGTGGTTTTTAAACATAAAGCAAAGAAAACCAGCCTACAAACCACAATCCCAGAGAACTTAGACAACAATGTGGACACTAAGAGAAACTTACATAGATCTAATCTACATGGGAAGTAGAAAATAGAAAGAGACAAGATCTCCTGAGTAACTTGGGAGCATGGGGACCTTGAGGGAGGATTGAAGGGGGGAGGGGAGCAGAGAAAAACGTAGAGCTCAATAAATATCAATTAAAAAATATATTAAATGGGGCCGATCTATTGGGAGCTCACCAAGGCCAGCTGGACTGTGACTGAAAAAGCATGGGATAAAACCGGACTCTCTGATCATGGTGGACAATGAGAGCTGACGAGAGGCCAAGGACAATGGCACGGGGTTTTGATCCTACTTCAGGTTCTGGCTTTGTGGGAGCCTAGACAGTTTGGATGTTCAACTTCCTAGATCTGGATGGAGGGGGGAGGACCTTGGACTTTCCACAGGGCAGGGAACCCTGACTGCTCCTGGGACTGGAGAGGAAGGAGAAGAGGAGTGGGGGGAGGGGGAGAGGGGCGGGAGGAGGGGGAGGGAAATGGGAGGTGGGGAGGAGGCAGAAAATTTTTTTTTCAATAAAAAAAATAAGTGAAAAAAATATATATTAAAAAAAAAGAGCCAGTTCCAGGACTGGCTCCAAAGCAACACAGAGAAACCCTGTTTCGAAAAACAACAACAACAAAACAAAAAAAAAGGAAAAAAGTGGCAAGTTTTTATTTGCCAGGTGGCGGTGGTACACGGCTTTAATCCCAGCACTGGTGAGGCAGAGGCAGGTGGATCTCTGTGAGTTCGAAGTCAGCCTGGTCTACATAGAGCTAGCTCCAGGACAGGCTCCAAAGCTACAGAGAAGCCCTGTCTCTAAAAACCAAATACAAATAAGAAATTGTATATGTAGAAAAGTTTTGTAATCTGAGCCTGATATGCGAGCGCACACGCACGCGCGCACACACACACACACACACACACACACAGAGCTAGCCTGGGTTATATAGCAAGACCCTAACTCAAAACCCAACAATCCACTCACTTTAAAGACCACTAGCCTCCAAAAAGGAAAAGGAAATCTTCCAAGTGGAATTTTATGTATTTTTCACCTCACCTCCCAATTTATCTAGTATTTGTTTTGAGACAACAGGGCCTTATGTAGCCCAAATCCACCTCAAACTCTCGCAGCAGCGAGGCTGGCTCCAACCCCTCCCCCTCCTTCCACCGTGTCGCCTCCCCAGCCCCCTACCATTACCGGGGTATGTCACCACACTTAGTTTTCACTTACTATTGTTTCTTCACCTCTTCCGTATCTTTTACTGAGGACATACTAGGTGGCTAGGCTTCCAAGGACTGTTTAATCCTCAGCCACCCTTGAAGTAGAGGAAGATGCAGCTCAGAGATTAAGCAAAAGGATGCTTCATCTGAGGGAAGTACTGTCCAAGACTGTTCTAGACCTTTGCATCCGTCCACTTAACAGTGACTGCAGGAGTCCGCACTAGACCAGGTGTTGGGTGTACAATTGTTCCCTCATTTTCTGGTTAAGAACACCAACATACAGGGGTTAGAGATACAGCTCAGTGATCAAGCCCTCGCGTAGCACGTGCAAGGTTACAGACTCAGTCCCCTGGGACTGGGTTGAAAGAAAACAAAAGTAGAGACGGCAAAGCCAGGCGAAATTCCAAGGCTCGTCCTTGGGTCAGTGACCCCGCCCTCCTGGGTGGGACCAACCCTAACCACGCCCCCAAGGCGAATGGCTTCCGGCCGCAAGGCTGCCAGCCCAGCTGGCGGCACCCGCAGTGCGTAGGGAGGCGGCCCAGACTCGCTGGAGCCAGGCGCTCGCCCGGCCCTACCGCCTGTGGAGCCCAGGTGTGGCCTTGGCGGGGGCGGAGAGGTGGCGCTTTCCTTCCCGCTTGCGTGGCTTTTCCTGGTGCAGCCTGCTGGATGCTGTTCCTCCTGTGGCCGGCAGTCACGCGGGGATTCCAAAGTGGGAGAGCAGGAAGGAGGCGCGTTATGTCGCTGAGAACCCAGCCAGCCTGGCTTCTTTTTTTTTTCCTGGGGTGGTGGCAGTGGCACTTAGTTTTGCAAGGACAGCTGGATGGCACAGGCCGTTGCTTTGCCAACCAGGCCTCTCTCCTGTGGCGTCATCTTGACATATCCACTTAGACATCTATTTAAGTCAGTCTCCCCAGAGGAATGCCATCTTGCAGGATGTCAGCTCTGGAGAGCCACATTTGTGATCCTTGCTAAATCCTCAGTGCCTTGGCTAGTGTCTTACACACTGCATGGAAACAGCAGGGCTCGGGACTTCCCACAAGTGGGACTGGCCCTGGGAGGAAGCTCTCACCCCTTAGCTGAGGATAGGGGCCAGATGTCAGGACACTGCCATCCCATCTTGGAAACCAGATTTGGGAAGCCTGTGACGTCGTCCTCTCCCTGTCCCCATGGAAAAGAATCAGGAATCTAATGTCGTGATTGAACACGAGCTTAGAAGCCAGACACCAAGGTTCAGATGTCCCCAGGCACCTACTCATGGCCTCACTGCCTCTGTAAAGATGATGGTAGGTGCCAATAGGATTGCTAGTAATCGTCCCCTGGGCTCCATGAGACAGGGTCTCAAGCAGAGGCCTCGAACTCTCTGTAGCCATGGGGACTTTGAACTGACCATCCTGCCTTAGTCTCCAGGTGCTGGGATCAGCATGATCACATGCTTTTCTCGTTTTTTGCATCATGCAGACCAGGCTGATCTCAGCTTGCTGCCTCTACAAGTCATCTACTGGGCTGACAGGCATACCCTACATAGGGATATAAGCAAGTATTTCTAGAACAATAGCACCATGCTGGCCACATGCTTCCCTCTTAAGTATGGGGTACTGGGGTCTCTTGCAGGGATGGTCTTAAGAAGCCCTTACAGACCCTCCTGCTGCAACCAGGAGAAGCCAAGGCACAGAGAGGATGCCACAAATCAGGTGAGATCTGTTTAAAAGCAGCTTCCCAAGAATCCGCCCCCACCCCAGGGTGAACCTGGCACCAGGCCCACTGGAGGCCCTGCCCAGCCACCCACCCCGCCTCCTAGTGTGCAGGACTCATGCATGCCCGGCCTGGTGCCATTTTTTCCATGGGGCTCAGGCGGTGGCGGTTCACATCTGGAGTCTAGACTCAGAGGCTCTGCCGGCCGGGCCTACCGCCCAGGCTGGGCCCCGCTGCCCGCTGTTTGCTCAGCTGAAGCTGGTTAATTGGAACTGGAGTGGCCTCTGTGGCTGGCTGGTCAGGCAGGCCCTGGTCAGTGCTGCAAGGTCTGTGGAACATCTGGCCGGGCCAGGATGGTCATTAGGTGGCAGGCGCCCGGCGCCACTGCCACCTCAGCCTCTGCTGGGGGTCGGCAGTGACTCAATGAGGCCTTTGTGGGTTGTGGGCTGTAGAAGCCAACCACGCTGTGTGCCTGGGCTGCCTGCCCCATCTGCCACCCTCAGAGGGGCTTTGTTCCAGGACCACATGGCCTCCCCCTGAAGGCAATACGAGCCTGCAAAGATCCGAGAAAGGCCCTAAAGAGACCCCCTGGCTGGAGGAGCCTTTGAGGTTTTTCTCTCCATAGAATTTTAGACCCAGAGAAGTTGGGTGGCTGACTCCGAGGGGCCCAGTATACCAGCCACAGTGACTTGGTCCTAGAAGGTCTGCAGAACAGCATAGTGCTTTTAGTATGCAGAGCTGCAATCAGCTGCTTGAGGTCACATCCATGTCTGAGGGCGAGCTGCCCCGTTTCCTCATCTGTACAGTGAGGCTAACAATAACACACATATCTTAGGACCATAAGTGCAAAGTAGAATCTTGTACCAACACACACTAGTCCACATCTGAACCCATGGAAGACAACCCCCGTATTCTCAATCCCAGGCTCTGTTAATTGTAGCCACTAAACCTGGACAGGGCAGGTCATGTCCATTCTCAGGTCTCAGTTTCCCTACCTGGGAAGGTGGTCAGGGTTGAGCTGCTCTCCCCTTGTCCTCTGGACTCTCCTAAAGGTCAGAGGTAAAGGAAAGCTCTGACTTTGGGATCCCTAGCTCCTGACCCTGGATGGCTTCCTCTGGTCACTTGGGCTATTCCCTTCCCAACCCATGCTCTCTGAAGATCTGGGCCTTATGTTGGGAAGCCCAGGAGTGGGCAGAACGGGAAAGATGGAGCTCTGCTCTCCAGGCAGCTGGACAGCAAGCCCAGGGAGAGCCGCCTGAGTCAGGCTGCCCTCTGCGACTCTTCATCTTCTTATACCAGGGCCAGGGACACAGCGAGCACCTGCCCACCACCTTCACCCTCCCCAAGTCTGGAAGAGTGCGGTAAGGAACACCCTTTTCTGGTGTGACAACAGGGTGGGCACCCAAGAGGGGCTTGCAGAGACCTAGTGAGCTAGCACAAGCCACTAGGTGAAGTTGCCGACAACCCTCCAGGAGCATAGTATCCCGACAGCCATGGGATGAGTTTTTAATGTGAGGCAAAGTCAGTCCACAATACAAAAATCTAAAAACCACACGGGGTTCCCACCTGGCTCCTGGGGAAAGAAGCAGCAGAGGGTTTCCTTTGCCTGCAGGGGGTGAGGAGCAGCAGAGGAAGCCAGAGAAAGGGGAGAGGGAAACAGGCAGCAGAGGCCCGCTCCCCAACCTGGAGCCACCTTCGCCTCCTGCACATGTCCTCTGTCTGTGTCGCCTACAGGTCGTCCTCCGCCTGTCTGATCAGGCCCTCAAGGGTCAGGCAGAGCGGCCTCATTTCTCCTTCTTCTCTAGCTTCTTGGATGCTGATGCCTCTGTTGTTTCCTCTTTGGATTCAGTTCCAGTTGCTGCATCTTTAGGGTTTGACTCCTCATAACTGACCAGAAAACAAAGGAACACATTTAGAGGATGCTGAGGGCAGAGTCTTCATTGCCCCCTCTCTTTGCAATCTCACATCGCCTCTGTCAGTACCTGGCCCCGGCCCTGTGTGTCCTCATGGGCACCCTGCTTGGCTTTCTCTGTGCCTTGTGCTGCCAAAGAGTAGCAAATGGGAAAGGCTGGGCCTGGACTTGTGTGGATCAACATTAAATTTCTTGAACCTTCTGCTGGAGAGCAGCAGAGAGTAGTGGGGATGAGACCCTGGGAGACCAGCTGCCTCCTGGGGCACATGGTGGAGTTAGAGCTCAGCCCTGTTCTGGCAAATAGCACAGCGCTACTCATCAGGATGGACATACTAACTCTTGTGAGGGCTCTGCTTACCGACAACTGTGCCCGTTCAAGCACAACGCACATTTCCTGGCTGGATTATAGAGGAGAAAGTGGTGTGTTCAGGGTCAAACACACAAGCAAGCAGTCACAGTGTCTACTTAAGTCTCACAGGGCTGCTCATGCCCATCTCATGGGACTTCCCACTGTGGGTGAGCACCCCAAGGTTCTGGGCTACCTGCCTGCCTTGGGGCTGGGCGGCAAATGCTGGTGGCTATAAGAGCTGCCTCCTGCCATCAGCCCCAGTGACACTCTGACTTCACACCAGGGCTGGAGCAACTGCCCTACCTTAGGCCCAGGACAGTGGGGGGAGCGGGCAGGTGGGCACCCGCTGGGCATTACATGGCGCTGGGATTCTGCGGGCGCCGGCGACGAGGGCCAGCTAGCTTCTGCTGCATGGAGTCGGCCAGGCTGGCAGGGGAGCCCGAGACTGTGGGGAAGTGAGTGAGCCTCGGCGTATGAGGCAGGATTACGGCCGAGGACTCGTAGCTGTGTAAGAGACAGACAGAGAAGACAGAACAAGTAGATGGAGAGGGGAAGAAGAGGGAAGGACGGAGACATCCTTCCCAAGGAGCACAGAGCATTGCTGTTTCGGTTACCTGGCTTGCACTTCCTTTTTACTGTGTGTAGAACACCTGTACTGTTTTGGGGAAGATGCACCCCTGCAAAGTGCACTATGCGGACAAGAGTGAGGGAGGGCTTGGTGTTGTGTTGGTTGTAAGCCGCCATGTGGGTACTGGGAACCAAAACCACATTCTTTCTAAGGGCAAGAAGTGTTCTTACAACTGCTAAGCGATCTCCCCAGCTCCCTTGTATAAATTTTTTATAACTTTTATTAAATTTTTATTTGTTAATTTAGAGATAGGATCTAACTATGTAGCCCTGGCTGGGCTAGAACTCACAGAGATGTGCTGGCCTGTATTCCAAATTCTAGGATCAAGGGTGTGCACCACCATGCCAGGCTTTTGATTTGTTTTGTTTTTCGAGACCAGGTTTCTCTGTGTAACAGCTCTGGCTATCTTGGAATTCTCTTTGTAGACCAGGCTGGCCTTGAACTCACAGAAATCAACCTGCCTCTGCCTCCCAAGTGCTGGGATTAGAGCTGTGCGCCACTACACTTGGCTTTGCTTTGTTTTGAAACAAGATTTTGACTTGCTTTATTTTCAATCTTGGCTGGTTCACCCATCCTTAGGCAGCCTGGTGGTCCCCTGCTCCAAGGAGGACACAATATTGATGCTGCACTCAGTGCGGACACTAGACTGGCACAGTGCACCACAGCCCAGAACTCCTGGACTCAGGTGATCCTCCTGTCTCAGCCTCCCCAATAGCTGGGACCACAGGCATGTGTGCTCGACTGAAACAAGGTTTCACTCTGCCACCCGGGGGCTGACCTGGAGCTTGCTACATAGTGCAGGCTGGTCTTGAGATCAGTGATGCTCTGCCTCAGTCTCCCAAGTACAGGGATTAAGCCATGCAGCACCATAAGGCACAGGCTCAGTTGTGACTACTTAAAAAAAAGAAAACAACAACCCATCATTTTTACAACCAGCACTGAGTATCCAAACCCAGTCTTAATTCATACACAGCAGGCAATTCACCGACTGAGCTCTCTCCCTAGTCTGTTTTTAAAAAGACTGTGGTGGTCTGAATAAGAACGGTCCCATAGGCTCATATATTTGAATGTGTAGCCATCAGGGAGTGGCACTATTTGAGAAGAATTGGGAGGTGTGTCACTGGGGGTGGGCTTTGAGGTTTCCAAAGTCCATGCTAGCCTAGTGTCACTCTCTCAGCCTACAGACCAGGATGTAGCTCTCAGTTCCGGCTCTAGCATCATACACGCCATTGTGCACCCTGCCATGATGACAGTCTCTGGAACTGTAGGCAAGCCCCAGCTAAATGCTTTCTTCTCTAAGAGTTGTCTCGGTTATGGTGTCTCTTCACAGCAACAGAACAGTGATTGAGACAAATACATTAACTGTGTGTGTGTCATGGTGCTTGTGAAGTCAGAGGATAACTTATGGGAACTGGCATATGCTTGCGTGCGCGCGCGCGTGTGTGTGTGAACACTTGTGCACATGAGTATAAAGCACTGAGCACAGGTTCCCACGGAGGCTTCAAGTCCTCCTGGAGGGATGGTTGTCCGCTGCCCAATGTGGGTGCTGGATCCTCTGGGAGAACCACAGGTACTCTCAACTGCTGAGTCATCTCTCTAGCATCAGCAAGGGAACTCAGAACCAGGTAAACGGCAGTCATTCAGTCATTCAAGAATGAATCAGTGAGCGAGTCTTTCAATAGGGGAGCGGCAGTGAAAGACAAAAAGGCAAAGATCAGGTTGAGAATGGGGTAGAGGACAGAGGAGAGAAAGACCACCTGCTGCCTTGCTTTTCCCTATGGGCCTTCTGGGTAGGGTGGGCCCACACAGAGGCGCACTTAGGTAAACTGGGCTTCAGTGGGAGGAAGGAGATTCCTTCTGCCCTGGCTGGGTGCTGAGAGCTCAGGCTGCCGCGGACACAGGGGACTGGTTCAGAAGTCTCTCCAAGCACAGATGCACAGGGGGAGAGATGCTAAGTGCTGACCTCAAGGATCAGCTTCCATGCCAGGAGATGGGGGTGGGTTGGCTTCCAGCGGGCTGGGGATTCCAGGCAGGGCAGGCGTGGGGCAGGGGTGAGTCATCTGCTGCCCTGAGGTATCCAGGTGCACAGGAGGCCCTGGCAGGCACTTGGAGGACAACTTGAGGCCAAGCAGGTGGAGTTGGGTGAAGGCCCCCGAGTGGGCAGTTTTTATAGTAGCTGGCAGCTATTTCTAGGTCTTTGGCAGGCAGGGTTGATGGTGCCTGGGAGCAGACACCTGCTGGGAGTCATGGCGGGCCTTGGGGTAGGGGCGGGGCCGTGCACAAGGTGTGGCAGATACGGCAGCAGTCACAAGGAAAGGGGACTGTGTATCAGAAAACAAGCTGTGGGTTATGGCTCCAGAGGCACCTGGACAGGGACGGACACATGGCTTCTTGGAGATGGTACAACCTTGTCCTATTACATGCAAACCGACGCTGGGGCAAAGACATGCCTCAAGTCACCTTGGCAGAGCTAGCTTGTGATCCAAGGACCCAGACAGTAGGCAGCCATTCCTCTAAGACACTGTAGGTGTGTGGTATGGCCTGCCCTAGACTACACATCCCCTGGCTCCTAGGCAAGGTCTCACTGGTGACCACAGGCCAGGCAGGTAGTCACTGCAGAAAGGAACAGGTGGCAGGAACACTCCCTTGGGGACGATGCTCATGTGATCCGGCAGGTGCACTAGGGCTTGTCTGCATGTCTGCTCCATCCCGCCTTACCTGAACATCTCTGCCACTTCTCCCTTGACCAGTGCCACCAGGACAGGAAAGCCGATGCAGGCAGGGACCAGGTACAGGAGAGCCGGCTAGGAGAAGACAAGAGACTCATGAGGCAAGGCACCCAACCTTCTTCGGGACTTGACTGAGGGATAGCTCAGACCCAAGTTTGCGGGGTGAGTCAATGGCTAAGCCCAGACACAGGGCTGGAGGTCCAGACAGGGGTGCTCCTCCCTGGGAGGGAAAGCATGCACTGTAGGAAATCGGGTGCAGGCCTGCAAGGCTCCTCAGGAACCTGCCTGGCAGTGTCTGAGTAACAAACAGCAGCTCAATGCTACCTCTCAGGCTGCTTTTCTCCCTAGAAGCCTGCGGTCTCGGCTCGGGCAGAGCCTTGCATTTCGGTAACGCAGGAGACACTATAATTGGCTCTCACTTTCAGGCTCTGTCCTTCACTTCCGCCACTCCCAAGTCTGTGCTAAGACTCCTGAGAACGCTAGCTGGGAGAAAAGGAAGACTGTCCCAGTGTTTGAGGCTTTTCCTGGAGGTTCCAGGTCACCTCCATGGCTGTGTCCACCCTCTTTGGGTAGAGAAGGGCTAATGCTCTAGAGGGAGAGGGCAGCCTAGGTCTCCGTTTTAAGACTTAAGCTGAGAATGGAAGCCACACGTATTTGGCCTGGTCATTCCTTGCTTATTTCCTCTGAAAGGTGAACGCCAAACACCTCTGTTGGACACTTTAAAGTCATCAATGCTGCCAGTGGCCTAAAGTGACCCTTGTCATCATCTCCTCCAACCTCCCATCTGACCTATACCTGACTTTGGTCACAGCCCCAGTACCTTGGCATGTGCAGTTTCAGCTGCCTAGGCTGTTCTTCCTCTTTCTGCCCAGTTCCTCCTCCCCAGCCCTTGGCTCTGTGGAGAAGCCCCATTTGCGAGCATCAGGTCCCTGGCAGTGTGGAAGTGAGCATCCTAGGCAGAATGGAGTCCCTATCCCCTGCAGGGCTGTGGAACTGGATAGAGCAAGTGTCCCTGGCCCTATTTAGTCTGTTCGCCTGGTATCCCAGAGGGCGATGTGTAGGGGTCGGGGGATGCTGGTGGACATGTTGCCATGCTCACGAACTTGAGAGAGGTCTTGGAGACAGTGGGATAGAGTAAAGAGACAAAGCACAAAACCAGCCTGGGGCCCAAGAACAACACGGTCTTTTGCCTGCATCTGAGGACATTTCAGGAGACCGTCTCTTGGCACTGGTCTGGGTGGGCGGTCAGCCACATTACTTTATAGAGATTACCCTAGAATTTAGTCATAGTATCCAGACCCATGTTCTAAAGATGACGTTCTAAGGCTCAGAAGGGGACTGACTTGCCCAAGGTCACAGGTGTGTGAGGTCAAGCTGAGAAGGGAAACGAGAGGCCGGGCATCCATTCTTTCACTGGTACTGGGTCCTTGCTGTGGCTCAAGCCCCAAGCTGTGAGAAGCAGCCAGAGGGCACTCTGACCCCTAAGCTAACTCAAGGGAAACAAGACCTGTGACATGGTTTAAAAGCTTTCGGGTCTCCAGGTGGTGCTGGCACATGCATTTAATTCCAGCACTGAGGGCAGAGGCAGGCATACTCTGTGAGTTCAAGGCCGGCCTGGTTTACAAAGTGAATTCCAGGACAGCCAGGGCTGTTACACAGAACAACCCTGTCTCAAAATAGAACCAAAATCAAAAGTTTTCAGGTCACAAAATGGGCAGGGGTCTAGCTCAGCGGGAGAGTGCTCACAGAACACTTTGCAACACCAGGGTTCGATTCCCAGCACTGCCACAGGTGTGAATGGGGCAGCTGAGAAAGAATAAAATATCCTGAAAGTAGAAAGAAAACATTGGGCCTTGTGCTGCACCCTTGTAATTCTAGTACTATGAAGACAGGGGCCAGAAAATTACTGAGAGTTTGAGGCTAGCCCAGCTACACAGGGAAAACTTGCCTCAAAACTAAACAAACAAAAACCACCACCAACTAACCAACCAAACACACACCCAAAAGCAGGCTGGGTGTGGTGGTACACACCTTTAATCCTAGCATTTGGGAGGCAGAAGCAGTGACCTCTATGAATGACAGGTTACCCTGTCTACAGTGAGTTCCAGGCCAACCAGGATACTCAATGAGACCCTGCCTCAAACAACAACTAACCAAACTCAACCAACCAGCACAGGCCCTAAAAACAGGAAGAAAACCACGTGAGGAGAAACAGGAATGGAAGGTCAAACTTAATATTAAAATTTAATTTGTGGGGCATGGAGGGATGGTTCAGTGGCGAAGAACGCTTACTGCTCTTGAAGAAGGCCCAAATTTGGTTCTGTTGGCTCCCAACTGTCTGTAGCTCCAGCTCCAGGGAATCCGACACCCTTTGCTGGCTTCTGCAGGCACCTACTCCCACATATACAAACCCAACACTCTTCTACATAATAGTAAGTCAACAGACAGATGAACAAACCGGGAATCTGAGGATGGAGAAGAGCGGGTCAGGATTTGGAGCTAGGGTCCTCCTGTGTAGCCCTGTGCATTCTCTTGCCCAAGACAATCTTGGCAGAATGTAGGACTCCCAGGGGAGCTGGTGGCCTTTAAGAGCCAGCAAGTTTGCTATTATCAGAGGGACACAGCCTGCCTTCTTTCCTCTCACTGCACCTGGGAAGATCTTCAATGAGAGGGTGACAGAGAAAGAGCCCTACAGCTCAGGGCAGTGAGCTAGGGGCCAGGTTTTCTGAGACAGCTTCTCATATACGTAACCCAGGCTCATCTGAATTATCTGTGTAGCCGAGGATGACGCTGAACTTCTGCTCTACCTCCTCAGGGCTGCGATCACCGGCATGTGCCACTATGTCTGGCTAGGAAGATTTTTTTTTTTTAAAGGCTAAGCGAGTTAAAGGCCACATAGGGGGCCTTTACTTAGCAATGCCGACATGGGGACTGCCTTTGTCTTCTCGGAGACGGCAACCTCACTTAACAGACTCTTCCTACGTCCTGGATCCTCTCTTCGAGGACCTTCAGGGAGATGACCATTTGCATGAATCAGGGACAGGAGTAGGAGAGGCCCAGATACAGCCTGGGTAGTTGGATTACCTGGAAAATCTGTCCTTCTAGGCCTGCAGTCTCTCCACAATGGGGAGGGACAGCACCTAGCAGACTCTCTTCTGCCTCCAGCTGGGGAGGCAAGCCTGCCACCTGGTGGCTGCCCAGGAAATGGCTCCGGCCTACTCTAACACAGGTCTGGAGCTGTAGTACAGGCCTTGAAAAGGCCTCTAAGCCTGTTCGCGATCTAGCTCTCTGAAATCCACTCACCGAGCACACATCATGCTCCACAGGCACATCAGAAGCTCTGCCAAACATAACCCAACAAACGAGAAGACTCGGTGGACACTCTGGGTGTCTCTGCTTATGAGCCACGCCCTCGGATCTTTGTGGAAGGTTAGCACAGGCCCAGTGATAACAATCTGATCTTGTGAGGAATTCAAAGGCAGCTCCCACGTGACAGGGCTTTGGGGGAGGGGAGGAGCAAAGAGCAACAATACAGTATCCCCCCCCCCATCCTTGGAGCCCCTCACAACCGTACAGTGTGGCTCTAACGGTGAGCAGGGTGATATGCTGGATCAAGGAAGAATTAATCTTGGTATGCAGAACGCATGGCATTTAAAACTGCAGCTTCTGATTCAATTTTTGAGCTGTTGGTAATCGAACTCACAGAAGGCAAAGCTGTCCGGTAGTGAGGGCGGGGTCTTATCTAGGTGTAGCTCTGAGAACTTAGACTGACCTGCCCCATCCCTAGGCCCCTCCCTTTTGCTTTTATTAATGAATGAGGAAAGTGGAGTATGTGTGTACCTCCTGGGGCCAGGCCTGGGTCCCAGGGAGGAATCTACTGGATTCCCACAGGGGCTTCCTTGGCCTCTGCACCACACAGTTCCTGCAGCCTGGGCTGGGCTTTCACACTGTGCCAGGCCAAGTCCTGGCTCTGCTACCCACTCACTGGGTGGCGCCTCAGCTCCAGCTTTCTCATGTGCGCTCTAAGAGCTCAAGAGCACAGGGTCTGCCATGTGCCTTGTGTCCTTAGACAAGAGGAGACAGTCCTGACTGCCCAACCCCTGCTGGCCTCCCCTCTCCAGGCCACTGGGACCCAGGCCTTCACACACATGCGCTGCTCACTGTGGCGGACCATTACTTTAACTGTGCAAAGGTGTGCTGCATTTGTTTATGCCACGATGTAAGGATGTGTTTAATTATGTAAAGGTGTGCTGCAGTTGTTTTGCCTTGCTTGCCTGGGGCACCTGATCAGAGTAGTAAAGAGCTGAAGGGCCTATAGCTAGGCAGAAGGATAGGTGGGGCTGGCAGGCAAGAGAGAATAGGAGAAATCAAGGCTCAAGAGGAGAGAAGGAAAGAACGAGAGACACCGAGGGGCAAGAAGCCAGGCAGGTGCCAGTCAATACAGACAGAGAAGCAGTGAAAATAAGATACACAGAAGGAAGAAGGTATAAACCTTGGGGCAAAAGGTAAATAAAGAGAAACAGGATAATTTAAGTTAAAAGAGCCTAAGCTAGGCTGAGCATTCAAAAGTACTAAGTCTCTGTCCATGATTTGGGACCTGGTTGGTGGCCCAAAAGAACACAGTGCAGTTCACTGTGGTGAACTGGAGTGACTGGAGCCCGCCTTGGTGGGAAGCAGCGGCAGAGCCTTGGCTTTCCTGGGGTGGGTGTAGCTAGCTTTCACTTGGCTGAAGCACTTAAGTCTCACCCAATCCATGCTAGCTTGCCTGGGAAGTCATTTTCTCCTCCCCAGCCTCCTCTTCTGTAGCTGGAATGATATCTGGCTTAGGGGACAGGCAGAAATCAGGTAGAGAGCTCTGGGAAAATGTCTGCTTTCCTAATGAAGACAGTGGTGTGCTGAAAAACCTTTTACCTAGAGGAGCAGCTGCCATGTCCCTACAAGTCAAAAACAACCACAAACATGACTGTTTTCCTACCACTTCAGATGTCCAGGTCTGAGCTGCCTGTGCGGGTGACAGAGCAGCTTTCTGTGAGTTGTTACTGTCAGGGACGCATTCTGGCCATGCCAGGGGCTGTTCTGCTCACCTGGGCATGCTTGAAGATGTGCATGATGAAGATGGTGAGGCCCAGGCCGAAGATGTAGGCGGCGAAGCTGGTGTAGAAGTAGGTATGGGTGTTCTTCTTCAAGCTTCAAGGAAGGCAGAAGGAAGAGGTTAGAGCAGTAACATCTTTTCTGGGGAACCCTGTAGTTGCATGCGTGTGTGGGAGAGCTCTGGGCTGGGAGTCTGGAGGGCCATGTACCCTGAGTTAAGTCTCTTTAGATAAGTTACCTTTCTTTGTTCATGCTCAGTTTAAATCTTTGCAAAATGAGAAAGCCATAAGCCCATTTGCAAACAACAAATATTATCTAAAACTGCCTGTAAGATAAAATCTCTTGGGGGAAAAATCTGGGTTCTAGGATACCCCCACAGAATGTAAATTTGGGGTGAAGCCCTGCTGGGGACTGAGTCTGGCCGTGCACGGCTGGCAAGTGCTCCTCTGAGTTCCAGTTCAGCCTTAGGTTCAGTTTCTACAACAGCCTGAGAAAAGGCTGGAGAGAGCGACGGGGCCCGCTAGACTGGACAGTGACTTGAGTGTAGCCTGGCAAACGCCAGCTGCAGCTCGCTGTCCTCAAAGCCACCGAGGTCAGGCTGTGCTCAGCGCTCTCCTGACTCTAGTTTACCACCATGGATGTGAGGTTGAGGCTCCCGAAGTCAGACTAGCCACCAAGGGCACAGAGCTACAAGCACCAATCTCAACTAAAAGGACTTAGAACAAAAACAAACCAAAAAACACTTCACACTTTAGAATGCAGGTGAAATGAGAATTTTTCTGGATGTGTGGGTGGAGGTACCTTCTCTGGATGTGTGGGTGGAGGTACCTTCTCTGGGCTCCTGAAAGCTGGACAATGCTGGGATTGGGAGAACCCCAGGCCAGGCCACGCCCTCCCTTGCTTACCTGATGTCAAAACGAAGCAGCAAAGCAATGAAGATCCCTGAAGGGGAAAAGGCAGGGTTAGACGGTCAGGGATGGGGAGAGGGAGCAGGACAGCTACCTGATAGAAGACTGGCCTGTTCCCCCACCGCTAGAACCATATTGTGTCACAACGGGCCATCTCTGTTACCCACTGAGCAGGCACAGTGTAGGATCAAGGGAACCACAGTTCTCGGAGCTCAGCCAAGGGGCAAGACGGCTGGGAGGATGACAGCAGTAGTGACAGACAACTCCAACAGGAAATCAAACCTAGGCCTCCTCTAACTGAAAAACGGACTTCTTATGTCCTCAAAGGTAGACTGGGGTGGGATCTAGTCTGAAGAGGGTTTCTTCAAAGTGACACTGGTCAGGGAGAGTGAAAAGTGTGTTCTGTGGAGCTGCAGGAGGGAGAACATGGCACAGACCGCCATGCAGCAGGCTCGGGGCTCTGGGCAGGAGGACAGCTTAAACAGGTCCAGAGAGACCCCTGTGGCCGCTGCCTGGTGAGAGAAGCCGCAGACCACTGGGAGGTACCCCAGGAGCTCAGGAATGCTAGCTGTCCCTTAACACCTGGCTCGCACTTCAAATCCAAGTCCAGATGCCCCAGAATTCTGAGTCTCTGAGACAGGGCCAGCCAGTCCAACCTCTGCATGCTGCGCACACCCCACATCTTTACATACAGAGCTTCCCCATTCACTGGCCTTCAGACTCACACAGGACAGAGACTAATTCTCATTTAGCTGAGGACAGCCGCTCAAGAGCGGAAGCACATGTCCATCAGAAGCTCAGCTAGCAAGCATGATGAACGGGTATTTTTGCAGCGCTGTGTTTGGTGCCCAGGCCCACAACTGTGCACACTAGGAAAGGCGTCTACCACCAAGCACACTCCCCACCCTATGAAGCTAAGCATAATGAGGGAAATGAGTCATTCTCAGTGAGGGCTGTGAGAGGAGAGTTGGATGGAAAAAACCGGCCAGAGCTGCCTTTTCTACAGTGTTTGGAGCTCAGCGCCCCCTGGTGTCTGACACTCGTAACAGCTCTAAGCTAAACCATGGGCGGGGGCTCTGCTACTGTACTAACTCCTGGCAGCTGAGGCGTTTCAACATGCTGCTTTCTGGGCTGGACATGTGACTGCTGGACGATTTAGACCCACATATGGGTCCTGCAGAGAGTAATAGGGAGAGAATAAGTGTGCTCCTAAAGCCCAGAACCATGCTCCAAGGAGACTGGCAAAGCTAGACATTAGGTCTCTGCAAGGCAGCAGGTCTCAACCCGTGGGTTGCACTCTCTTTTCACAGGGGTTGCCTGAGACTACTGGAAAACACAGATATTCACATTATGATCCACAGCAGTAGCAAAATTAGTTATGAAGTAGCAATGACAAAAGTGTAATGGTTGGGGGTCCCCACGACGTGAGGAACTTTACTAAAGGGTCGCAGCATTAGGAAGGTTGAGAGCCACTGCTGTAAGGCAACATTTTGTGGAATTCCATTATTTTCTTTAAACAGCGCTGGCGACCAAGCCAGGCATCAAGCTAGGATGAACACAGGACCACCATCTAGTGTCCCTGATCACCACCAATGAGGTGTCTGTCCATTGCCAGAGGGTTGGAATTATTTTTTTTTCCCTTTAAGACATGTTGACCAGCTAAGCAGACTATCCTTGAACTCAGGACCCCCTGTCTGTGTCTGGGGTCAGAGGCATGTGCCAGCGTCCTCTACTAAAAGACTCAGCTCTCTCCTGTGTTGTTATCTGGGAAGTAAGCCTGCTGATGGTAGTGCTGCATGCCATGGGGATACTCGGGGGTGGGTAGGGGTGGGGTATGCTAAGCCCAATCTCTCAGACAAGTTGGCCTGTTCCTTTAACCTGAATACAGAAATTCCTCCTATTCCCCGGAGTTGCTGGGAGAATGATCCAAGGAAGCTCCCACCACAGTGCCCGGTGAGTGGCAGAGCTGTCGCCATCATTTCCCTGCCATTACTGTCCTTGACCAGTTCTGACAGGGTGAGCTTTTAAGCTAAGCTTTATCCTGCTACTGAGCCACATTCCAGTCCTCTCTGCAGGACACCCTTTCCACAGTCAGGGAGCCCAATGCTAAGGATGATGTGGGTCTCTATCAGTCCTTAAAAAAACTGGGAGCTAGACAGATCCCTGATAGGCAGACAGACAGATAAAGATACAAACTTGCAGCTTCTTTACCCTCAGGAAGTGAGAGAAAGGCCAAGCAGGCTTTTTCTCCCACCAGCAGGGCACCCCCTTAGGCCAAGCAGTCCAGGATGGCAAGAAGACACGTTCAGGGTCATTCTGAACATGTTTACCTGAAGCTCAGAGCTTTTGGGCTCCTCTTTCTTTGTTTAAGTCCAAAATGAAGGGAAAAAGAGCTGTCCTATGCCATCAAAACCACAAACACATACTGAGGGGGAATGTGCCAAGTGCTCACCTGATCGCCCCACTCCCAATAGTAAGGCTACCCACACCTCATGGTAAAATCCATGGCACCCCTCCCCACAGCCCTCTCCCCAGCAATCACCTGGAATGACGATATCTCCAAGTCCCAGCATGGCAAAGTTGTCCGCTTCAAGGCCCTTCTCCAGCAGATCCTGCGGGAACACCACTGCAGAAGAGGCAGGGATGAGATGAAGGGCAGGGAGCTGTTTACTCAGGCTGCCGACCCCCAGCCCTCTAAGTAGGGCTCACACAGGAGATGACAGGTCCTACAGCGAGGAAGGATCTGGGATCTTCTAACCAAAGGTTTCATTCATCTTCATTTCTCCTTCTATGCTGCTAAGGGACCCATGAGGAAGAAGTCCTAAGCTGACTTCACCCCAACTGCTTGCTGCCACGATCCTACAGAGGCCTGCGCATCCTCTCAAGGTCATTTTTCCCTCTTCCCAGTTACCATCTCTGGTCCAATCCTGGAGCCTTAGCCTTGTGGTCCTAGGTGATTTGGGACTCAGCCAGGGCTGAGAGTCTAAGTTAATCTGCTTTCTCATCTGACTTGCTGAATTAGGGAAGTTGTTTGCTCGGACTGTTTATGAGATGGTCTAGCTGTGTAGCCTTGGCGGGTCTTGAATTTTCACTCCTCTCAAGTACCAGGATTAACCCCGAGTGGTACCAAGCTCAGCTAAAGAACCCAAGCCCTCATGCGCCGTAGGAAAACACAGTACAGTACTGGCTATGCCTATAGCTCCGTAACAGGACTTGGGCAATGAAACACAAAAGGAGCTTCCCCAGGTTCTTGGGGTTGGGGGCACACCAAAAACACTCTTCCCCAGGGAAGACAAAAAGTGGTTGCCTCTGTGCCGTGTCTGGGTGAGGAGTTAATGCTAGAAGCGTGGTCCTCTCCACGGACCACGGAAAGGTGAGCTAAGGGATCAGTAACACGCATGCTGAGAATGGTGGGGTCAGAGGATGGAAATAACCTTGGTGTTGGTGATTCCACTTAAGGGCATTAACCCATTGTTGAGCTGCTCTACCCAGGCTTACAGAAGTCTGATAAAATTTCCCCTTGCTTAGTCAGACCCAGTGATCCCTGCACTTTGGAGATGGAAGCAGAAGGTGCACAGGTTCAAAGCCACCGTTAGCCATACAGTGAGTTCCAGGATGGTTTCAGCTACCTGACATTTATTTCCATAAACATCCAGAAACTCTCCTTGTTTAAAGACATTGGTTCCCAAGGTTTGTTTTTGTTTTTTGAGACAAGGTTTTCTCTGTGCAGCTCTGGCTGTCTTGGAACTCACTCTGTAGACCAGGCTTGCTTCAAACTCAAGAGATCCACCTGCCTCTGCCTACTGAGAGTTAGGATTAAAGGTGCACACTACCAATTAGTTTGGGGTTCCCCCCCCAAAAAAAAACCTTTACATTTCTTTACTTTTGTATGTGTGTGAGTACATGTACAACAGTGTCCATGTAGAGGTCAGAGGACAACTTGTGGGAATTGGTTCTCGCCTTCCAGCATGTGGTCCTACGGATTGAACTCTGGTTGTCAGGTCAGGCAGCAAGAACTGTGGAACTGTGTCAGCTGAGCCATCATGCTGTTTTTTTTTTTTTTTTTTTTTTTTTTTTTGACAGTTGTTATGTAGACTAGGATAGTCTTAAATTTGCAATCCTCCTGCCTCAGCTTCTGGAGTACTGGGATAACAGGAATGTGCCCAATGCCTGTGTTATGGATCTTATTTTTCCTTCTTTCTTTCAGAGGTGCAAGGGATGGAACCCCAGGGCTCACACATGCTAGACTGAGCTATTACACCCTTAACCCCTACAGGTGGGTTTTCTAATACTTGTGTAAACAATGGTTATTCTAAAAATACAAAACCAAGGTCAGAGTTGGTAGACCAGAGAGCACCAGGTACTCAGGTAATGAGGGGGACCCAGTGAGTGTGATAGTGTGAAGGTCTCGACTTCTGGAAAACCACAGCAAGCCCTGATAGACTGTCAAGCACCTTTCCTCTACGCTTATTCCCATTCCTAGATATTTCATGCCACATGGTATCATGACCAAGCGACCCAAGGCGGGGTGGGGAGGGAGAGACTGAGCTCAAGAACACAGCGAGATGAGTCAATGGTGAGGAGATGAAGAGTGGTTCTGACACCAATGGGGGAGAGAGGATGACGCCTGGTTGGGGGGACAGTCACTTACATTTGATTGGTGCCTCAAAGGACTTGGCCACAGTCACCATCACGTTGGTGCCGAATACCTAGAAGGAAAAGACAGGAGTCTAAAGGGAGGTGGGTGGGCAAGAAAGGCTGTCCTTAGGCTTCTAGATGTGGTGTTGAGGGGTATGAGAGTCGAGTAGGGAAGTGGGAGAGCTCAGAGCAGACTGACACCAAGTTGAGGTGGCCATTCATGTGGTTCTGGGCAAGAGAAAATCTGAAGGAGTCAGAGAAAGGCCCTAACTGGCCCAAGCCAGGCAGCCTGCTTGTTCAGGCTCCTCTCCCTCTTAAGAGACAAAGACCCTAGGCAGCATTCAAAGACAAAAGGTCTTCCAGGGAAAGGATGCTACGGTCAGGCAGATCCCAGACCCCTCAGCAGTGCGTCAGAAAGTGAACAGACATCCTGAGCACAGCTGACCTCTGTCCTCCTTGCCTGGCATCTACCAACATCCACCACTCCTATCCAAACGGCCCCGAGACTCGACTCATTTGCCCTAGAGACACAAGATTCAGTGGTCCCCTGTAAAGACCATCGAGAGGGTATGAAGGCACTGGGTAGGAGACACAATCCCTTTGCTCCAGATTTACAGATGGACCAGAAACACACCTGCTCTGGGGTACAAACTCCATCAGACTGCCATGCGGACAGAGATGGTAGAGACGCAGGGAAGCCGGGACGTGGAGGGCCCTCAGAGCTGGACATCATGTCCCTGCCTGACTCACCCAGAAGATGTCATAGATGAAGAGTCCGCCAAGCAGGATGCAGCCAGTGCTCACGTTGTTCAGGTGCAGGAGCTCTACCCCATTAAGGGAGAAGGCCAGGCCAAAGAGGTTGTTGGCAATCCAGTGCTGGGGAAAGGTGGGAGTGAGACCAGCTCACTATGTCCCATCCTACCATCTCCCCAACCTCCCCTTCTGCTCAGGCCCTGACTGCTTACCTTCCTCAGCAGGTACCAGACACCAACAATGCTGCTTAGGCCCAGGCACACCAGGTCCTTGGTGTCAAACTCATAGTTGATGATCTCTGGGCAGAGAGGCCAGGTAAGTCCACTCCCCAGAGTGAGGCTATCCCCCCCCCCCCGCCCCAACCCGTCAGCCCCTGGGTGGTGGAGGACATGGCTGCTGGCATGGCCAGACAGGCCCATGTGCTTGGCCGTGGTTGCCTCAGACTGGCAGGGGTTTTAGGCTGGAAAGCTCACTGGGCACACCCCCAACCCCTTAGTTTTCTATAGGGGGAATACAGGCCCAGATCAAATGAGGGTGTTGGGATATATAAGCTCTGCCACCTGAAGCTGGGTGACCCTGGGGTAGGAAGTGTCCTCTTTACAGAGTTTGTTTCCTTATCTGTAAAAAAGTCAACAGCACCTTCCTCAGGGGGCTGTTGTGAGGAGTGAGGAAGGTTATTCTACAATGCCCTCAGCACAGTGCCTGGAATGGAACACAGTGGGTTCCCAAGGAATGCTACTCCTACCAAGTCCAGAATTTCAGGAAACCAAGAGGATGGCTGGTAACCCTTCCCGAGCAGAGAAGGAGAGAGAGATGAAGGAAGTAGTCAAGAGGGAATTTCGAAGGCAGCTCTTATTGGGAGCACCTAAGTAGAGAACCCGATGCCAGACCTCTCTGGATGCTACCAAATCTCCTAATAACACAGTATGACCACTTCTTTGATCCCAAAGTGCAGCAAACTGTTACTTGTCCCCCAATTCCTGCTCTCTCCTGTGGTTACAACACCCCGTTTTCATTTTTTAAAGGTATCTGTTGAATTTATTCAGCATAACCACAGAGGCATTGTCTTCATGATGTCATATACAGACACAAACACAGATACAACACAATATTTATATTTAGCTCAAGTGCATTGCGTCTAAGGCTCACTTATACGTCTTCATGTGCCACAGCCCGTCATTTAGATAATGGATATTCTCAATGCCGATCCCCTTGTTGATTTTCTCAATGTCTGCTGCAGCCATCTTCATGACTCCGACACACAGGGCGTGCTCTTTGCCCTCTGCCATGACCGCCACGATGGTATCTACCGCAGCAGCGTAGAGCTTTGCTCCGGGAGACGTTAAACCCGGACACATGATATTTGCACCACTGAGCACAAATTTGATGGCTCCTTTGTCGACCTGCTGGTGTGGCAAGATAAACGGGTATTTGTGAAGTAATCTCAGCGTTGGATAAAAAGGTCCTTTTCTCTGCCTGAAAAACAGTAACTCTCCATTGACTGTAAGGATTTCCATGTGTTCATGGCATCGCACTATTTTGACGGGGTCTTTCTTAGGCATGATTTGATTAAGCCACGGTTCGATACCTGGAAACTGCTCAGTCAGTTGGCTTTTAATACCCTTAATAACGGAAGTTTTCAGCTGGATGCAGTTGGACACACTGTCCTTCTCGTCAAATTTCTTGAACATGATCTTGGTGAAGGGGCACCGACAGGGAAAAGCTGAGGTGAAGCGTTAATCGCCGAAGGTCTCACCGAGTTGCGGTCTACAGGAAGGATGGCACCGGCGTCTGAGCCGGCCGTTGTCGCTAACCGGAAAATGGTCCGACCGATCGCGCTTTACGGCTGCGTAAGATCGTATCACTTCCGTTCCACTGACCCCCACGTTCGCTCTGACCCCCACGTGGTCACCCCACACCCCTTCTCCCGACTTCCGGTTCTTCTCCGGACATCCGATTGCAGAAAGGGTGGGGCCCAAACCGGAAGATACGTCAGAGCATCCACATCTACGGATGGACCGCCACTTCGGGATCGGACTGGCCGTGCGTCGAACCGCGCCACCTCTTACGGGCACACTAACCAGCCAATAAGGATGCTCCTATCTTTCTTACGGTTGCGCAGTGATCGCCATTCTAGACCCCCGAGGGGCCCGAGTAGTGGAGCCGGCGTAGATTGGGGGGGGGGTGATTCGGAACCCGGAAGGCTCCGTGGTCGTTAAGAAAAACAGGCTTAGCCTTAAAAAAAAAAAAATCCAATAATCATTTATTTGGCACAGACGTATTTGACGCAGAGACGAACCATCTCATCACCGTTCGGAGGGAAAAGGTAGAATCCGCTTGGCAACCAGGAGAGAACAGAATACATTCCACAGGCTTCTCATGTGTGAGAATCATCTTGCATTTGGTCAAGCCATCATTACTCGTCACCATTTTTGAATCCATACGATAACTAACGCATCTTCAGTTTTATTTTTCAAAGCTTAGGTGAAACCATCACCAGGGACAGACATGTTAGGAGCTGTCTGGTACAGCTCCTACCGAGTGCATATATGAGCCAGGCAGTGTGCTGAAAGCTTTATTGTTTACTTCCTAACAGAAGGGGTTAGATTATCATTTTTGTTTTACAGATGGAGGAAACACACTTCCAGTAAAATCACCCAGTGCTCAGAAATAACGAGTTCACCCAAATTCCCAAGTTTGGGTAGTGGCAAAGCGGGGATATGAACCAGGGCCGTTAAGATTTGAGCTTCTCCTTTTTATTACTTGTTTCTTTGGAGAACCCAGTATTACAGAAACAAAGAAGGGGACAGAGGGAAGTGGGTACCACTGACCTTCCTTGTTTTCCCCAGAGCCCTGTGTGAAGAGCAGCTGATACTGGCGATTTGGGAAGTTGGCTGGAAAAAACTTATTCATGAAGGGGCTGGAAAGAAAGACAAAGCAGGTCGGCAAACAGAGCCCCCATGGGCAATCACAACAGTCCCCGCTAATATCCATTTATGGCTGTTCTCCCCAGTCACCTTTTATAAGAGCCCTGGCAGGTACACATTATTGTTCCCACTCTAGATGTGGAGTCTCTTAGAGGATGGCCTGACCAGGGTCACACAGGGAGCCAGAATCTCAGCTGCGATTCAAACTGAGGTTTCTGAACTCTTAGTAATTTGCTTTGCTTATTGACAAAGTGGACATAGGCACACTTGGTATGTAAAATTTGGAGGAGAGTTAGAAATCCCAAGTCTGGCCCATGTGCCTTTTACATCAGTTTCTTGTCAAGAAATGTACTTCTAGACTTCCATGTACTGATGTGACAAAGAACTGGGCTTTTACAAATGTAAAATCCAGCTGCCAAATGAACTATAGCCCACAGGGTAGGAACATCCTCATTTTCATGCCTACTATGAGGTCTGTTGCTTAGGACCAGCCTAGCTTTAAGAGCATTGTTACCCAGTATGCTCCACCTCCTGGCCAGGCAGGGAACTTACGTTCTTTCCCAGACTACACTAGAGTGAGTCCAACAAACCAAGGCCTTAGTGTTGTAGAGTGGTTACTAGTTCTCACAGCCCTGTGGGGGTATCTTAGTGACAGCCTCTCCAGGCTTGGGCCACCTTACCTGTGTGTGAGGATGAGCATATGGCCTATCTCAAAGAGGCATGTGAGGATCAGATAAGGCAGGGAAGATGCTGAGTTCAGTGCTGGCCTGAAGCAGGGATGTTTAAGAACTATGAAAAAAGGTCACAAAAGACATCCCAGATGTTTCCCAACTAAGAAGTAAAGCAAGGTAGGCCTGAAAACATATAAGTCACAATGGATGAGTTTTTTTTTTTTTTTAATATACTCTGGTGCCTTGGAGAATATGAATTTAAGAACTATCTCTGGTCCTCAGTTCCCCACTTGTCAAACAACTGCTCCCTTGCAGCCTTGGGTTGTGATATGATTGATGATGAATGGCACCATAGGTAGAGAAGTGGCAAGCACAGGGCTGGAATCTGGAGTAGGCATTCATGGGAGCACTCTGAAGAGATGCAAGGCAGAAGCAGCCAGGATGCCGGAGGCTGGAAGCTCAGTTTGCGGAATCTCTTTTGGGGAAGGTGAAGCCACAGTGCATGTGCAGACAGAGGCAGAGAGCAGTTTGCGGAGCTGAAGCATCCTAGCCTCTCAGGAGCCTGACGCCTGCATCAGCATAACAGACTTGACACATGTGTCCTAGGTTCAAGTTCCACCTCTGCCACTTCTTTTTTTTTTGTTTTTTGGAGACAGGGTTTCTCTGTGGTTTTGGAGCCTGTCCTGAAACTAGCTCTTGTAGACCAGGCTGGTCTCGAACTCACAGAGATCAGCCTGCCTCTGCCTCCCGAGTACTGGGATTAAAGGTGTGCGCCACTACCGCCCGGCCACCTCTGCCACTTCTGAGAGGTGTGATCTTGGGGAAGTTACTTAGCTGCTCCTTGCAACCCTTTCTGTATCTGAACATTATAATACATTTCTCAGAGGATTATTTATTCAAAGATAGAATCTCACTCTGTAACTCAAGTTGGCCTTAAATGTGTAATGAATGATCTCCCTGTTTCTGTCTCCCAAGTGCTGGACTTATAGACTAACCAAGTCTGATACTCTCACAGGATTAAGGGGTTAAGCTGATGCTTGATATCCTGCGAGTTCAACTCAGCTTCCACTTTGAGTGTTTAATGTCTGGACTGATCTCTGCATGTGATCTACATCACTGAGCTACACATCCAGCCATTATTTTGAGATAAAGAGTCACTACGTTGCCTAGGCTGGCCTCCAATTTTTGATGCTCCTGTCTCACCCCTTCAAACAGTTGGGGTTACCGGCAAGCACTGGGAAAAGGGGCTTGCTATCCAACACAACAAAGGATTACCTATGTCATGCAACTGGTGTGAGTCTGACTTGAGGGTGGGGCCCTGACTCTTCATCATCATCTCCCACGCCAGACAAAGTGGTAGATGTTTGCTAGCCAACTCTGAATGCACTATTTTACTGTGGTCAGAGTGTTTTTATGACCCTCCATGGCTCAAACAGACATAAAGTTCATTGCTTTGTGCTGAGAAATATCCTGGTACCCTTGTCTTCTGGGGTTAGATGGTGAGGGTTAATGAAACTGATGATGTACCCTTGTTCTCCTGAGATAAAGACTGGGACCTTCTGTCTGTGGACCGCTTGAGTAGGGCAGGAGCTTGGTCATAGGAAATAAAAATAGGACAAGGCTGCCTAGACAGAACATGTGGAATCGAGCTGGGTTACAGTCTTGGTGACTGTATTAGAAGGCAGGCTGTAACCCCTGCCTGCCCCAGTACTGGGAGCTGCAGTCTGCTGAGCAGTCTGAGGTGGGCAGTGGGATGGCAGCAGGGGTGGAGGGACTCAGAACTGCAGCTGAGGCCAGCATGGCCTGGGATATGGCTACTACTGCCTTTAGCCGTCATTTTAGAGATTTGTGGAGAGGACAGTCTCCAAGTTCTCCCTTCTCTTTAACTTCTGCCGGAGCAATAAAGAATTCTAGCACTGGAGTGAACAGACCTGGGATCAAACCCCTCATCTGTGAGTCCTGGTTGAACCTCAGCTTCCTTGTCTCATACCTCCAGACCTTATGGTATAAATCCAGAGGCAAGCCTGGCTTGTGGATATAAACAGATGTGGAAACTCTACACTGCAGCTTTCTTAACTAAAAGACTCAAGAAAACACAACTCCAGTGAGTGAGAGTCAGTTTAATTTTTGGATCAACACTATGATTAAATTATATTCCCCTTCTGTAATGAAATTGCTTTTGTTGGGTTTTGTTCTTTCTCACGATACCCCTATGACTTCATTCATTTGGCAGTTTTTATAGCCCAGGCTGGTCATGAGGTCATGATCCTCCTGCCTCAGCCTGCCAAGTTCCTGGAACCTTTATATGAGTGCCAGAGCAGATTATTATTGCTCTGAATTTTATTACGAACATGATTCATGGGTGTGGATGTGGCTTAGTGCTAGAACACTTGACTAGTATATGGGAGGCTCTGGGTTCAATTCCTAAAACCAGAAGAGAAAAAACAACAACAAAAAAACAACAACAAAATTCAGGGGTGGGCTGAAGTCGGGTAGAAGAGACTGCCTAGGGAAGGAAGTACAAGGAACTAAGGCTAACAACAACATGAAAGCAAACAAACAAAAAGCCAAAACCACAGTCTCTAGCTGACAAATTTTACCATGGATCATTTATTTGTTATTTTGAGACACTATTTTATATAACTCAAACTGGTCTTGAAGTAGCTGTGGATGACTTTGAACTCCTGCCTCTACCTCCCAAGTGCTAGGATTAGAGGCACAAGTCACCAAATTAAACCCTGTCTGCCTTTTCTTTTGAGACAGGGTATCATAGTGCAGCCCTGGTTGGCATGGAACTGTGCAGACGAAACTGAACTTGAACTCAGAGATTTGCCAGTCTCCTGAGTGCTGGGATTAAAGGTGTGTAGTACCACCTGATTTCCCATGAGGTTAACAGCTGACTTTTTTGCTTATTTGTTATGTTAAGTTCAAACCTAGGGCCTTACCATGATTAGGCAAGTTTTCTCCCCCTAAGCTATATTCCCAGGCTCTGAGGAATATTCCTTTATAGCGTGTGAATATATGTCATTGTAATTGGTTTAATAAACAAGCTGAGTGGCCAATAGCTGTACAGGATAAAGTTAAGTGGGAAAGCCATAGAGAATGATGGAATGAAGGAGGGTGGAGTCAGGAGTCCTAGGTCAGATGCAGAAGGAACAGAAGAAGAACATGCCATGCTAATAAAAGGACCACCACGTGGCAAAACGTAAATAAGGAATATGGGTTAACTTAAAATGTAAGTTAGTAATAAGCCTGAGCCATTGGCAAATCATTTACAATTAATATAAGTCTCTGTGTGGTAATTTATAAGTGGCTCCCAGGATGAGGAAAACTGCCTTCCCCCAGGCAATGGCTGGTTTTCTTCTCTGTTGATAAGATCTATCACAAAAATTTATGAATTGCTTAGAAGTAGAGAGACAATTGGTTAACCTGAGACATTAGGAACACAACAGTTTGTGGTGAGTTGGATGCAAGGCAGATGTGATACTGTGAATTAATCAGTTTCCAAGCATTTGGCCCAAAGGTTTCTTTCAAAGTGTATGTTCTGTGTAGTGAAACTAGGCTATAGATGAACTGGGAGATCTCAAACCTCTGGTGTACGCTGTGTGGGACTGGCTAGACTCGGAGAAGTCATCACCATAGAAAAGGAGACCCAGAATTTCACAGTGATGGCTCCTGTCCTTGCCTCAGGTCTGCATGAGTGCTGGACCTGCTATTATTTTTTGCTAGTCATTCAGGTTCTGAGATGGTCAAAGTATTTACAACTCAGCTAGAATAGATTTTGCAGGTGAAGATGGTGCTGGGTTTAGTACAAAGCCCACTCCAAAGTCCCAGCTATGTAACAATGAACCAGTCCGGGATGGTTCACAATTGCTGGAGACAGCAGCCCATTTGCTGCTTCCTGCCCGTCAGAAGGTTCTGTACGTTGTCCATAGGGGGAAAAGTGGATACTTAGGCCAAAGCTATCTTTTGAGACTACACTCTGACTGCCTAGAGGAATAAGCCACACTGTCCTTGGCGTTCACTGCCTTTGGGGCAGATTCTGCTCTGTCTAGCTCTGAATACTTTGACAATCACCTGACACTGATCCCTTAATGTGCAGGGGCCATTCAAGCTCCTGGTGGGGCACCACTCTCCTTACATCTCTCCCAGGCTTCCTACCTTCTATACCTGAGTGCAGCTGAGTTCCTTCCTTTGGGCAACCTTTCCTGGCCACTCCTCAGTCTTACCTGTGGGCTGTTGCAAGAGGCAGACAGAAATGTGCCGGCCTACCGCTGTTATCCACACTGGGGATACGGCTCTCATTTGGTAAATGTGAAAGGACGCCCCGCAGAGTGAAGGTGGCCAGTAGCCCTTGTTCCAGTGACACTGATGTAAGCGACTGGGTCCAAGCGGAATGACCTGTGCCCACAGACCTGGACTTCGATCCTGATTTTGCTGTTTGCCAACCATGTGATTCTATCAAGTAGTTGATATCAAATCACATATCTTATTCTCACTAACTTCAGCTTCTCTAACTGTAACCCAGGATCAACAGCAAGAGCTAGCTGGCCAAGGCGTCTAGCAAAGTGACACAGGCGATCACAGCAGTTCTAGCAAGGGTGACAGTTGTACCTATTGACTGCGAGACGGGTTCTACATGAAACGCATTACTTAGTCTACTTAGTCAGAGAGGTTAACTGGGAGTGTAAGGCCAGGTGGTCAAGTTCAGAGGCTGCATTCTCAACCCTCTACTGTAGGAGTGTGTGCCACGAGGAACTGAGCCTAGTGCTTGGCAAATGCCACTAGGGTGACACACCTTAGCACTGTTAGGACTCTTTTGACACTCCTGACTGGGTTCTCTCTGGACTGGGTCTTATAGTGTAGCCCAGATTAGTCTGGAACTTGCCTCAGCATCTTGAGGCACCATAATTGGCTAGCCTTTCTAAGTCCCTATAAGGAGACTGGCCCAGAAGGTTCCAGTGTCCATCCTAGGTCATGTACAATGTGACACAAAGGGAAGAATCCCTTGGACATGTTCCCATCCAAGACCCTGTACTGGTTCCTGAGAAAGTGGCTTCAAAGGCTGCCGGGAGATGCCTTCTGACCTGATGGTGTGTGACAGGGCCAGGATCCCCAGCACGAAGAAATACATGGACAGCAAGAGGTTGATGTACTCCTGGGAGAAGATCTGAGGAAGAAATACAAAAAGAAACAAGTTAGGGTTGCTAGAAGTCATGAGGAGTCTCCTGGAGCTTGGTCTCATTCTGCCCTTTGGGAGTTAGGTCAGGCAGGAAGAATCTCAGATTCTAGTGCTTCCATTTTCACAGCTGGGGGAAGGGCAGCACCTCAGGTCCCACCCAGATGGACTCTACCCACAAAGGAGTCTAGATGCTCACATGTGCTTCCAACATTTGGAGAAGGGCAATTACTATGTGTGCCCAGGGTCTTACATGAAAGTCCTAAAGGTATAGGGGAGGATACTGAAATCAAACCCAAGAGCAGTTTCAGAAGCAAGAATTTGCTCTTCAGTGTTTCCTTCTCCCTGCTCAAAAATCCGGGAGCCCTTTCAATATGGCCCCCAAGCCCTAAAGCGTGCTAGTTATAAGATCTCTGGGTACCCTGCACTCCACTTCTCAACTCAGCTCTTGTCTCCCCATGCCTGTGATGGCAGCTGGAGTTGGGACCAGGTCACCATTTCATCATTGTCAGTCTTGATGCTCCAAAGCTAGCTGTCACATGCTCATTCACTCTGGACCCTGGGAAGGCTGTGTGGAATCTGCCCGCTGGAGCCTGTGCTCCATTGTCACTGTACTGTTCTTTTAACTGGGAGGCAGGGCTGTGCTTTTCTTGGGGGTACAGGACCCACACTGCTTGAGTAAGACTCTTATAGTTACTGCTTAAATGAGAGTCTGATCATGTCACTCTCCCACGACAAGCCTCGCCACTGTGTCCCTTTGTTGCATGCTGTTCCTTGAGTGGGAAGGCCTTGCAATCCCTCCTGATGGAGGCTGTAGAGCCCTCTGCCCTGCTCACACACTGCCCTGTGTTTCACAGGCTGCAGCCTCAGGCCCATTCCCAGGCAGCCTGGGTGTGTGCTCTTGGGCTGCTGTCTCTTTCCCCCCTTACCTAGGTCACCCCAACTCTTCCTTCATCAGCTCTCAGCCCTGAGAAGCTTTACTCAGGTACCTGTCTCACCCTTGCCCAGCAATTTGGCTACATTTCCTGAGTGCCTGCTATGTGCTGGGCACTGAGCCAAATACTAGCCATACAATGAGGAGTAAGGCAAGTTCAGAGTTCATATGCTGATGAGAGAGAATCTCAAAGAATGCTGGGAGGCAAGGGAGTGCCAGGCTTTGCAGCACCATGACAGACTTCAGACTCATCAAGCAAGATGATGAATGACGAAGGGCTGCAGGCAGGATTGTGGGCAGGCAGGGCTGCGGCACGCTCTGAGGACCCGAGAGGGTCCTCCTGCTGTGGGAGTTAGCCGAGGGAACAGAGTCAAGTGTGGTCTGTCTGACTACGGGGTATTCATGATTTAAGAATGAAAGAACAATCAACACGGGGGCTGGAGAGATGGCTCAGTTTAAGAGCAGTGACTGCTCTTCCAAAGAAAGTTTCTGAGCTCAAATCCCAGCAACCACACGATGGCTCACAAACCATCTATAATGAAATCTGGTGCCCTCTTCTGGCAGAACACTGTATATAATAAATAAATCTTAAAGAAAAAGAACAATCAACACAGGCTATTGAAATGACTCAATGAGTCAAGGTGCTCACTGTCAAGCCTGGAGACCTAAGTTGGATCTGAAGCCCACAGAGTGGAAAGACCCAACTCCTGTAAGTGTTCTTCAGACCTCAGCACACATGCCATAGCATGTACGACCCCCAAAATAAACTAATACAAAAGACTAAAAACAGAGTGATCAACGCACTAGGAAACAGGCATCAAAATTTGGGCTTTTATTTGACTCTTGATGCTATCTGGGGTGAGGGTACAGCTCAAAGGTACAATAATGTGCTCGGCAAGCATAAGGCCTTGGGTTTGGTTCTCAGCAATACCATTCCCGCCATCACTACCATTTCTACAAAAGAATTTGGCATTGTCTGTTCAACTGCAAACGGAGACCCCGTTTTACTGCATATACTGTATACCAAAGTCTTTTGTGCTACACTGTGGAATGAACATATTCGTAGTGGCATTGCCATGATACCCCAACACTGGGCATACCTAAAACACCCTCAGGGTGCGTGAAACTACCACGCAGATTAACACAAATCTAGGTCTATCATTAACAGATTCTCAAGAAACTACAGGAACGGGTCCAGCTTGTTCGTACCTTTCCTTAGGTTGAAGTACACACGTACACATATGCACGCATGTATTTTGTTACTGTGTTAATAATGGAATCCAGAGCTTTGTACATGCTAGGGAAGCATTCAATGACTGAGTTACACTCCTGAAAAAAATCATTTAAACGTACTTTGCAATCGCAAATTGAAGCTATTCTTGACTAAGTTTCAACAAACAGGAAATAAGTGCCTGTGATAACACTGGTAAAAATACCAAGAGTTTCACACTTTCCTTCTGATGTTGAGGCACACTGACCAAAAGCCTGAAGGGAGCCACACAAACGGTAACACTGATGGCCCGTTGTGGCATCTAACGTTAACTGTCTGGTATATATTACTTTCTCACTTAGAAAGCAGTGCACATTGGAGAACATGTGCACGGAGAAGAATGGCTTAAGGAGCATTTAGCTACATGAGAAAATGCTCATGACGGTTTCAATGAGAAGTGGAAGCTATGGATAGGCTACATTGTGGGGCCACAGCTCTGGAGAGGGCACACACCTCTGAAGGGGAACTGCCAGTGTCTCTCTGGAAGTTGAATTTTGGATGGCTGCTATCTTTTCCTTTTTACTCTTCTATGTTTTCCAAGTTTTCAACAATGACCCTGTTTAACTTCGACTGGGAAAATAAATCTCAATAAATTAAAAACAAAACAAATGGTGGCTAGTGTGGCAGAGGTATGTCTGCAACAAAACCACACTCCAGACCAGCACAAACAACACGAGGAAACAGAGCTGGAGCCATGTGGAGAAAAGGGCTGGCTGGTGGGGAAGAGGAGTAAACCCTAACAGGCTCTGGCTGGGACCGATGCTGAAATACTCATTCTCCCTGCTGTTCTCTGTAAATGATCACACATAGGATAAAGTTACCTGGGCAGCAAAGGACTTACTTTGAAAAAGAGGTAGAGCCCTAAGAGAGTGCAGCTGGCGATGATGGGAAAGCGGGCAGCATCTCGGCTGGTGATGGTTTCCGGCATGTCCGAAGAACTCTGCAGAAAGAAGAAAGGTACAGCTGAGCCATCACGGCTGCGTGCTGTGCTGCTGGAACCAAGAGGCTTCAGCAGCCATCTCCTCCCTCCATGCTGGTCCACTCTGGTGTCTCATTGTTTGTCTTAAGGCTTTGGCTAATGTTATGCTCTCTACCACACAGGTTTATAATGACAGATGTTGTAATTAGCAAAAATATGGCACAGCTAAGGAGCTGACAATGGATAAATATTTACACAAAAAGGAACAGAATACTGTAACCCAAAGCATTTCAGCACTGTAACTATGGGAAGTAACTGAAGATGGAGGAACAGTGGAGCACAAGGATTAAGTTAGCTTTATAGAATTGAGTCCACCTCTTTAACGAAACTTCATTAGCATTAGTACAATCCTGGTTTAAATTTGTACTAAAAAACTTTTAACATGGAGGTGGTGGTGCACCTTTAATCCCAGCACTCAGGAGGCAGAGGTAGGTGATTCTCTGCAAAATTAAGGCCAGCTGGTCTACATAATGAGAACCTTAATCTCAAAAACCTCAAAATCTTCATTGTCTTTAGGGACCCAGTTAGCATCCCTGCTGGGAAGTCCTTCCAACCTCTCCTAGAGTTAGGCCCACTCCTCACCCCTTTCTCCTTTAGAGATGGATGCCCATGGACCCTGCTATTCAGCCTCTTGAGTAGCTGGATTACAGGTGTGCACTTTAGTGCTTGGCTCCCCTATTTTATATCACAGTCACCCAAAGTCCTAGCAGTGCCATAGTAGGCACGGTCTTATCACAGCACCTGGAACTTCACTATCATGATATCCACCTTGTGATGAGGCAGCTGCCATAGTGGGAGAAAGACCCCAAGCAGCTGTGGAGGCTCACCAGTAATATGACTCCCCAAATTTGTTAGGAAAAAGCACGCTAAGAGGGCAGCTATCTGGAGAGGAAGGGTTTGAATCTGAGAAGTTCTTGTGCCCCAGAGTACAAGGATGCAAAGCGACAGGAGCTAGGCAGCAAGCCTGTGAAACCATCACCGGGTAAGGGAGGCGTAAGTGTGCACACCATCACTCATATGTGTACAAGCCTGGGCAGCCTTTGGATGGCAATGTAATGGGATGCGTGCAGTTTACATATGCCCAGTGACACAAAGAACACGCACCTATGGGTGCATGTGTGTACCCCTTTCCATATGGAGACAGGGGCTCTCACTCGAACCCATAGTACTTCAATTTGTCCAGTCTGTCTAGATAGCTTGATCGAAGGGTCCTGTCCCTGTCTCCTAAATGCTGGGATTACAGGTGGATCGCCACACCACCCAGTGTTTACCTGTAGTCGGGCCTGAACTCTAGTCCTCACTCTTGTGGGACAAGTGCTTCACCCACTGACTTATTTCCTCAGCTCCAAATCTCATTCTTTTTAAAATTCTTTGTGTGGTACTGGGGATCGGATCCAGGGCCCCACACACAGCCAGGCAATCACTCTATTTCTGAGATTTGTTTGTCATTCTACAGATTAAAGTACATCAGGATTCCACTTCTCATCTACCAGAATGGCAAGAATCCATGCTTGGTAAGATACCAAGCTGACGAGCCATGGGGCAAATGAAGGCCAACAGGTCTCCCATAGAGTTAATTGTGATGTATGTCAAAACCTCTGGCCAAATAATCCAAAATCAGGGCTGGAGAGATGGCTCAGAGGTTAAGAGCATTGACTGCTCTTCCAAAGGTCCTTGAGTTCAATTCCCAGCTCATAACCATCTGTAATGGGGTCTGGTGCCCTCTTCTGGCCTGTAGGCATACACACAGACAGACTATTGCATACATAATAAAATAAATATCTTTTTTTAAAAAAGAAAATCTTAAACCTCAAATAATCCCAAATCTGGGGAATCGTCCCTACAGATATTCACTGCTGAGTCTCGGTTTACTCCTCTCTCAAACAACCTGTAGCTTGACTTTTCTCAACGCAGGGGAGGGGCGCTAAGAGGTTGAATGGAGACCAGGATAAATATGGGGCATTAAAAAAAAAAAGGCAAACCGTGACCCTGTGAGGAAAATGGAAAGGTCTTTTGCACGCCACCACCCACAGGGCTGAGGGGCTATCTCAAGCTGCAAGGCAGGCCACCCCTGAGAAGCTCTCCAGTTTGCAGGAAGGGGGAGAAGATGGGCAGTTCTGACAGGGAGGCCCGGTTTCCTTCCTTCTCTCCTTTGCTAGCCCCTGGCTTCTGCTTTTGGCAGCAGAGCGGCCACACTTGGACAGCACCTTGCCTCTGTGCACCTCCATATGTTGAACACATTTCCTGTGTAACAGTAGTGCGGTTACAAAATCAACCGGACAGCTCCACCTCACTGGGCCCACAGGCAAGTGGGCTGCAGTCCGACGGCTTAAATAACTGGTACAACGACGAGGCAGAGTGGCATGCACGCTGACACATGCTACGAAGGCCCAATGGTGAGAGCTTGTCCAGAGGCCAGGAGGCCCGTGCCTACCAGCTGCATCTGGGAGAGTGATTTTTTCCTCTCAGAGCCCTCACTTCTGTGACTACAAGACCAGGGCTCCAGCTTCTGCAGTGGAAACATTAGCATGGCGCCCGAGTCATTACTCAAGTCTATGTGCTATTCCTATCACTCTGTGCGGGAACCACGGGTAAGCCGACACTATTTCTGAAGGGAAGTGAGTGTCACAGGTGGCTAGAGCAGATGCCATTTAAAGCCTTGACAGCCAGACATAGGGTCTGGAATGCAGCAGAGGCCCAATTAAGGCCAACTGTGTGGAGGCGTCTGCTCTGTGTACACAGCGCAGTTCCCAGGCAGACCGCACAGGGGCTTGGGGCTCGAAAGCACATTCAGGACTTTGTGGCTTCCCTACAAACCAGTGCTGTGGCTCATTTCCACAAATTCCTTTCAGTTCAGTCCAATCCCAGGGCAGGAAGAGGCTTCATGTTATTCGATGACAAACCAAGGTTGGCCAGATGCTTCAAACAGAGGGATCTGGTCTCCTCTGTGGGTGACCGTTATAAATATCTCACGCTGCAGTGTTGAGTCAGAGTGGGAGCCTTGCGATCTGACTGGTAACGACAGAGGGAGAATATTTACTGAGCCCTTTCTATGTGCCGGGCAGTGTCCCGGAGCTTTGTGCAAAGCCCCTGCTCCCAGCAGGTACTTTTAACACATGAGGAAACGAGGCTCAGAGACGTGAAGTATCTTGCTTGGTGTAACCCATATGGTAAGTGGGGTTGAGCCCAGGCAGCCTGGCGGCCTCGCTACTACTTACTAGCTACCCTTCACCTCCCTCTCTGGAGCTTTGTTGGAACTCATGACGCTGAGGCCCTGGTCTTCCCAAGACACAAATCCTGAATATGAAAAATACCCCCTCTCCCCGCCATGACAGGGTTTCTCTGTGCAGCTCCGGCTGTCCTGGAACTCACTCTGTAGACCAGGCTGGTCTCAAACTCAAGATCTACCTGCCTCTGCCTCCTGAGGGCTGGGATTAAAGGTGTGCACCACCTGGCTGGTTTTGTAGTTACAAAAAAATACTACAACTTATTAGGATTCACTACCAATCTGATTTGGGTGTTTAAGAGAATTAGAGAATGGGGGAAAGATTTCACAAGTGGCCGAAATAAATTTAACGTTTAGTATCTTGGGTATTCAGGGTGGAAGCCAAAGCAACAGAGGGAGCCAAATGTCCAGCTTCAAGCCACTGGCACAGCCAGAGTCCTGGAAGGACTGCTTCCTGATCACACCCCAGAGATATCCTGGAATTCCTGGGCCATTTTATTGCCGTCTCCCCAGATTGAGACCCTGAGGTCTCCTGTATTCACCCCACACTCACCCTCTTTGCCATTGTTCTGCCTCCTGGTCATGCCCTGAACTTACTTTTCTCCACCAAGCTCGCTTCGCCCAACTGTACCAGCCCCTTTCTCTCTCCTCCCAACTGACCACTTTCTCTAAAGCCTACACCTGCCTGGAGTTGCTTCAAGAGCTCCAGAGCAGACTATGTGGCCCTTCAATAGCAAGGACGCAACCCATGGAAGAGGGAATTGCTACAACCTTCATAGCAGATTATTCTGTAAAACCTAAGGATAGGGGTTCGGGTTATTGACTCAATAAGTCAATTTCAAGAAACTTGCCCTACCAGTTATGAAATAATAAATGTGTAAGAATATTGACTTCAACATGGTTTATAGCAGCTAAGGACTAAAATAAATTGTGGAGGCTTCTAAACTAGTGGCTCTCAAATTTTGAGTGTGCACTACAATGACTAGGAGGGCTTGCAAAACACTCTTCCAGGCCCGCCTTGAATTTTGATTGTAAATCTGCACTGAGTTCGAGTTTTGCCTTTTCTGAACTGGTACCCTGAACAAACTGTGGGTCCATAACATGGTGCTCACACCTACAGTTCTGGCACCTGGGAAGTCGAGGCAGCAAGAGAGGCCATGCCGAGCTACCTCATCAATACCAGGCCAGCCTCATAAAAACAGAAACTAGCAGTGTTCAGCCTCATAAAAACAGAAACAAAATGCAACTCCCTTCCCATTTCCCTGAAAAGGACCATTCTAGATGCTCTGACACACTTGGATGTCCAAAGGAACACAATTTCTATGGATTGGTAAAAGACCCGGGCGCAGGGGCTGCTGGCAGAGGCAGTTGAGTGGGAGCGAGCCTTCCATTATGTACCTGTGGGCCTTTGCATTGTGGACCCAGGACCTATTTCATTACAGAAAGGCTGAGGCAGCTGTAACACAGAAAATGACTAATTCCCACTGCTAAGTAAAACCAAGCTGCATAACAGGGGCTTTTCTAACAGACCTACTAGCATGCACACACAAAAGCAAGTGCGTATTTGTATACACACAGAAAAGGCAGGCAGGCTGGGGATATAGCTTTGTGGTAGAATATGTGATGTGCTTAGACATGTGAGGCCCTGGATTAGATTAGGAGTGCCACAAAAATGAAAAAGTTCTGGAAGGTTCCACAAGCAGCTGGGCATGCCTGTCACTTCCAAGTGGTTTTGAAATGGTCTTGCTCTACGCTCTGCAACAGCTTCAATTTTACACACAAACAGCCTTGCTGCTAAGGGCCCATTTTAAGTATCACATCACCTTCAGGATTCTCTTCCTCACAAAGGACGCAGGTTCCCCACGCATCTTGCCACAGCACTCAAGTCCCTCTCCTGGGCTCCTGTTAGACTTCTCACGGCTCCCTCTCCTCAGCCTGCTGAATTCCCACTCATGTGTGCAAAGACACCTGTTGTCTCTTCCAGGAGACACAGCAGAATTCACTTGTTGGCTGATCATATTCTGTGTCTTAGACCAGCACGCCTGGCACCTAGCCCAGGACCTGACAACAAATGCCCAGTGCTGTTGGCTAAGAGATCCCTCTGTGCTAGGTGAAAGCTCAAAGAACCTATCCAGAGTCAGTTCCTGCTTGGCTGGAATTTACTCCCTCTCGGGGACGCAGGTTTCTGACACTCCCGCACACTTCACCTCCTTTTGCTCAGGATTTTATAATACGCTCTGCCTTTTAGGGACACTGTGACCCCAGGGGAACTGTCCTCGAATGCCCTCTCTCAGTAGGCCTTGGTGTTGAATATCAGTTGGGAGTGCCAAGCTCCCGGGTCCTCACTCTCTACTGTTGAAGGAGCACAGTAGACAAAGGAGTCATTTGGCTCATCACATCCCAGGCCGGAAGACTACTTGTGTATCGTCAGAGCACCTGTAGTGAGGATGGCACCCTGGTCTTCTACAACTAGGGGCACCTGGCTCACTCTTGAATGGCAGAAAGATCTTCATTCTTTGACCCTCAGTTCTTTTTTCAAAAGATGTGATAAACTGGCTTTGCCTGTCGCCTAGCACTGTGAGCATCAAGGCAGGTAAAGGCTCTGTGAGCTTAGAGCACCCTGGTTACTAGGGCTGGGAAGCCACTAACGAATGGGCAAGCCTTGCTGTAGTTTCAATCTTCTAAGGAGGCCTCTCTGTGGGTGAGGCTTGGGACAGATTATGGCCCCGTCTTCTACCCACACCCTCTGTTCTGCTACACTAAGCCACCTGCTGTTTCCTGAAGTGCCTTCCTCCTTTTTTCCTGCTCTGGCACCTTTCTTGCTTTCTCCAGCTTAGAATGCCCTCTCCTGGCTGGAACTGTACATCTCACCCAGTCAGGATGCCTGGCTGCTCTGCCTTCCTGTATAGTCCAATCACAGACCTAGTTATCCTTGCTGTGCCCATCTTCCTCGACTCCTTGGTAACAGGGCATCCCTCATCCTTGATAACGGCTCACATTCAAGAAACATTGGTGCAGAAGGCGACAAAGAGAAGCACTCAGTCTAGCGGCCGCTCAGCCTCATGCCATGCTGCCCTCCATCTCTCCTGTCCTGTTCTGTGCTTCAGAACTTGCCTTGGCACCAAGCATCTGCCTGGCCAGAACCTGAAATTTGCTTAGAAGAGGCAGAAGAGCAAGGAAAATGGGTCAGCCCGGGCGCTCTCTGTATCTGCCTGTAGAGAGTCAACAGTGGGTTTCCTGGTCTCGGGAAGTAAGGGTATGCCCTCAGCCACCGCTCACACCGGGCGGTGTTCTGAGAATCTGAACTGAAGTAGTTTCAAAAACGCCAGCTGCCTTGTGGGCCTGCCCTCTCTGGGTAGGGCAGCTTCCTCTCCAGGCCACCTTCAGGTTCGATGGGGGAGGAACAGTGGGGAACTGTGCACTCTGAAGATGTTGAAGAGAGGATGCCAGGAAGGGAGAAACTGTTGGTTTCAATGGGCAGCAGGGGCTGAATATAAGGCAGGGGGATTTGGGAGGGAGAAAGGTGGAAGGCTCTGGAGTCCCCCTACACATCCATGCAGACAGATGTCATGGAAGACCAAAGACAGGGTCTGCCCCAGTCTCATAAACAGTTCAACAGTGGCTGTGAGTCAGAAGGTAGACTCAATTTGCAAAGGGATTTTGTCTTAATGGGGCCTGGGGAGAAAGGCTACTCTGGAATCAGCGTCTGGGCTTTAGTCTGAATAGATTCAAGGCCGGGTGCTAAGTAGGGAGAAGAAATCAACCAAAGAAGAAATGGAAACC
Source organism: Chionomys nivalis (assembly GCF_950005125.1). Classification (NCBI taxonomy): domain Eukaryota; kingdom Metazoa; phylum Chordata; class Mammalia; order Rodentia; family Cricetidae; genus Chionomys; species Chionomys nivalis. Next base: position 25,330,817 of record NC_080094.1, read on the forward strand.
GGGGAAGAACCTAGGTGCCGCATTCCCAAGAGCTGAATGGCTGGAACTGGGTCCAGACAGTGAACAAAAGAAAAGAAGCTGAGTTGGTGCTCTATTCTCCCACCCCCATCCCACCCCCACCCCCTTTTTCTCTGGGCAACTGGGTCTCCCTCTGTAGCCTAGCTACCCTGGAATTTTTGATTTCCTGCCTCAGCTCCTGAGTGCCAGGCTTACAAAGGTGTGTCATCACGCTACACCTCTATTTAATTTCAATTTTTTTTTAAAAAAAATATTTGCTTATTTAGTGTGAGTGTGACAAGGTCAGAAAATATGCAGGGGGGTCGGTTTTCTCCTTCCACCATCTGCGCCCCAGGGATTTAACTCAAGTCTTCGGGGCTTGGCGGCAAGCGCCTTTAACCGCTGCGCCACCGGGGTCCCCGCCCCTGGCTTTGTTTTTAAGGCAAGGAGAAGGGTCTGCTCTAGGGGTTCCTGGCAGGCACACATGCAGCTGTGATTCCAGAGCGACAGAAATCAGGGCCTAGGGATGAATTTGGATGCTACAATTAACTGTGGGTGTGGCCAGGCATGGCTCCTAGCAGAAGGATGACAAAAGATGGTGCCTTTCAGATCCATACCTGTGGGGAACACACTGGAGCTCACCCAAGCCACCAAACGAGTGATCGCTCTGGTGAGGGGCAAACACCTGGCTACTGATTAGCCATAGCATCAGGTGGGGGGCAGTTTGGCTGGAGCCAGCAGGCTCCGAGGAGTCAGTGCCTGCCTTTGTGTCTGCGGTCGGGCGGACAGCGTTCCCAGCTGTGGCTCGAAGCAAGGGGTCTGGGGGAGGGGATGTGGCAGGGTCTGTCTGCGGGCCGCGGAGGACAATGCTAATCCCCGCTTTTAGGAGTGGCCAGATTCTGGTACACCGAAGGCCAGCTAAAGCTGAGGACGCAAGGGGAGGGAATGGTGATCGATGCCCCGGTGGGTGCGTGACGCGGGAGAGAGGGGGGCCAGCTATCGGGTGTGCAAGGACAGGCTCGTGGGGGCCGTGTCCGGGATGGGGATGGAAGGCGTCTGCTCTCACCCTGACCCTACCTTGCCGCGGGCGCAGCGCACTGAGCGCAGGGCGCCGAAGAAGATGGGCAGCAGCGCCATGAGCAGGAGGCTGCCGTAGGCCAGCGCGATGCCCTCGGGCGTGGAGGGCGGCCGCGTCGTGCCGTTGGCCGGGCTACTGGCCTCGGTGCTGCCGTTGTGCTGGTCGCTGAGGGCCGAATCCATGGCGAGGCTGCGCTTGGGTTCCGACTCCAGCTCCAGCCGCCGCTGCACGAACGCAGATGGAAGGCGAGGTACTGCGGGGAAAAGCCACGTTCCCCTAAAGAAACAGGAAGTGACGTGCCTCCTCGCCTTTCCGCGCCGCGCAGTGAACGCGCGCGCGTTCTCGCTACCACCCTCCCCGCCGCCCGATCGCCCTCTAGTGGCGGTGAGGGAGGGACGGCTTGTTGCTAAGCAACTTGGGGGCCGATCCTTACAGGCGATCTGGACCATTGTGACTGTAATCCATCCTGAGACTCGAGGACCCATTCTTTAGTCCCAGGGGATTTCTTCAGTACTAGGCTGTCCTGCTCTCCACAAATCCTCAGCCTTCAGCCAAGAAGGATGCACAAATTCATTCGATACTCAATTGATCATTTGTACCTTAAATATTTATTGGAATGTCCCATTTATCTTCTAGTCACTAGGACACTGAAGGAAACGAACAAAAGCTTGTCCTTGTGCTCACGAAGCTTGCATTTTAGTATGCAGGAGTTGGGAGAGGAAGGCGGAAAGAGGGTAAAATGAACAAATAAATTATGAAATCTAAAATGTATCTTTTAGAATAGCTTTAAAATGTAAAGATGTCGGCATGTAGGTATGAATTCTAAGGAATATTGATGCAGATAAATTAGAGAAAAATAAAGCAAAATAGGGAAGCTGTATAAAATGTTTGCAAATGTATTAACTGTTTATTATGTGCCAGACAATAATAATCCTACCACTCCATAACCCCATACAGTTTATAAACACTGAGGCTCGCATCATAATTGGAAGGATGTAAGTCTGGGCAGATGAGTTTGTTCAGCTGGCTTGTTGACTAGGCACTTAATTAAAGAAAATTAGGCTAAAATTTAGTATTTTCCTTCCTTCCTTCCTTCCTTCCTTCCTTCCTTCCTTCCTTCCTTCCTTCCTTCCTTTCTTGTTTTTGTTTTGTTTTTTTGAGACAGGGTTTCTCTGTCGCTTTGGAGCCTGCCTGGAACTCCATCTTTAGACCAAGTTGGTCTCAAATGCACAGAGATCTACCTGTCTCTGCCTCCCAAGTTCTGGGATTAAAAGCATGTGCCACTACCGCCAGGCTAAAATTTAGTATTTTCAAAAGCAACTGGTTATAAACCTGGAGAGTTTGTAAAATTATGTTACTTACTTTAATACTCAATTCAATTAATATGTTGCTTCTCTTACCCACTGCTAGGCTTCTAGTTCTTGCTAAAATCATACCATCACATCATGTTCTAATTATTCATCTTTGAGATTTAATCCCATCATTGTACGGATGCCGTTTCTGTGGGCATTTGATGACTAGAATGGTGCCATGTTGTCATTCCTTGTGTGCTCTAAAAAGCAGTTAGTTTATGCATGTTAAATAGCCCCATCTTGGAAGCCAGGCTTAGTGGTCCATGCCTTGAGTCCCAGCACTCAGAGACAGGGGCACATGGGTAGATCTGTAAGTTTGAGACCAGCCAAGGCAACATAGTGAGACCTTGTCTCAACAAATGAATAAAACCAGAACAACAACAACCCTCCCCCTCTTTAAAAATTCAGTCTTGGGGCTGGAGAGATGGCTCAGAGGTTAAGAGCACTGGCTGCTCTTCCAAAGGTCCTGAGTTCAATTCCCAGCAACCACATGGTGGCTTACAACCATCCAAAATGAGATCTGGTGCCCTCGTCCAGCCTGTAGGCAGCACAGAATGCTGTGTACATAATAAATAAAATCTAAAAAAAAAATTCAGTTTTGTGGCTGGTATGATGGCTCAGAGGTTAAGAGTATTTGCTCTCAGAGGGCAAGAGTTGGTTCTCAGGACCCACACAGTGTCTTCTTATCGTATGTAACCCTAGTTCCAGGAACTCTATTGCCCACTTCTAACCTCCTAGGGCCCCAAGCATGCACATGGTGTAATACATTCATCCAGGCAAGACAGTCACACATGTAAAATAAAAAAAATAACTAAAAAAAAAAAATCAATCTTAGCTTGGTTTGGTGGTGCATGCCTTTAATCCCAGCATTCCAGGGGCAAAGGCAGCCAAATCTTTCTAAGTCTGAGACCAGCCTGGTCTACATAGAGAGTTCCAGGCTAGCAAGGGCTACATAGTGAGACTCATACAAGCAAACACAAGATTCAGTCTTATTAAATTTAATCTCTTTCATCTTTTAGAAAATAGTGTGTCTTAGTTAGGGTTTTATCGCTGTGAAGAGACACCATGACCATGCAATTCTTTTTTTTTTATTATTTTTTGAAGATTTATTTATTATGTATACTGTGTGCTGCCTGCATGTTTACCACACACCAGAAGAGGGCATCATATCTCATTACAAATGGTTATGAACCACCATGTAGTTGCTGGGAATTGAACTCAGGACCTCTGGAAGAGCAGCCTGGATGTCTGTAAAGTCCTACACAAACGCTTGATGCTCTCTGCCAAGTCCATGAACAAATATTTGTGTACAAATGAATTTATTGTTCCTTCTAGCTGCCTGTTTTTCATTCTATAGCCTTGCATGCCCTTCTAGCATTGTGGAGCCAGCAGTGTCACTGGAACGACATAAAAGAAACAGTAAAACTGTCTCTGAAACTGGGAGTGGTGGCCCACACCTTTAATCCTAGCACTTGAGAGGCAGAGGCAGCCAGTTCTCTGTGAGTTCGGGGCACCCTGCCTATAGTGAGCTTCAGGACAGCCAGGGCTACGTAGTGAGATCTTGCCCTAAATGAAACAACACAGTACGGCAAACTGTCTCTGCCCCTCAGAATATCTTGTAACTGTTCCTAGTTTGTATGCAGTACAGATATACCCACAATTCTTTTTTGACACAATCTTACGTCTCTTGGGCTGAGGATGACTCTGAGCTCTGATCCCCTGCTTCCACCTCTGGAGGGCTTAGTTAAAGGCACAGGCAACCAGATCCGGTTTCATTCAGTGCTGGACACTGAGCTCAAGGCTTTGTGCGTGTTAGATAAATAAACACTTTTGTAATTGAGCTATATTCCTAGCCCTAAGATTTTTTAAAATATAATATTGTGATTAATTCTTCAATAGTTTCATGTGTGCATTCAGTGTAGAGACTGGGTGAAGTTCTGAGTGAATGTGTATTATTTGCTGTAGATGGAGCCACTCTGTAGTAGGAGCGGCGGGCCACTTCCCACCTCCCGGTTCCTGGTTGCTGGCTAGCTTTACCCAAAATAATTACACGGAAACTGTATTCATTTAAACACTGCCTGGCCCATTAGCTCTATCCTCTTACTGGCTAACTCTCACATCTTGATTAACCCATTTCTAATAATCTGTGTAGCACCACGAGGTGGTAGCTTACCAGGAAGGATTCTAGCCTACATCTGTCTGGGGTCAGAGAATCATGGCAACTGACTGACTCGGCTTCTTTCTCCCAGTATTCTGTTCTGTCTACTCCGCCTATCTAATTTTCTGTCCTATTAAAGGGCCAAGGCAGTTTCTTTATTAACCAATGAAATCAACACAAAACAGAAGACTCCCACATCATTTCCCCTTTTTCTGTTTAAACAAAAAAGAAAAATAAGCCACGTAACAATGGAAAATTCACAGAGAGTCTGGATTATGTACATTGTGTTTTCTTTAAAATTTTTGACTGTAAAGGAGCTAAGTACAGAGAGGCATTTCATTATATGGGCTGTCATGCTAAACCAGAATGGATATCATAAGAGTATGACTTCAGAATTTGGGTGTAAGGACATGATGCTTTGGAAAGGAGTTTCTTCTTTTGTTTTCACAGAGGATGAGACCCTGTGGATTGCTTCTATCCCAATATGGTATGATAGACTACGCCCTCCTGAAAGGTTGCTGTGAACACCCTCAAAAAATTACTTCATTCAACTCCCAACTGTGGTTAACCTAGCAGACAGGTTATACCATGGAAAACCTGAACAACAGCGCCCTCATTCAGCATGAAGCAGTTTGGAGAGAAATAACTGCACCCATATTCCCAAATATTGTTTTTAAATGTTCTTTTACATTTAAAGCGGGATATGATATAGATATGAATAATTTGCATTGATATGGATTTTGCTTTGGTGATTTAAATTTAAGGTCAATTTTGTTATATGTATATGTATTTCTGCTCTTGATTAAGGTATTGTGATTGTGTAGTTCATTTAAAAATGTAATGTATGTTGGTTGTTAATAGATAATCATCTATAATAGTCAAGTTTGTAGTCATGTTAGTTAGACTTTCTAGGTGTGCATAGATATATTTTAGATAGGCATTATTCATATCTTTCAAAGACTACAGAATATGGTATTTAATGTTTTAATAACTTAGGGCTTTTCATGACAATGAGACACGTCTGCTCCTGGCAGCACCAATCTACTTCAAGAGGAAGATGGGCTTCGAAGAGGCTCCTTATGGAATTTGATAGCCATTTGGGCAAGAAACTGCTCTTGCCTGGACTATTGCATAAACTGGACACAGAGAACCCTCAGAGAGAGGACTTCTGAACTTGCTGGGAAGAAGGGAAGTGAGCCAGACACCATGCCTCTCTTCTCCAGGGCAGACGTGGTGGACCCAGCCGCCAGGTCAGACATGCTGAATCTTTCCCGGTAAGACACTACCTCGTGGTGCTACACAGATTATTAGAAATGGGTTAGTTAAGATGTGAGAGTTAGCCAAGAAGAGGCTGAAACTAATGGGCCAGGCAGTGTTTAAAAGAATACAGTTTCCGTGTAATTATTTTGGGTAAAGCTAGCAGGGAGGCAGGAAGTGGCCTGCAGCTCCTTCTACATTATTTGGCCGCTGACTCATTCCTAAGACTAAGTCCCAAGGTCCAGCAATCAAAATTCATTATTTGGCTACACTGGCTAACCTGTCCAATCAGGATTTAACAACTCACCCTAGCACAGGCTTCCTCTTTTCTTCTTAAAAACCCATTCCTGTAAAACAAACAAACAAACACCCCACCTCCTGCCTTTGTCTGATCCAGAGGCAGCCTGCTCCCCCCCTTCCTCCCACACTTGTCCCTCTGGGGTAATTAATATTTGTGCTGAGAACTTGGTGTCTGGGTATGTCCTGTACACATTCCAAGGGGTCTCCTTATAAATCCAAACCAAAATTTTTCCAGAATTTGAACAGAAGTAAAATATAGTGGGGGCTTCATGGAAAATGATGACAAGACTCCACAACTTAGAAATGAGTTGAGTGTGGTGATATGGTGAGTGTGGTGCATCTTTGGCATCTCTGAGTTTGAGGCTGGCCTGGTCTACATCGTAAGTTTCTGGCCAGTCAAGGCTACACAGTGAGACCCTGTCTCCAAAAGAAAAGAATCATGAACTCTTCTCTCTGCTCCTGACATTCAGAAAAGGAAATAAAAGACATTTGAAGACTGTAAAGGGAAAGTTGTCATTTTGGAGTTCCCTTTTGTATTACTTTCCTTCCTTCCTTCCTTCCTTCCTTCCTTCCTTCCTTCCTTCCTTCCTTCCTTCCTTCCTTCCTTCCTTCCTTCCTTCCTTCCTTCCATGTTTTGACAAAATACCCGACAGGAAGAAATTTAGGGATGGCTGTGTCTGTTTCTTCTCACAGTCACAGGTAAGACATAATGGTGGGGAAGGCAGGGCAACAGGAGTGGAGACTGCTGGTCATATTTTGTCCCTAGTCAGGAGTCAAGAGAGATGCAGGCCCACTTCTTTCCTTTAGTTACCCTGGGTCTGACCATGAAGAGGTGCCACTCACATTCAGGGTGGGTCTTCCCTTCTCAGCGGAACCTCTGGAAATGACCTCACAAACTTTTCCAGAAGGGTGTGCAGTTGGATTTTTTTTGGGGGGTTGTCTGCCAGCAAGTAAATTAAAAACATGGAGACTTATTATTAATTATAAAATATCACCCTTAGCTTAGGCTTCTTCCACTAACTCTTTTTTTAAAAAAGTATTTCTTTATTTATTTATTATGTATACAATATTCTGTCTGTGTGTATGCCTGAAGGCCAGAAGAAGGCACCAGACCCCATTACAGATGGTTGTGAGCCACCATGTGGTTGCTGGGAATTGAACTCAGGACCTTTGGAAGAGCAGGCAATGCTCTTAACCTCTGAGCCATCTCTCCAGCACCCCCTACTAACTCTTATAAATTAAATTAACCCATTATTTTAATCTATGTTCTGTTGTGCGGCTTGTTACCTCATCTCTCTGTACTGTCCATGCTGCTGGTGACTCTGCCTTCTCCCTAGAGCTTGCTTTGTCAGGAAGTCTCATCTATACCTCCTGCCTAACTATATTGGCTATTCAGCTTTTTATTACATCAATCACAATAATACATTTTCACACAGTACAAAGATCCCACAACAACGTTTTTCCATTTTTGTCTAAATAAAAAGGAAAAATTTTAACTCTAATATAGTAAAACTATATAAAATAAGAACAGCTGTCAGGTAACAATTATATTTACAATATCCAGTCTACTTATATGTGGCATATTTGGCAAAAAATATTCTATTATCTATTATATTGTGATGAATTTAAAGCCTTTTATTTGAGACAGGGCTTCTCTGTAACTTTGGAGCCTGTCCTGGAACATGCTCTGTAGACCAGGCTGGCCTTGAACTCACTGAAATTTGCCTGCCTCTGCCTCTCAAATGCTGAGATAGAAGGTGTGTGCCACCACCGCCCGGCCAAACCATCATTTCTATACTATATCCCCCTTTTTTCCCTTTAGAAAGAGATTCCTGAATCTAATTTCCTTTGTTTAGTTTTTTTTTCTGACCACGAACAATAACAACTTGTAACCAGCCCCTGTAAATGATGACAAACATTCATAACTTACTGAATGACCAAAAGCCCACCCACTCCATCTCTTCAGAATTTGGTGTCATGTTCTCTAGACTTCTTCCTATTGTCTGGGGGTGATGTCATCTTTAGGGGACCCTGAGAAAACTGGAATAACAGTCAAGTCCTGGGAGAACTATTGTATTATTTTTTGTTTAGTCTCCATGTGATGGGAAAGTGTAGAGCTTATCTTAAGAGCTTATCTTAAGTCTTGGCTGGGTAGCCTGTGAGGCTGAACCATCTCAACTAGAAGCTTTGAAGTTGTTTTGGATGCAGAATTTTGAGGAAACTATAACAGGCATTCCGAGAGTCTGGATCACTTGTCTTTATTGGTGTCTGGTCCTTTTGTTCTGAAAACACATAAACTTTTTAATAACATTTTTTCTATATTAATACAAGAATGGAATGTGCAGTTTGTACAAGTAGTTAAATATGATTTTTTTGTTGATAAAAGGCATCTGTCAACTTTATAAGTTCATAACCAAACTGCAACATAAATCTCTTTTCATGCCATATGAAGTGATGGTACGTAATAGTAAACCACGGGGACTCTGTAGTCAACAAGACTTATCATGTCTCAATCCGTCTCAGAGCTGTTCCCATGTGGCGGGATCGGCATGTAGGTCACCTGTCCTGTAGTCTTTCTTGGTTTCTTTCTTCATATCTGTAGCCAAGATTTTCAAGGGGTCTCCTTCAATCAAATCTGATCTTCATTAATTTTGAAGAGAACCACAAGTTTTTATTTTCTGTGGAAACAAAGGCATAACCTTTCCCCCAAAACAACATAATTTTTTTATTTGTATTTTGAAGTTAAGACATTCTTAAAGTATATAGACTGGTTTAATTTAACAGTTTTTATAGTCCAATGTCTTTCAGCAGTTATTGTTTTTGTATATTAGCATTTAAAAATTTAAAATTAAAATTAACAAAGCACTATATAGGATCCAGATGCCCTATGCATTTCACGTCTTTGTGTGCCTTATTTTTTATTCTTTCTTTAAATATTTAAATACTTTATTACTTTTAAACTTTTTTTTTTCAAGACAGGGTTTCTCTTTGGCTTTGGAGCCTGTCCTGGAACTAGCTCTTGTAGACCAGGCTGGCCTTGAACTCACAGAGATCGGGCCACCTCTGCCTCCTGAGTGCTGGGATTAAAGGCATGTGCCACCACCACTCAGCTAATACTGTACCTTTTTAGAGATTTTCTGGGTCTGGATTTGGCTTTACCAAGCAACTTCAGCATTCTCTGACTACAGTGAGACAAGCCTTAAATTGCCATGTCAGCTACTGTACAACTCAGCCACATGGTGCTGGTGACTGGCACCAGCCTGCAGACAGCAGTAGCTGAGCCTCTGTCCTGGCTTGCCTGAGAGACTGTAGAACTAGGAAGCTGCATCTGGCTCCTGTCCAGAATTTTTCTTAGCTTTCTCAGGCCCTACGTTTAAATATTTGAGCCTCCATGTTGGAAGCAATATGAAGACAAATTTTTCTTTGGGCCGCCAGGTCACAAGAAAATGACACAGAGACTTATTAATTATAAATAGCTAGGCTTGTTTTTAACAAGCTCTTACAAGTTAAATTAACCCATTTATATCAATCTACATCATATCACGTGGTGTCACCTCTCTTCCGTCTTGCACATCCCGTTTCCTCTACCTGTCTGCTGAGGTCTCTGTCCTTCCTCTTCTCAGAGTCCTCTCTGTCCTCAGAAGTCCAGCCTAACATCTTTCTAGCTATTGGCTATTCAGATTTTTATTACACCAGTCACAGCTGCCGTGGGATGATCTTTCTGTACACTATGAATATGTATTCCTATCATTAGTTAATAATAAAAACTGTTTGACCAATAGCCAGGCAGGATAAGGTTAGGTAGAACAATCAAACTGAGAACTCAGATGAGGAAGAGCAGAGTGGAGAGAGATGCCAGCCAGCTGCCTAACAAAACAGGACATGTTGAAAATGAGGTAAAAAGCCTTGAGCCCCATGGTAAAACATAGATAGAAACATGGGTTAATTTAAATATGAGTTAGTAATAAATCTGAGCTATTGGTCTGTAGTAGGAGGCCGCTTGTTTGTTCCCAACTGCCCAGACCACAAAATAATCACTTAGAAACTATATTATTTAAATCACTGCTCGGCCAATCACTTAAGTATATTGCTAGCTAGCTCTTATATCTTTGGTTAACCCATTTCTGTTATTTTATATTTTACAATAAGGGTCATGGCCTACTGGCAAGGTTCTAGCTGGAAGCTTGCTTCTTTCTCCTCTGGCAGCTCCATGGGGTCTCCCTGACTCTGCCTACTCTCTGTACATATCTTTTCCAGCCTGGCTATATTCTGTTAAGCCATTGGCCAAAAGCGACTTCTTTATTCATTAACCAATAAAAGCAACACATATACAGAAGGACTTCCTACACCAAGCATTAATAATTAGCATAAGCCTCTGAGTGATTATTTGGAAGCAGCTACAGGACAGAGCGGTATAGAGAAACCTCCGTTTACACACAGCAATTCATTTTCACACCGTGTACAAATACCCAACAATAGGGATATTGTCATGGTGATTTTAAATCCAATCAAATTCATAGTGAAAACTAACCAACACACCTTGAGGCTAGGAATTGCCAGTGTGGAGCTGGGACTTTGGTTTTTCAAGGGCTAGAAGCCGAGAGTGAATCATTTTATCTGAGGAGGGTGCACATTTACACTTAAATTTGTTTGTTTTTTGGCCTTTAAAAATTTTTATTATATGATTATATTTTAAATATTTCCTTATAACTTAAAATATCCAGATATTTACAAAGATATATTCTATGTGTGTTACACTTGAGTTCTCTCTGAGACTGGTAACAGAACAGGCAGCCATTTTAATAGTCACATTTGAAGAAGGGCATAAATACTAATTGTACAACATCTGATTATGAGATAAGTTTCATAAAGAATTCTAAAATCAAAGCAAACAAAAATATCTACAAATACAAAGATCAGGATTTTTAAATCCTAAAATTGTAATACCTTAATTTAAAAGTCACTGGATCGGCTCCCAAGGCCGTGGACAAAGGATAAATTTATAACAAATATCTATTTTTGTCTGCCTATTTAACTAAACATTTTTAAGTGTTTGACAGGAAAATATAAAGATTTCTAGTGGTTTTAGAATTAACTTTTGGAAATACTTGATTAACTTCCTAAAATTCAGATATTAAGACACCTATCTTTTTTAAAATTGTTAGTAATGTTCTCAGCACATTCTCCAGCTTTTAGTCCTGTCCCTTCAGTCACAATACAGTCCTCTTCATGGTAGCTCTGAAATGGACGGTCTGTGGGAGCTTCCAGGCGGCACTGAGACAGCCATTCACGGCCTGGTTCATCGGCTCTTGTTGTGGGCTCTTGCACCGGCTGCAGCCTTTCCCCCAAAACCAGCTAGGAGGTGGAGTAGCACATGGAAAAGCAAAGAGCCTTTATTCTAACTCAAGTTCAAACTTGGACTCTCCATGTGTCCAGTGCATTGGTGTGACTGGAGAGCCTCGCGCGCAGTTGGAGTGGGGTTTTTATAATAGCAAAGGTTAGGGTGAGGGATTTCTAAGGTTTAGGACCCCTGATTGGCTGACATTTGTCTAGGGGTGTCCTGAAAAGCAATGGGTGTGCGCTGGCAAATGAGCCTATCTACAACGGTTGGAACATGAGGCATTTCCTTTGGATGGTCTCTTCCTGGGGAGTCTCAGTTTGTGGTCTTTCTTGGACCCAAGTATTGCCTTAGGGTAAACTACTGAGACTCAGGCCTCTATTGAGCTTGTCATGACTGGGTCCTACAGCCAGCCTTCCCAGAAAATGTCAACTGCTTGAGAACTCTTGCTTCTCGGCTGGTGAGAGGCGTCACCAGCCTTTGGAGTGACGGACTATTTTCCTTTATTTATTTATTTATTTATTTATTTATTTATTTATTATTATTTTTTTTAATACCATCTTTCTATCCTGCCTCAGAATGACAGCGTGTGAGCCATAGACTGTTAGCCTCACACACAGCAGGTTGGAAATGTTCTCCTGGCACTGGTGTTTCTCCTAGGGAGGGAATTGTGTATGGGATGATTCCTTGGTAACTTGCTGTGGGGAGGGGAGACCCTGAGGGCTTTGTCCTGCAGGGTTGAAATGGCAACAGAAATTTGTAGGAAAGAGGAACCAGAGGGGCAGAAAATACCAAGGGTGCTGGAGCAGAGAGGAACGAGTGAGAAGCCCTGAGGCAGGAACTCCACCGAGAGAGGGCATTCTGTGGTGTGTGTGTGTGTGTGTGTAGGGGTGGGAAGACGCCTTTTTGTGACATCCTGATTATGGTTTTCTTACAGCTTTCCCCACACCTCCAGTGCCCTGGTGGGAGGAGCCTGAGCATCACAGAGCTTCCTCTCTCCAACACTGAGTGGTGTGAGGAGCTAGCACAGAGAAGGCATTTTGGAATGAGAGGGGACCATGTGTGTTCTGCCCAGTAGGAAATGCATTGGCCAGGGCCAGAGTGAATGTGAACGAATAAATGAAAGAAAGCAAGCTGTGGTGGCAGGGCCAGAATAAAACAGAATGAACACAAGATACAGGCAGGAAGAAAAGATGCAGGTGACATTTTCTGTTATAATTCTACTTAGAAAGTAGGATGAGAGATGTTTCAACAGTTAAGAGCATTACTACTTACGCAGAATTGGTGCCGAGTACTCACATGGTGGCTCACAGCTGCCTGTAACTCTAGCTCTAGGTTTTCTGATGTTCTCTTCTGGTATCTGCAGTCACTCCACACATGCGATACACATAAACTCGTGCTGGCACAATACACACATGTAAATAAAAAAATGTTGGAGCTGGAGAGATGGCTCAGCAGTAGGGTACTGGCTGCTCTTGCAGGGGATCTGGGTTCAATTTCTGGCACTCACATGAAAGCTCACAGCCTTCTTCAACTCCAGTTCTAGAGATCTGACTTCTTCTGGCTTCTTTGGGCACTGGCCATCCATGTTGGACACATTCATACATGTAGGTAAAACATTTATACATAAATTATTTATACATAAAATAAAATAGATCTTTTTAAAAAGTATAAAGAAAAAATGGAATGAAAAGAGTTCCCTAAGGGGGTGTCAGGGAGAATGAAATGCGTTGGCAGTCTCGCTCCCCAGTTTCTAGGTCTTGCTATGTAGCTTCAGCTAGCCCTGAACCCTTGATCCTTTTGCTTCAGCCTCTTGAGTGTTGGAATTGAGGTGCATGCCATCACACCTGGCTGGGCTCCAGGCTACTAAAGTGACTCTTGAACACAGTCTTCCTTTGTTTAGTGCCCTCTCCTGCCAGCAGAGGGCAGTCTAGGCCAGTTAACAGATTTGCCCCTATCCCCCTAGGGGAGGCTGTTTGCAACAGAGACCCTAAGGAAGGCCACACTTGGCTATGGAGCAGTCACAGGCCAGCTCTAAGACTGAGGTTCAGCCTTTGACTATAGGCTGAATCTAGCCAGAGAAATCTGGACCCGATCAAGTCCAATGCTGCTGGCAAACCCAAGCCACACAATCTCTCCTAGAGTATTTCAACAGCTTCCTAATTCCTCTCCCATCATGCCTGATATGCCGTGAGAAACCCTTTGGAGATCCTGTATCCTGTATTTGGAGATCAAGATGGTTTTCTCTGTCTCACCATCGGTTTCGGGTGTTGATTTGCTTGTCCAGCAGGATCAGGGTGCAAATGTGAACATTTAACTTCTCTTGAGCTTTTGAAAGACCTAGCTATCTTGGCTCAGCCTTTTGGGCTGTGTCTAATAGTTTGTTTTTGTCCATTTGTTTGTTTAAAAAGATTTATTTGATTTTATGTGTTTGCCTGCATGGATGTGTGTGCACCGTGTTCATGCCAGGTGTCCGAGGAGATCAGAAGAGGGCATCAAATCCCCTAGACCTGTGAGTGCCTGTGTGGGTGCTGGGAACTGAATGTAGGTCCTCTGCAAGAGCACCCCGTGTTCTTACCCCCTGAAATATCTCTCTATCCCCACATAATTATTAAATAAAATGATGAATGATGAATTTGCAGGAGTGTCCTGTGGTCTCTGTATTCCACCTGCCACTCCTCATGTTATATGGCTGTGTTTCAGGGTACAGAATCACACAGGTTAGAGGTGGTAAGAGTCTTTTGGTGAGTCTCTTAGGTTCACAGGACAATGTCCTCACTTTTGGACTGGTAATTGATCTTTTTATGTAACTTCTGGCTGCTTCCTGTAGCCTGGTCTCTCTTATCTCCAGACTTTAAGTTTGCAAAAACTACACACAGGTTCCCTAGTTAATTAAATTTAGTTATTTATTCACTTATTTGTGTATGTGGGTCATGTATATCATGGTGCATCTGTGGAGGCCACAGGAAAACTCTGTAGAGTTGTTTTCTACGTGTGGTGATGCCTACTCTTGGTTGCCAACCTGCCTACATCTGGAATTAACTATAACTCAAGTGGCTGGGTACACAAGTGAGAATTTTTTTTCTTAATTAAAGCATTTGAAGTGGGAAGACCCATTTTTAATCCAGACCTTTTGAGGTGGCAAGAGCCACCTTTAATCTCGTCCCCACCTTCTGCCAGCCGCTCTCATTTGCAAGTTCATTCCTTCATTGGCATTAGAACTTACTTCTTCAGGATTCTGGCACATACTGAGGACCGTGGGAGATATCCAGCTTTGTGGACTGAGTAACTACTGGACTGTTGGACCTTTATTGGTAGACAACCATTGTTGGATTCACTTGGCTGTACTGGAACTCGCTCTGTAGACCAGGCTGGCCTCAAACTCAGAGATCCACCTGCCTCTGCCTCCTGAGTGCTGAGATTAAAGGTGTGCGCCATCACCACCTGGCAAAATTTTCTTTCTATATATACATTCATTCTGTAATTGCTGGTCCTCTAGAGAACCTTGGCTAATGTACATGGGTTCTGGATTGAACATAGGTGTCTATACCTACATGGCGAGGACCTTTAGCTGTTGACTAATGTACATGGGTTCTAGACTGAACATAGGTGTCTATACCTACATGGCAAGGACCTTTAGATATTGAGCCATCTCGCCACATCATCACCCATGGCTTTTTAAAGATTTACTTATTTTTTTAAATATTTAATATTATTTTAAAGATTGATTTTATTTTATGTATATGAGTGTTTTGCCTGCAAATATGTTTGTGCATCACATGTGTGCCTGGTGCCTGTGGATGTCAGAAGAGGGTATCATGTGTCCTGGGACTGGACATAAGCCTGGAGTTACAGATAGCTGCGATCTATCATGTGGGCTCTGGGAACAGAACCTGGGTCTTCTTGAAGAACAGACAGTGCTCTTAACTGCTAAGTCATCTCTCCAGTTTTACACAGGAGCATTAATTTTTTTCCTGTTGTTTATTTTTGAGGCAGAATCTATTTATGTAGGCCTGGTTGTCCTGGAACTTGATATATGGACCAGGCTGGCCTCAAAGTCACAAAGATCCCCTTGTCTCTGCCTCAAGAGGTCTGGGATCAGATGGGTGTGCCACTATGCCTGGCAAGATTTTTTTATTAACCTGTGTATGTGTGTCCACAGGTATTCTTTCGCACCATGTATATGCAGGTGCCTGTAAAAGCCAGAGGAGGGTATTGGACCTCCTGGAGCTAGTGTTACAGGTAAGCTGTGTGATGCTGATACTAGGAAACAAACTCAGGTCCTCTGAAAGAGCAGTATGTGCTCATAATGGCTGAGTTGTCTCTCCAGTCCCATTTACTTATTATTTTTAATTTTAAAGATAGGAGCTTGCTATGTAGCCCAGGCTGGCCTTAAACTCATGATCCTTCTGCATCCTCAGTGCTGAGCTTACCGGCATACATCAGACACTAGGTGTAGTTTCATCATTCTTAAAGAGCCCAGGACGGCAGGTCAGCTCTTTAAACCACTGCCAGTTCTTGTTTAATAGTACTGACGTGGGTGAGATTGCACCCGGTCCTCTGTGGCCCTCTCCTCTAGCTTTCTGGTGGGGAGATAGAGTACCAGAGAGAAGGTACTTGGTAAAAGCCAAACAAAAGATCAGGTTCAGAGAAGGGTAGGCTCTCAGCCTTTGGCCTTCCAGCACGCAGTTCTTCCCATAACCATCCAGAGGTTCTGCCAGGCACAGATTACAGTATATGGGGCCTGACCACCCCGAATAGCTTCCTGGTTCTGAGCACTTGAAGATCTAGCACTGGAAGCTGTTCCCTTTGGAGGGCAAGGGGAATTGAAGGCCTCTTGGTCTTCAGGGAGCCCCAGCTCATGTTGAAAACTCCTGTGATGAGTCCTCTGATGAGCTCACTTCAGCCTGTTCCCAGGAGGATGAGCTGGCTGACCAGCAGCCAAGGGCGAGATGCCGAGATGCCGTGGGAAGGAGATCCTGCCTGATTGGGGGCCTGAGGAATGTGGGAAGCACCAGGCAGGCGAAGGAACGACTGGGTGGGAAGGGTGTGTTAATCTCACAAGGTCAGGCAGCTGTGAGAGCCTGGGCTTGAGGATGTAGGAAGCCTGACTTTCCCCCCAACTGACTCTAGGTCAGTGCTACAGTGCTGACTTGCTTCTGGGTTTAGCTTGAGGATTTTGCATGCGAGGAAGTTGCCATCCTGGGTGGTGGTTTCCATGGCAACCATCTCTGTGCTATAGCGACCAAGGAGACTGTTGCCATGACTATGGCTACCAGGTACAAGAGACAAGTGATTGGCTATCAGTTCTGCCTTGAGACAGATCCTTCCTCCTCCTTCTACCACCAACTGCTAAAATTCAGTGTGTGTGTGTGTGGGGGGGGGGGTGTGAGTGTGTGTGGCTGATATGGTGATGTTCAATGGTGGCGTCAGACACCAGAGACCTAGTGTACTGCCATCTGTGCATAGGCTGACGTTCCGTGTAACGGGATAAATTTCTGCTTTTGTCTGTGTTTTAGTTTCTCTCTCGGGATAATTCAAAGATTGTACAAGCCGGGTGGTGGTGGCGCATGCCTTTAATCCCAGCACTTGGGAGGCAGAGGCAGGCGGATCTCTGGGAGTTCGAGGTCAGCCTGGTCTACAAGGGCTAGTTCCGGGACAGGCACCAAAGCTACAGAGAAACCCTGTCTCGAAAAACTAAAAAAAAAAAAAAAAAAAAAAAAAAAAAGATTGTACAAGATCTCTTTGATTTTAAATTGAGGTTGCCATTAATTGGGAAACAAATTGGAAACCAAAGCATTGTTTCAAAAGTAACAGGTGTCAACAATTGTCCTAAGGACCATTACTGATGGTCCTTACTGCTCGATGGCACTGATATATCAGGTATTGTCCTGTCGGTGGCTGTGAGGAAGCCTGCAGGCTGCTTTCAAAGAGTCTGGATGTTTGTTGTGTTTCAGGGGGGAGTGGTACTAGGTACTCTATATGGAGCCATTAATACTTATCAGGACTACATATAAATTTTATTTTGGATAGCTTCTAATTATAATAGACACGGCGGGCCTCTAACTCACGATCCTTCTGCTTTAGCCTCCCCAGTACAGGTAGATGTCACCACATTCCATTTATGTGGTTCTAGGAATTGAACCCAGGACTCTACCAACTTAGCCACATACGCTTGCATCTGAGCACTGGGTTAACAACAGCCCTGCTTGTGGTCTGCTGTGGTGGAGTGTACAGGCACTGCACTTCCTGATGTCAGAGAGCTCAGGCTGCATCTGACATAGCTGTTGCTTCTCAAGGCCAGCCTTGGTACAGATGCCAGTGTAAGCACATCTGTCTCTCTGGTCCCCGCCTCCCTGGTTTGCCAGCCTGGGTTCCAAGATTGGCTGATAGTTTGAGAAACAAGCGGGAATTGCATGAAATGACAGGGCCCAGGAACTCAAGGAGGAAGCAAGGAGCATGGATCTGTAGCCTCCAGGATCTGCCCTTCCCCCTGCAAGCCCGCCAGTCCTGCCCCTTGTCTTTCATAGCAGGACTCTGCAGTGTCTCCGGATGGACACTGGACACGGCTGCGCCTCCTCCCTGCACACTTTCCATTCCCAGACTGAGCCTCAGCCAGGGCTCCTCAGGAAAATTGGCTGAAAGAGACATTTTCCATGCTCTTGACTCCTCTGGTTGTGCTGGCGCTCTCCAGCCTTTTCTCCCCGTAGTGACCCACACCCAGAAAGCTGCTGTCATTCAGCCACCACTTAGCTTGAAGTCACTTGTCTCTCTGAGCCGCAGGGTTCTAGTCTCTGAAACAAGCTCCTCAGGCTGCATGTGGCGTTGCAGGCTCTGTGAACCCAGTACGGGAGAGAAGGCAAAAAAAAAAAAGAGCAAGTTGAGGCTAGCCCGGGGGTGGGGGGTGGGGGGGGTGAGACCTTGCTTCAAAATCAAACCCAGGAGGCTGAGACGATGTCTCCATTGGAAAAGAGCTTGCCGTGCAGATATGGGGACCAGGCTTGGACCTCCATCACTGACAGGTCGCCATGATAACACACCAGGATCCCAGCGCTCAAGGATGTGGAGACAGGATCCCTGAGGCAAGCTGGTGAGCTGCATTAGGCTAATTGGTGAGTTCTGGGTTCAAGTAAGAGACCCTGTCTCAACAAATAAGGTGGAGAGAGATTTCAGAAGACAGCTGCTGTCAACCTCTGGCCTTCACAAGCACATGCGCACATGTGCACCTGCATACACGCATCTGTACCCACGTATGTGAAGACGTGTACAAGCAGGTACAACACACGGATGGACACATGAAAAAAAGAACCCATCAAATCCAACCAAACAACAATAAAATACCACACACACACACACGCACGTACATGTGGGCACACACACACACACACACACACGGAAAAGGGGGCTGGGAGACAGCTTAGTTGATAGAGTATCTGCCATATAGGTGAAAGGGACTGAGTTCAGATCTTCAGAATCCACATAAAAAGCTGGGGACAAAGAAACAGGCCTTTAAGCCCTAGACTTGGGGATAAGAGGCAGAGACAAAGAGATCCCTGAAGCTCATTGACTGACCAACTTGGCCAAACCAATAAGCTGCAGGTTCAGTGAGAGACCCTGTCTCAAAGAATAAAGGTGAAACCAGGTGTGGTGGCGCGGACCTTTAATCCCAGCACTCTGGAGGCAGAGGCAGGTGGATCTCTGGGAGTTTGAAGCCAGCCTGGTCTAAAAGTGAATTCAGAACAGCCAGGTAGAGATACCCTGTCACAAACAAACAAACAAACAAACAAACAAAGAAACAAACACTAAAGGTAGAAAGTGACTGTGGAAGGACACCTGATAGTGACTTTGGGCCAGTACATGTCTGTGCACACATGTTCATGTACACACCCACAGACAGGTTTCTCAGAGTAACAGTTCTGATTGTCTTTAAATTCACTTTGTAGACCAGGCTGGCCTCAAGCTCACAGTGATCTACTTGTCTCTGCTTCTTGAGTGCTAGAATTAAAGGTGTGTGCCACCGCTACCTGGCTGGCTTTTTTTCTTTTGTCTCTCGTATCGTATATTGCCTGTGACTTTGCACAAGGTTTGAGTCTCTACTCTCCTCTTCGGTTGTTGCACGTCTCAGTGACATCTACTTCAACCTGGTGTTGTGAGACAGGGTCTTATTATACAACCAAGCCAGACTTTGAACTTGGGATCTTCCTGCCTTCTGGGTCCTGGGCTACAGGTATTCCTTCCTGCACACTTCATTGATCTGAACTAGATTCCCTTTAGATCAGTCTCTTGCCAAATGTAATCAGGATTTCTTCTTGATCCCACAAAGGAGAACAACATTGCATTTTTGGTAATGTGGAAGAAATGGGGGAAATGCCAGATATATTCTACAGGGTATATGGAGGTGAGACAAAAGGATAAGCATCACTGTTGGTGATGGACATCTCCAGGGAGATGTGGGGCCTAGCGAGGAGTTCTGTGGCAGATACTGTAGCTCTGCCCAATGGCCCTCACTTCATTACAGAAGCTATCTTGTTTGGAAAAGTGAGGGAATGAAGCAGGATTGGCCCAAAGCCACAACTGTGGTAACCTCGTTCTCATTCCCTTATGCCCTATAGTGGCTTTCCAGCTTCCCTTGCAACTACAGGGAGTAAGATTCATTGTGGCCAGTGAGTTATAAAGAAAAGTCTCTTGGCAAACAATTTCCCCTTTGATTGAAAGAAAGAGGAGAGAGGAGGGAAGAGAGAGAGTATGAGAGAGAGCAAGAGAAAGAGAGAAAAGGGGAGAGGGAGGGAGGGAAAGAGAGAAAGAAGAGAGAGAAAGGAGAGAGAAATTTCTTTCTGGCCTCGTTCTTTCTGACTAGTTGTTTGGGATACCAGTCTAAGGATGGAATGCTGGGAATTGTGGTATTCATATTACAGCATGAGGAAAAGCCTGACAGAATTACAAAGTTGCAGACCAGGATCCTCATCTTTTAGGGCTGATGAATCAACCTGAAATTGCCCACCTCTAGACATCTTGGTAGAAAGCATTCTTAGAAGGATTCCCTTCATGCATAGCTACAGGCAGCATCATAGATAAAGGCATCTTTGAAATTTCACACCATACATTCGCCATTGTTTTGATTTATCATTCGGATGAAAATGTATTATTGCTGTAATTCTAAGCTCTACTTGAAATATATGGCACCTGGCACTGGGCATCCTTGGTATTCCAAGTGGCAGGGAGCGGCACTGTTGGAAAGAGAAAGAGAGATGGTGAGGAATGAATAAAGGAACACACAGTTCCTTGTAATCAGGTCCTAATGGCGAGGAGTGGCCTTGTAGACTGGGCGTGGGGGTGATAATCCATTTCTCATCTCTGTTCAGGCTTTCATCAGAGGTTGTAAAATGTTAGCCTCTGGATGTACTTTAGATGAGGGATGTGTACAACTGGGGACTGGTAGACAGTCTCGCCTGGATTTATTCCTTTTAGATTTTATTTTATGTGTATGAGTGTTTTGCCTGAGCATATGTCTGTGCACCATGTGTGTGCCTGGTGCCCTCAGAGGCATGGTGATTGTCTTAGTTAGGGTTCCTATTTCTGTGGAGGGACACCATGACAAAGGCAGCTCTTATAAAGGAAAACATTTAATTGGGTGACTTATAGTTCAGAGGTTTAGTCCATTATCATCATGGTGGGACATGGTGGTATGCAGGCAGACATGGTGCTGGAGAGGTAGCTGAGAGTTCTGCATCTTGTGCAGGCAACAGGAAGTTGTCTGTCTCACTGGGTGTGGCTTGGGCATATATGAGACCTCAAAAACTTGCATTTAGCCGGGTGGTGGTGGTGCCCGCCTTTAATCCCAGCACTCGGGAGGCAGAGGCAGGCGGATCTCTGTGAGTTCGAGACCAGCCTGGTCTACAGAGCTAGTTCCAGGACAGGCTCCAAAACCACAGAGAAACCCTGTCTCAAAAAACCAAAAAAAAAAAAAAAAAAAAAAAAACAAAAAAACTTGTATTTATAGTAACACACTTCCCCCTATAGACAACACCTATTCCAACAAGGCCACACCTTCTAATAGTCCCATTCCCTTTGGGAGCCATTTTCTTTCAAACCACCACATTCCACTCCCTGGTTCCCAAAAGCTTGTAGCCATATCATAATGCAAAAATGCATTCAGTCCAACTTCAATAGTTACCATAGTCTATAAGTCTCAAATTTATTTAAAAGTCTAAAGTTCAAAGTCTTTTTGAGACTCATACAGTCACTTAACTGTAATCCCCTGTCAAATCAAAATCAAAGGGCAAATCTCATACTTCTGACATAGAATGGCACAGCTAATACACTACCATCCCAAAACTTAGGGAGGGAAGCACAGTGAGGAAAAATACTGGACCAAAACAAGACAGAAAACCAGCTGGGCAAACCCCAAACTCTGTATCTCCATGTTTGATGTCAAAATGCTCTTCAAATCTCCCGTCTCATTTCAGTTATGTTGATGGCAACACATTTTTCTCTTGGGATGGTTCCATCCTTGTTAGCAACTTTCATCGGCAGGTATCCCATGGCTCTGCCACTGCCAATATCTTGGGTTCTATAAGGCAATCCCAGACTTCAACTTTATAGCTTCATACAACAGCCTCTCTAGGCCTCCACTCAGGGACACTCCTGACATAGGCCTGGCCTCAGTAGCTTTCCTTAAAAGCAGAGGCAAATTCCATAGGCCCTTTCTTCTGTCCTTAACTCCAGAACCAAAGCAGTCAAGCTTTGCTACTTACTGGGGCTGGAACATGGTCCCCTCATTCAATTACATCTTCACTAACTTTCTGTTTTCAATGGTTTCCTTCACTGCCTAAACTTGACTGTCTTGGAACTTGCTCTGTAGACCAGGCTTGTTGCAAGGAGAGTCAGGCTGCTTGTTCCAACTGGCCACTCGGCTAGCATAGCCCCGAAATAACCACAAAAAAACTGTATTAAGTAAATCACTGCTTGGCCCATTAGCTCTAGTTTCTTATTGGCTAATTCTTACATCTTAATTTAACCCATTTCTATTAATCTGTGTATCACCATGTGGCAGTGGCTTACTGGGTAAAATTCCCAGCGTTTGTCTCTGGCAGATCCATGGTGTATCTTTGACTCTCCTCTTCTTTCTCCCAACATTCAGTTCTATCTTCCCTGCCTGCTTAAGTTCTGCCCTATCAACGGGCCCAATGCAGTTTCTTTATTAACCAATGAAAGCAACACAAAGACTGAAGGACCTCCTACACTATTTCCCCTTTTCTGTTTAAACAAAAAGGAAGGCTTTAACTTTAACATAGTAAAATTTTATATAACAGGGCACTCTCCTTGAAACAATTGGAGCTCCAACATGGTCAACTATATCCACATAAAACCTGAGAGGGTTTGAAAAGAAATTCTAGACAAAAAAGTACAGAGTTTAACATAGCTTCTTGCTGTGTGCTGGCTGTTTGACACAGCTCCTTTAAGAAAGATTTTCCTGACTCAGGTGCAGCAGAAAAAAAAGGAGTGGTTTTTATACGACGGCTGTGCTGCCAGTGCAACCTCTGGTGCTTGAGACAGAGCATTTGGATGGAGTTTGTGAGCAAAGTACTAAGGTTTGCTTGGGGGCAAAGTGGACCGGCTAAGTGCCTGGAAGCGTGGCAGTATGCCGGCAGCTCAGAGGCACAAGTGGCTCCACTATGCTTGGCTGGGTGGAGCAAGAACTGAGCAGGAACTGATTTACCGTATTTGACCTAGTAATAGGGCAGCTTAAGTTTTAGACTAGGCAGGCAAGCAGGTGATGCCGTATTACCCATAACAATAGCACAGCTTAAGTTTTAAGAACTGCTTAGCATTGTAAGAAGTGTTCCTGGACAGTAAACAATTACAGATTCACAATAGGACAGAGTCAGACATAAAAGACCTATAAATGGGTCACAGTGTTGGATAAATGTACGTAGGCTTGGAAGAGAAAAGAAAAAGAGTATAGAGAACCATAAAATAAAGTTAATGTTTTTTTTTTTAAAAAAGAGGGTAAAGTTTTTAAAGAAAAAGAGTACAGTCATAGATTAAAAGGAGTAAAGAAAAATAAGCCATATAAAAATGTAAAATTCACAGAGAGTCTGGATTATGTTTATTATTGTGTTTTCTTTGAATTTTTTTGACTGTGAAGGAACTAAGTACAGAGAAACATTTCATTGTATGGGCTGCTAAGCTAAACCAGCACATATGTTCTGAAAGTATCTTGATTCCAAAATTTGAGTCTAAGGATATGTTGCTTTGAAAAAGAGGTTTTTCTTTTGTTTTCACAGAAGACGAGAACCTGTGGATTGCTTCTAGACCATTATGGTTTGATAGACCATGCCCCCCTGAAAGATCACTGTGAACACCTTCAAAAAATTACTTCACCCAAATGCTGACTGAGATGAACCTAGCACACAGGATATACTATGAAAGACCTGATTAACAACACCCCCAAACAGCAGGAAGCAGTATGAACAAAACTACGCCCATATTCCCAAATAGTGTTTACAAATGTTCTTTTACATTTAAAGGGGGATATGATACAGATATGAATAACTTGGATTGGTACAGATCTTGGTTTATTGATACAAATTTAAGGTCAATTTTGTTATATGTATATTTCTGCTCTTAATTAAGGTATTGTGATTGTATAGTTCATTAAAAAAATGTAAGGTTTAGGGGCTGGAGAGATGGCTCAGTGGTTAAGAGCACTGGCTGCTCTTCCAGAGGTCCTGAGTTCAATTCCCAGCAACCACATGGTGGCTCACAACTATCTGTAATGAGATCTGGCTCCCTCTTCTGGTGTGGGGGCATACATGGAGGCAGAGTGTTGTATACATAATAAATAAATAAATCTTTAAAAAAAATGTAATGTTTGAGGCCAGCCTGGTCTACAAGAGCTAGTTCTAGGACAGGCTCCAAAGCTACAGAGAACCCTGTCTTTAAAAAAACAAAACAAAAAATGTAATAAATAATTAAGAAATATGGGTTAATAAATACTTATCTATAATAGTCAAGCTTGTAGTCATGTTAGTAAGATTTTTTACATGTGCATAAATATATTTCAGATTGATAGGCATTCTTCATATCTTTCAAAGACTACAGAATATGGCATTAAATATTATATCCTTCTGGAGTCTTTGATGGAGTTGAAGAATTTATAGTTATAGTTTTCTTTAGTTATGATAAAAGATAAAGTAAATAGAAATATTGTAACTATAATTCTTGCTTGATACCTGTTTTGTTATATGTAGTTTTGCTATGTTAAAGTTAAAGCCTTCCTTTTTGTTTAAACAGAAAAGGGGAAATGGTGTAGGAGGTCCTTCTGTCTTTGTGTTGCTTTCATTGGTTAATAAAGAAACTGCGTTGGGCCTGTTGATAGGGCAGACCTTAGGTATGTGGGGAAAATTAAATGGGATGCTGGGAAGAAGAAAGCAGAATCAGAGAGAAACGCCATGGATCTGTTGATGCTGTATTTGTTTAATGATGTATAGATGTGTTACCTTGCCTGCCTAAAGGACCTGATTGGTCTAATAAGAAGCTGAATGGCCAATAACTAAGCAGTAGAGGGAGAGGCAGGGCTGGCAGACAGAGACAATAAAGAGAAGGAGGAATCTAGGCTCAAGGCAAGAGGAAGATGACATCAAGGTGACAACGTTTTCCAGACATCACAGGGCAGATGCACAGATGAGCTCCCAGCCTATGACAACACGTCCGAGACCCACACAGGTCAAGTCACACCAAGTACCAGAGAAGGGGGAGTGACCCAAAGCCTCATAGCTAGTCAAGAGGCTATTTGTGATCACTAACCTTTAGAAAAGGAAAAAAATCACTTTTCCTCGTGGAGTGACACTGGGCCAACCATACTCCAGGGCATCCTCCCTGCTCAGTAGTTAGCCAACAGAGACCAGATTCCATCTTTTTATTTTATGTATATGAGTGTTTTGGCTGCATGTGTGTCTGTACACCATGTGCCTGACTGGAAGAGGGCATTGGATCCCCTGGGACTGGAGTTACTGATGGTTGTGAATCATCTTGTGTATGTGGGGAATTGAATTTGAGTCCTCTGTTCGAACAACAAGTGGTCTTCGCTACTGAGCTAACTCTCCAGTCCCCCTTTTTCCTTTTCAAGAGAGAAAGAACATGAAGATGGGTGGATAGGGAGGGGGACCTGGGAGGAGTTGGGGTAAGAGAAAGGAATATAATCAAAATATATTGTATGAAATTTTAGAAAAATAAATAAAAACATAAAAACAAAGAAAATATCCCACAGACACACCCATGGGCCAATCTGATGGAGGCAATTCCCCATCTGAGGTCCCCTCTTCCCAAGTGATTATAGTTTGTGTCAAATTGACAAAAATACTAACCAGCACAATGTCCTTGTTAGTCATAAAACTGTATAAACGTCCTCATCAACCCAAAAAAGAGAGGGAGAAGGACGGCAGTACCCTCATTTTCCAGATGAAAAAACTGAGTTCTGAGAGATGAATGAAATTTGTACTTCCAAATACTGAAAGCTTATTTCATTTTTTTTTAATTAAAATAATTTTTTTTGAGACAGGCTCTCTCATTGTAGTCTCGGCTGTCCTGGAACTCACTCTGTAGACCAAGCTGGCCTTATATTCATAGAGATCCTCCTACCTCTGCCTCCTGAGTGCTGGGATTAAAGGTGTACACCACTATTACACCCGGCACCCTGAAATTAATTTCATTTTATGGATTGGAATTATCACTTCCAAAAGGCGGAGAGACTGAGTGAGGCCTGGGGGTACACAGAGGCAAGACAAGACCAGCAAGATGGGACCAAATGCTGATGTCTTCCAGTTCTAAGGCCTGTGCTTCCTACCAACTGGTCTCATCCATGAAGCATGGGAACATCTCTACACACACACACACACACACACACACGCACACACACATGCATGCGCACACACGCACACACATGCACACACGCACACACACATGCATGCACACACACATGCACACACATGCACACACACATACACACACGCATGCACACTCACACACACACTTTGGTGAACCCAAAGCTTCCAGCCCATCACTAGTGTTATTTTTAACTGAACCCTGAACTGAAAGGGGGCAGTGCTCAAATTGAGATGAAACTTGTATATTTTTTCAAGCTCTTAAATCTGAATGTTCAAGTAGTTCTTGAGACAGAAACCACCATGTGACAAATTCCATCATAATCTCTCCCTTCTGTATATTTTGATTTGTCTAAGGTCACATGAGTGGCCAGAGTCTAGAGACACTTAATTGCTCTGAAGGAGCCGTACAAAGTTATTTCTTCCCACACCCCCCTTCCCTTCTTCTCCTGAGCCAGACAGTTACCCATTTCCATCTCTGCCAGCGATACCCTCTGTGCTCCAGGTCTCGCTTCTCTGCACAGACGCTTGGCCATGTTTGCTGAGTGAAGGCAGGGGCCAGCTGGGTCCTGTGAGACCCTGTATTTCCCACCACCCAAGGACAGGAAGCCGTGGTTGGAACTTGATCCCTTTGGGAGGCTCCAGACAGAAGCCTCACAGTTTGGGTAGAGAAACCCAACCGTTTTCACCAACAGGGAGCCTCTGTATTCTGAGTAGCGGCTGGGTTGGCTCAGGAGCCAGGTGGCCTTCATCTCTTCTGGCTCAGGCCAGCAGAGTGCATGACCCTCCTCCACAGCAAGATGGGGACTCAGAGGAGCCTTGGGGCCCCTGGGGAGACATTCATCTTCCCAGTCTTTATCATATTTTTCCATGACAGTACTCTCCTTTTGAGATGCAGTGGCCCAGCTGGAGGCTGAGGGCTTTCAAGGCATTTGTGCTTGTGCCCTGTCCCCAGTCCAGGAAACTAGGTGCAGGGCAAAGACTCCTTGCTTTCCATGACAGTCTTCTCTGGGCTTGCAGTGCCAACCAACGGTGGGTGTGGTGAGCCCCGGGCACTGTGGGACTAGACGGCGCTAGCTAGGATTCTGGCACTATTGGTAACTGTATAATCTTGATCTGGATGAACTTCTCCGTGCTATAATTTCTCCGCCTTAAAACTGGCACGGTGAGCACATAGCCTGAGGATTTACTCAGTGTCCTCTGGAAAGCCCCGAGAGCAGTGTTTTGCACACAACAAGAGTGGTGTTTGCTGTTCTCACACTGCTCTCCCCTCTCTCCATCCTCCGTGTCTTCAGCCGTACAGTTCTTAGATTCTCTTAATCTCATCACGCTCCTCTATAAACGTGCCTTTTGTGGAGGGGGTGGGGGCAGCAATGAAATGAAAGAACAGGTATCAAGGCACAGGGCTTGACACTGACCTCGGAAAGACTTCAGAGTTAGCTGTCACGTTTGTTTTGGTGAGGAAGACCTTTCTAAGTCAGGGTAGGTTGTGCACTGTGGTTTTCTCGTGTGCTGCCCCAGCTTTGCCTTAGCCATGGACACCTACAGTCTGGACCAGAGGGGCATTTTACAGTTGGTAAAGTAATCCCATCAGCATTTACAGAGCGCCCGCACAGCCAGCCATTGTGAGAGGCTCTGGAGCTGGAGACAGAACAGCACGTAACCTCTGCTTTGTGAGCCTCCATTTCCTAGGCTGGGGCAGCAGACAGCTAAACACGGGAGTATTTAATACAATACGTGCTTGGACTCAGTCCCTTTCTTTTGAAGATGGGGAAGCTGAGGCCCAAGGAAGAAGGAAACTTTTCCAACTTCCTCCACTGGCATATCCAGACAGAAACTTGCAGGCAAAGCCTCACGGTTTAGGCTGACTTACCCTCAAACCTGGACTTCTCCAAGGTCTTAAATGCAATAGCATACGTGTGCAGAGGCTACAGGTCAGCCTCAGTATCGTGTCTCATCTGGCATCCATCCGCCTTTTCTTGTTTTATTTTTCAAGACAGGGTTTCTCTGTGTAGCCCTGGCTGTCCTGGAACTTGCTCTGTGGACCAGGCTGGCCTTGAACTGAAATCATTCTGCCTCTGCCTCCCTAGCACTGGGACTAAAGGCATGTGCCACTTCAGGTTACCTTGTAAATTCGAGACAGGATTTCTCAGTGGGATCTAAAGCTCATAGAAGAAGCTAGGATGGCGGTGCCATGAAGGTCAGTGGTCTGTATGTCTGTCTCCTCGGTGTTGGGGTCACAAGCCTGGTTTTTTGCATGGGTTCCGAGGATGGAACTTGGGTCCTTGAGCCCTGTACAGCACCGAGCCACCTCACCCCCATTTTATGCATTTTAAAACAGTTACTTCTAGAGTCAAGTTTGGGACAGAGAATTGTCATACATCTTTTTTGTTTTGTTTTGGTTTGGTTTGGTTTTTTGAAGACAGAGTTTCTCTGTGTAACACTCCTGGATGTCCCGGAACTTGCTTTGTAGATTAGGCTGGCTTCAAACTCACAGAGATCCACCTGTCTCTGCCTCCCAAGTCTGGGATTAAAGGCCTGTGCCACCACTGCCTTGCACACACCCTTCCCCCATCCTGGCTTCCCTTCTCTTTCTGGCTTCACTTTCCTCACTGTCTTCCTTGATGGCCACCTTTCCCGGTGACTCCTTTATCCAATAGGTTGCTCTCTTGCGCATACCTTCCCACCATGGAGGGTGAGCTCTAGCAGCCAGCAGCGTCTCCCGAGGAACTGGCTCTCTGCCTTGGCACATAGTAGACCCTCAGTAAATACCGGTGGAGCAAGAACAGAGGGAAGGAGAGCGCTTGTCCACGTCCTGAGGCCTGCTGGGAAACTCCATCAGCCTTCCCTCTGGGTCTCAGTCCAGGCAGCTGTCTTCCCCTCCTCCCGCCCTCGCACCCGGCCCTCCATCCGGCCTGCATTTTTCCGGGTTTGATATCATTTTTTCCACTCTCCCGGCTGCTGCCGGCAGCCTTTGCCAACTTTCCACAGCTACAGCCTCCCACCCCCATTCTCGACCGCAGGCCGGAGACAACTTCGGGTAGGGAGACCCTCCTCCACTTCCTGGGCATGACTGGTGACCAGTGAGCTGGTGAGCCTGGGGGAACTGGACACCCCAGGGCACTTGTTTTTCTTTCTGCACCTCGTCCTCTGCACCGGGCCATGGGTGACTCCCGTGCAGGGTCCAGGAGTCTGGCGGGGGGTGGGGGTGGGGGGTGGGGGGGCATTTGGTTGGAGGCAGAGGTGTCAGGAGTCAGAGGCAGAATGATCCAAACAGTTTGCATCTTGTTCTCTTCTCAAAGTCGTGACAGTCCCGCCTCCCCCATCCCACCGACATGGAAACTCCTGACCTCACCCCTACACCCAGCTGGGTCCCCAGGCAAGCGGGAAGCCTCACTGTGTCCTTCATCCCTCACAGCCAAGAGAGGTCAGAGGAGGGGGCTGGATCCTGGGGGCCTGGAACTCACTGACTGGTGACCCTGGAGTGCTCTCTGCTCCTCTCAGGGCTCCACTTTCCACATTTGGAAAACGAATGCACTGGACTAAATTAGTGTCTATCCTGGGATTAATGGACTGAGTTCCATGGAATTCCTGCCAGCCCCCTTAAATTATATGCAAAATTGTGTTAGAAAAAATATTTGCCCTTCCATTGTTTTGAGCTAGTGCCAGGGTACTTAGACCTGGCTGGCCTGGAACTTGCTTTGTAGACCAGGATGGCTTTGAAGTTTCAGGGGATCCTCCTGCCTCTGCATGCATTGAGTAGTAACGTTCCAGGTATGTACCTAATTTCCCTGTCCCTTCCCTGGAAGGCTAGATTGGCTTTGATTCTTTTGCCTCAACCTCCTGAGTTCTGTGGTTATGGGTATGTGCCGCTATTCCCACCTCCCCTGTAGAATTTTAATTGCTTTTGGTTTTCAGTGTTAGGGTGGGATCAAACCAATGACCCCACTGTTGCAAGAAGCTTGAATCTTTAATCACACCTGTATCTCCTGTCACTCTATGTGTGTATATAGGGCAGAGGTCATCTGCCCATCTCATTTTCAGAGACAATGCCTCTGACTGGCCCCAGGCTCACCAAATAAGGCAGGGCGGCTGGCCTGTGAGTTCCAGGATCCACTGGTCTCTCCCTCCAAGGTGCTGGGCTTATAGGGTTGTAGCATCAGGCTGGTTCTTTGCCTAAGTTTTGGGTATGGAACTCAGGACCTCATCTGAGTTGTTGACTGAGCTATTCACCCTATCCCCTCGTCAAGAGAACTGTGGTAGGGGGCTTCATAGCACTGGGGATCTTAGTGGCCTCCCTTAGAGCAGCTGCATGTTTCTGGGCTCCTTCCTTCCCGCTTGGAACCTCCTTTTCCTAAGTGGCCACAGGAGGTTAGCAGTCTTAGGCGGTGTGCAAACGGAACACACGCATGCACAAAAATAACAGGGGTTGGGTGTGCAGCTCCATGCCAGAGCTTCCTAGCATGTGTGACAGAGTGACGGCTTGGCACAAGCTGGCACCACCCTCAGTGCCAGGATGAATTCTAGGGAAAGGAGCAAATGGCAGGTCATTCGGAACTGTGGTAGTCACGTGGTCCACAGTGCGTGTATCTCCTGGGCCTGGGGAAGAAACTAAATCCAGCAGGGAGGGGGAGGGCTCGAGCACATAATTAATTCATTGACTTTATTGATTGTCCAAGACAACAAGGCCAGCAGGCCAAACCAGTCTTTAGTCAAGTTAGCTGTTTGGTGAGGAGGAGGAGATGCCTAGAAGAGCCCAGGAAGTGAGGTCCATGCATCAGACAGGACATCCTGGACTGGCTCGATGCGGAATGTTCTGAGCGTTGGTCACAGCCCAGGGACAAGAGTTTTATAAAAAGACACCCACTCTGTATAAAACAAAACAAAACAAAACAAAAAAAACAAAACAAGAACCAAAACCCTACTTGTGCCCAGCGTGGGTTTACAGCCCCATAGTCCACCCGTCACTTCCCCGGGGAAGAAGGCTCGGTCCTTAAAGCTCTGGCTCCTGGTGATGCTCTCTGGCCTTCCTGGCAACAGGCAAAGTCCACTACTCAGACTTGAGGCGACACACCTTTGGCCCTTGGTGGCACCACAGTGTCCCATCATCCCAGAGAGGTGCTCGCCTCAGAGCACAGCTAGATTGTGGCAGGACTTGGAGCGGGCCTTGAGTGCCCGGCGTTGTGCGCTGCGTGCTGTCAGGCGTGCCAGGAAGCGTCGGGCGCGCTGGCCCAGGCTAGCCCGTCGTCGCGGTGAAGGTGGCTCAGGGGCCGTGCTGTCCTGGCGGCGCAGGCGCAGTTGTCGCACTACGCCCTCAAAGAGCTCCATCACGTTGTGTTGTAGAGTGGCTGAAGTCTCGATGAACTTGCAATCAAACACCACTGCACAGGCGCGGCCCTCTAAGTGGGAGGGGAGGCCGGAACCATAGATAGAAGGAGTAGATAAAGGTGGAAAGAGGTGTGTTCAGACTCTCAGGAAGCACCCACACACACACACTCCTGCCCCAGGATCAGTTTCTTTGTGTGGCTTTGGCTGTCCTAGAACTAGCTCTTTAGACCAGGATGGCCTTGAACTCACAGAGCACCTCCTGCCTCGGCTCCCCACCCCCACCCCCAGGACTAGGATTAAAGGCACATGAGCAATTTCCCCTGTGCCTACTTAATTCAGGGAACCCAGAGGCAAATGATAAGGAGCTTTGAGACGTCAGCTGGGTCTGGGGACTGGCTGATACTCAGCAGAACGAGCCTGCAGATTCGACCTCTCAACTAGGGTTGTTTTAAGATCTTATGGACCCCACTAGAAATATGGAACTTTTTAAACTATTCCTCTCCCACTGTAAATACAATTTATACCTACCTTTAAAAGTTTCAGTTTGTAATTATTGGCCAATACACTGTTTCATCCAAAGTTTGAATTTATAATCTCCCCAATTTATACTGGGGCCACTAGAGGCCATTTTCAACTGGTAGATATTTGGTCTCTGATTACCAGGGGAGTTTACAGGGGGAATTTTAAGCAAAGGTCACAAGGTAAGCTATGGTTCTGGAAATTTCTGTCAGCGTCAAGGAGGAATGATTGAATAGGGCTAGAGAAATATAGGGACTGGGACACTGGGGATGGCAAGATAGGACAGAGACTTGGAGTATGGTGTGAGGGGACTGTAGAACTCGGGTACCGATTTGGGAGGTGAGAGAGGATGAGGCCTGGTAGGTAGTTGCAGGAATGCGTCAGGTGGAGGGTACAGACCTTCTCTGAGGTGAGCACCGGAGGAGGAGCAGTAAGGCTGAAGGAGAGAGGAGCGGTGGGCAGAGAACTCACCTTCTACGGAGACCTCCCTGCAGCGGGCCAGGTCGGCCTTGTTGCCCACCAGGATGATGGGCACGTGGTCGGCCTGATGCGTGCGCCTCAGCTGGATCCGGAGCTCCGAGGCGCTCTCGAAACTGCTGCGATCCGCGACGGAGTACACGATGATGTAGGCGCTGCCCGCCTGCAGGCACGACTCCTGGCTCCAGCTTTCATCCTGCGGGGGAGGGGCCCAGGCCCAGCCTCAGAGGGTGCCTCGCCCTGGCTGACAAAGAGGCTTCCTTGGTCTAAAGGGTGGAGTAGGTACAGGTTCCATTCTGGATAGTCTTGGGGAACAAATTCTATCATAATGCCCCGTGCCACCTTGGGAAAACTGCTGATTCTCCGAGCCTCGGTTTCTTGCTCGGGAAATCTGACATAGGCTACCTTGCATTCCTCCCTCTTCCCTTGACTTTGGACAGAAACTGAGCGGGGAACCCTCTCCTGCAAGAGGCGTCTTGCTTTGCCTATTGAGCCTTGTCTTCTTCCTCCTCCTCTTCCCCCCTCCTCCTTTCCTTCTTTTGACAAGGTCTCAAGCTCCAGACCAGAGTGGTTTTGATCTTGAGGCAATTCTCCTGCTTCAGCCCCTGGAGTCCTGGACCTATATGTGTGTCCCGGCAGACCTGACTCATTTAGCTCTATCTAGTTTGTGAGGAGAGTTTGGGCTTGGGACACGGTTCTTTAGTCTTTCTGCAATCCAGAATTCAAAGAAAAAAGGAAGAGAGGGCCACTGAGAAGGCCCAGTGGGTAAAAGAGCTTGCAGTGAAAGCATGAATATGATTCCTGGATCCCACAGTGGGAGGAGAGAACCAGCTCCAAAAGCTGTCCTCTGACCTTCACGCCTGCACATGGAAAGTGTGTACCTGCCCTCATACACACACATCACCACACACATACAACATACACACTTACTCAAACTGTAATAAAACAAAGTGTGTGTGTGTGGTGTGTGTGTGTGTGTGTGAGAGAGAGAGAGAGAGAGAGAGAGAGAGAGAGAGAGAGGAGAGGAGAGGAGACTGAATTCAGGGGAGGCCTTTCTCAGTACAGTTTTGGAGAGAGAGCTGAAAGGTCACTGTGGGGTGTAAGGACAGAGAGGGATGGAAGTGGAAAGGGACACTTAGGTCGCAGAGCTCTTTCTAGTCCTTTGACCAAGGAAAGGAGAACCAGAATAACGGACACAGTGCTTCAGGAGTGAAGATTTCAAAGACTCTAATGAGGACTGGTTCCTGTCCTCAAGGCCGATGTTCTGGAAGGCAGGCTATGGGAAGGGGTGGGGAGGGCCATCAGGAGGGACCTCAAAAGTGCCAGAGGAGGGAGACGTGGTGTGAGGGGGCAGGTAAAGCCTGGCCGGTTTGGGAGGGCTCCCCAGTGAGTCAGTGGGCAGGGCTTGGAAGGAGGAGCAGGCCCAATGGCAGGAAGCGGTGCAGAGAAAGGGTTGAGTCAGCCAGGCTAGGGTGGGAAAGGCTGACTGGGAAGGACTGTGAGTGAGGAGAAGCTGGAACGTGGGACAGGTGAACAGAGAAGTGTCAGGTCCTTGCTCGGTAGGGGTGTCTGTGCCCGCTCAACCGCTGTGTTGGTCATTTCCAGGCCAAGTAGCCTTTGGGTAGAATCAGACAGATGCAGCATCTCAGGGCCTAGAGGTAGGTCACGGGGTAAAGGCTTACCACACACACACACACACGAGGATCTGAACTTGACTGATTTTGATTCCCAGAGCCCACATCACAAAAAGTACCAAAAACCAAAAGTTTGGATGCAGTGGTGAGGTCAGAGGACAGCTTTTAAGAGCGATTCTCTCCTTCCGCTGTATGGGGTAAATCCCTGGCTGTCTAGCTTGGTGGCAGGCCCCTCTGTCCGGGTTTAGTCATTTTGCAGGTCCCATGCCTGGCTTTTGATTGGTCTGCCCAACTCACTGACTAACCCACAGTATTCTACTGTATCCCGAAAACAGCTCTTCCCCATGTGGCCCTCGAGTTCCATGAGACTAGCACCTTGTCTGACTCATTTACTCCACGGTCTTCAGCATCCTGGTCCACTATAGACACCTAACAATCATTCCTTTTCTTTTCTTTTTTCCAAAGACAGGGTTTTTCTGTGTCGCTTTGGAGCCTGTCCTAGAACTAGCTCTTGTAGACCAGGCTTGCCTTGAACTCACAGAGATCTGCCTGTCTCTGCCTCCCGAGCGCTGGGATTAAAGGTGTGAGCCACCACCACCCAGCCTCTAACAAGTGTTTCTAATGAAGCGGGTGAAGAAGTGAAACTCAAGCTAAAGAAGGTTCAGAAACTGATGCTCCCAGGCAGATGGGGACACAGTACCAGTATGAGCGGTGGATTCTGTAGATCTGGGCATGAGTGTGCCTGCTCTTTGAGAACTTTGGACACATTAACCCCTCTGAACACCTGTTTCCTTGTTGACAGAAAGGGAAGTAGAAGATCAACTGTATGTACCACTTTAATTGTACATCACAGTGTATGCCAGGGCTTCCCAGTGTCGGAGGTGGGGGTGGGGAGGGTGCTCCATAAACCCCAGCTCCTGTTTTACAAACACCATCACGGCCATCCCTACCCAGACTTCCTTTTATACTTGTTGAAAGTTATTGGCCATACCAGACATGGTGATGCATGCCTGTAGTTGTGGCACTGGGGAGGCCAAAGCAGGAGGATAAAGAATTTGATGCCAGGGCTGGTGAGATAGCACCAGACCCACAAGGTAAGACTAGAAAACCGATTTCAGCAGACTGCCTTCTGACTTCTGCATGTGTCACACACAAAATAAAAAAGTATACAATAAAAAAATCTTAAAAAATGGAGAAACATTTACCTAATGAAAAGGAACTGCCCACACGGTCCCTTCATTCTCTCCGTTGGTTCTATCAGCGGTGCTGTCCGCCACTCAACACTGCCCACTTGTTTATTTATTTATTTATTTATCTATTAAACAAGGTCTCTCCACACAGCACCAGATGTCCTGGAACTCACTATGTAGTCCAGGCTGGTCTCAGACTCATTGCATGGCCCAACACTGTATGCTTAGCTTCCTTTATGGGCTTAAGTTTAGGGAAAAGGTGAAACAACCAGTCACTCCATGTTCTTTTCTGGTGCTCAAAAAGCCCCCTTAGGTGTCATGTTTCCTTATCCGTGACTATAGTACTTGGCACATGGTGGGCAGGTGCAAGGTTTTGTCAGCTGAATCCCTGTAGAGAGAGGATATCCCTGCTGATGTCTTGTCTCCTTCTATTCTCCCCCTCCCCCCTTTTGAGACACAATCTCATGTAAGCTAAGGCTAGCCTTGAACTCACCATGTAGTCAACAATGGCTTCAAACTTCGGCATCCTCTGCCTTTAGCTACTGGGATTATAGGCATGCACCATCATACCTAGTTTGTGCAGTGCTGGGGACTGAACTCAGAGCCTTGTAATTCAGTGTGCCTACAGGCACTCTACAATTAGGCTGTATCCCCCGTTCATCTTCAACTAATTTCTCAAAGCCCTACAATGAGCGTATGTTATGTAGCAAGAGGAAAGTAAGCCATCACATTTCTGTTCTGGCAGGGGGAAGGGGATGGTAACCTTTGGTTTTCCATTTTCATGACCTCCCTAGCACCACACATCCCCCAGACAGTTCTCCACTCCTGCTTAGCGCTCTTTTCATGCTCCACACTGGGCTCACCACTGCGGAACGGCATCAGAATTAAAGACGAGACAAAACAAAACCAGCTGATGATGTGGCTAAGATACAACCTGCTCATTGAGAAGACACGTGCAGAGCTGGCTCTAGGTCCTGGGTTTGATCCCCAGAACTTTTTGTAAGCAAATAGCAGTAGCAACAATTAAAAAAGAAGATGCTTAGCCCATTTATCAGATGAGAAGATCGAAATTCAGGGTAAGTCTATTGATTGCACAAAGCTGCACAACTAGTAAGAAGAAGGAAGGTGTGTGTGTGTCACCCTTAGGCATTCTGGGGTCAAATCCAATGGATTTTGCTTTGGCAAATGTGGGAGTGCCATAAGGATGAGGAGGCATGCAAATGGAGAGGTGCATTCTGGGATGTCTGCTGGGAGGGCGATTGGTGAAATGAGGAAAGAGGGTAAGGCTATGAGGTTCTCCTGCCTTAGGAAAAGGTGTATGTTTGGGGGAGGGGCGAGACAGGTCCCTGCCCTAAGCCTTGCTCTCTGTATCCCAGGAGACAGGCATCTGCTATTAGGTTTAGCATCCCTCATCTTCCCAGGCTTACAGTGTCGTACCAGTTTCTCAGCCTCCCAGGTGTCCATGACCAGCAGTGTGGTGTCCTCTCCGTCCACCGAGAGGGTTCTCTCGTACACATCTGCAATCAAGCGGGAGAGGACAATCTCAGGGTGGAGTGGGCCACTGCAGACACGGTGTTCCCTTACTGCCCGTTCTTGTCAGTCACATTTCCTTGGGGTAGGGAGTTCTGTCTTTCCTGGTGGTCAAAAGTCCCTGTTAGGTGTTCATGTGTCCCCAGTTTTGTGAGCATAGTACATGGTACATGGCAGGCAGGCGCAAGAAGCTGGCTCTTGTCAGTTGAATGAACATGGACTGGTGGGGTTAACCTGGGAATCCTCCCCAGCCTGCTCTGGACTCTAACTCAGGCAGATCATATTATCTCAGACCTCAGTCTCCCCAACTGTAACACACGTGTGAGCATATGTACATGACTCCCACGAAGGTCGGGACTGGAGAAGGGAACTGGTCAGATGGTCCCCATCCTCTCTCTGTGCTTAGCCACTTCATACCTTCCCTTCATACCCTGTGCCCTCGAAGCCTGCCCCGCAGAGGCCTATCTTCCTGTCATCTGACCGACTCTGATTGTCCTGCAGCTCCTGACCTGTGTGTTAAATGCACTTCAGGGGAGTAGAGCAATCTATAGCTCAGAACTGGAGGTCTGGAAGCCTCTATTTGAGAAGAGCATTAGTTTTGTTGGGGGCTTAGGGATGGGAGGGGAGAGAGGTTGAGGACTTGGGGCTGGGAGTTTCTGAGCTGGGTGGAAGCCTGTCATTTCTTGACACACACAGTTTCAGAGTTTCTTCCCTTATGACATGGAGACAAATCATTACTTTTCACCCAGTTTCCCTCCTCTAGGCCCTGCCCAGCCCTAGATGAGCATCATTTACTTCTTAGCATGCTTGACTGCTCCTATATGTTGAACAGCGTGTGACCTGCACAACTCTCTGTTCTCTGTAATCCCGTGCCCCTGGTGACAGGCTTTTCTGTCCTGTTACCTGCCTGACTCACCCCACAGGGCTCTTACCTCCCAGCTGTTCATGGAGGTCCCGCTCTTGCTTCCCTGCGAAGAGACTGGCCAGACTGGTCTTCCCGACCCCAGGGTCTCCAAGCAGCACTACCCGGTAGAGGGCTTCCCAAGAGCCTTCAGAGTCGCTGGATTCAGAGGACCATCCATCCTGGGCGGGGGAAGGTTTTCGAATGGGAGGGTTGAGGGAGGCCGACTGACCCAGTCGGGAATGCTGGGGTTGAGTAGGGGGTGCCGTGCACAGGCGGCCAGGCTGGTGGCCCCGGGATGACAGGGGTAGCGGAGTGCTGGCTCGGCGGCGCAGGGTGGTCTTCGCTTCCTGTTGGGTGTTAAGTGTCATCCTCAGTCTTTTCCCTGGCTCCTTCCTTCCTTCTAAAAGAAGGTGACTGGGCAGTAAGTGCCTTCTTCTCCGGGTCCTGATAAACTGTGCAAACGACTTCCTCCAGAGTCCTCTCTGGTTCAACGGGGGAGGGGGGAGAGCTCTTCAGCTCCTTGGGGTTGGGGGTTGCTGGTTTCAGGCCTAGAGTCCACCGGGGTCCGCCTAGAAGGGGCGAGGGCAAGGCTGTAAACTCATAGAGGCTGACACACCCCGAAGCAGATCTCCAAATTCCGAGGATGACCCTTTCCCCTTGACACAGACCGGAGAATGGCTGCAGCGAGCTGAGACACCTAAAGCATCCATAGCCCATGCTGCCTACCCGGACCGGTCCTTCCCCTTCAGGATCTGAGACCCTCCCTACAGGAAACATCGGACCGCCCCCTTCCCCCTTCCCCACCAGTCTCCTTCACTTGTTCAGGGTTGGGGGGGATGCTGAGGAGGATTGAGGCCTCTGGGAAGTTTATTCCCGCTGCCTGATACCTTCAGGCAGAGTTTGAAGAGAAAGGGAGGGGCGCGTTGGTGCCCAACAAGGGCGAGGGGCTCCAGGGATCTCTCTGGCTGTAACCCGAGTGCCCTGGTGCCATGGGAACGGCGTGCCCGGTCCGCCCCTGCGTGAAAAATTCAGGAGCCGCTGGCGCCATGGCCTCCAGCTTTTGTTGGGGGACAGAAGCCGCGAGGGACCCAGCAACTGGTTTGGTGACAGAACAGGGTGCAGGAAAGGAGCCTACCGGGCTCAGGACTCAAGTGTTTTTTCGGGGAGTCTGAGCTGGAACTTTCCCAACTCCCGGTCCTGGATGTGAGTCCCAAGTCCTGGGGCGCTCGGGCGTGATGGTGGCGTTCCTTGTGCCAGGCTCCCCTAGCTCTGCCATCCCGCACCCTCCGGGACGCGGGTTCGAGGCTACTAGTCCTCGGACCACACTCTGCAGGCGACCGGAGAACTCCGCTCGGACAGGCAAGTTTACCTTGATGCGTGGAGGCTCCGAGTTCCCGTTGCTGCAGCTGCTGAGTACTCCGCTATTCCCCGGCCTCGGTACGCAGCCCCTCGGGCCTGTCCCGTCCCGCCCGGTCCAGAGCCACCCCGCCCCGTGCGGCCCCGCCCTGTCAAGCCAGCCCGGGTCCCCGCCCTGCAGACCTCCGCCTCCAGTCCTCCACGTAGGGGTGGCAGTGTAGGAATGGAGTGCCAGGAGAGGGAGTTTATTCCTGGGTCTGTAAGTCCCTCTGTGTCCATCTACCGAGTACACCAACTTCAGCCCTGGACGGAAGCCTCTTGGTCGATGTTCAGAGCCCCAGGTTCCACCTTTCAAGGGAGGCCATGCGGTAGAACTGGGCTCGGAGTTCAGAAGTCTGCATTTTAAACAAATGTCCAAGTGATAACAGATGCAGATAATTCCCAGAACACCCTTTGAGAAGCTCTGGGTGGAGGGTTAATTTTGAAAAGCGGTCTTGGAGGAAGAGCCCACATACTCTGTTGGGGAGACTTCAGAATGTCGGATTCAGATATCATTAATTCACTCATCATTCACTTGCTGGTGATTCGCAGGGACAAAAGAATCTGTCTTTTAGTTTACTGTCCCCTTTTAAAAAAATACTTAAAAACATTTATTTTTTCGGGGTGGGTGGGCAGGGAGAGGTTGCCAAGGCACCTGTGCAGATGGCAGATGACAGCTTGGAGGAGGTTGGTTCTCTCCGTCTATGGATATTGGGGATTGAACTCAGGTTGCCCGGCTTGAGTTCTGAGCCTTTACCTACTGAGCCATCACACTGGCCCTATCTATCCATCAGTTAGCTAACTATTCCTTTAAACCTTTTAGGCATGTGGGAACAGGAGAGATACTGATCTTGGCAAAGGAGAAAGAAGCTGACTACAAGGCCAGGACTCGAGCTCTTTGGGGTAGGAGCCCCTTTAGCTCTTGAGAGGATTTAGGTGTGTATGTGTGTGTGTTGTGTGTATTGTGTGTGTGTGTATGTGTATTGTGTGTGTGTGTGTGTGCTGTGGAGGCCACACTGTACCTGTGGGTGGGGCTCCTGGTCATCATGGTTGAGGGACTCCAGGTGCCTGGTTTGGAACAGATCCACACAGCAGGGTATGCTGGCTCAGCCCCCTCAGTAACAAACTCCCTCTGGTCTGACTCCCTTCCGCAGCCTGGAGATCAGGCTCTGCTCTGTTCCAAGTTTCAGTAGAACAGTGGCTTTCAGGTTGTGCCTCGCCTTGGCTGACCCCATTTTAGGAAGTGGCCGTTGGCTTCATTTTGACTGCACCTGCAGAGTGGCCTGTAGACACTACCACCCGTCCGGCACCACCCACAAGGTGGAGACCAATAGACAATTCTATTAGTGTATCTGTTCACACTGGTCCTATCCAGGCTCATTGGTGTATGGAGCCTGCACATACATACAGAGCACCAGATTAGAAAAGGGCACAGCGCCCTCTCTGGACCTCACAGAAAGGACAAGTGATGCAGCCATGGTACCATCCCCACAGACCTGTCATGTGACCACCTGCTCTCGTGTGTGTGTGTGTGTGTGTGTGTGTGTGTGAGTGTGAGTGTGAAAAGGGACCAACAGATCTCCCAATTATCCAAAGCTTCAGCTCAGCAGAGTCTCCACTATTTGGCATGCCCTTATTGTTACCATTCATCCATCCGTTGTCCATCTACTTATGTGGTCAGACTGGTCCTGGCTGCCTCTCTGGCTGCAGCTCAACCCTGTGTCCGGGGTCTGTGAACCTCCAGAAGCTCTCCACTTGTGTTGTTAGTATGTCGTCTAACCACTGGCAGTGACTTCTCTGGTCCTATATGCCCTCTGCTTCCACTAATACCCCTTGACCTCTGTGGCTGCTTTAACCCCTTGTTAAACTCTATAACACACACACATACACACACTCATACCCAATACATACACACACAGCTATAGACCTGTGTAGACATGTACATACTTGAAACTGTGTGAAGTATAATGTTAATAATCGAGATCAGAATAAAGACCCTGAGAATGCCATGGGCCAGTTGTCAAATCGGGACTGTCTGGCAACTTGCATCCAATGAAAAGGACTTAGCCTGTAGATTTGTTGTTATTAATAAATCCTGGCATTGGGGAAAGACATAAATGTGATTGTGCTTCTAACAGGTAGCTTTGCTGCCTCAGCCTCCCTGTTCTACCTGCAGGCTGGGCTGTGCTGGACTAGCACCCTCCACAGTCCGAGAGTGTGGTGATCTGGTTTCCAGTTCTAGTTCTGTTAACTCTGTCACTGTGGGAGCTTAAGCGAGTCAACTCCCCTCTTTGGGTTTTAGTCTCTTCATTTAAAATTGTAATCTGCCAGCCTCAGTGGTGCACATCTGAATTCCAGTACTTGAGAGCTGAGGCAGGAG
Source organism: Chionomys nivalis (assembly GCF_950005125.1). Lineage (NCBI taxonomy): Eukaryota > Metazoa > Chordata > Mammalia > Rodentia > Cricetidae > Chionomys > Chionomys nivalis. Next base: position 25,372,539 of record NC_080094.1, read on the forward strand.
GATTGTGAGTTCCAGTCAGCCTGGGTTACATAGTAAGTTCTAGGCCAGCCTGGCTGCATAGTATGGCCCTGAGCATCCCGTCGTCCCCCCCCCCCCCCCGCCAATTTAAGCAAGCTTTTATTAACTTTTTAAATACTGACCAAGAAGAAATTTGTCAGGAACACCACCTGGAAACTTTCCGGCTGTGTGGCCTTGAGGCATGTGTTGGTGGGGCTTCTATGGACAAAACCCAAAGGGCCTGGCCCTGTTTTAACTCCCAAGGAAAAAGTAACCGGAGGTAACCTTGCTAAGACAGACAAACAAATGAACATATTTTTGTCTATGACATGGAAGTCTGAACTCAGCATTTAAGCCATCGTGGTGTGTGGTCATCGCGGCCTCTTTTAAGTAGGTCTCGCTACTGTGACCTGCACTTTCAGGTCCGTTCTGCTCCCTGTGCCGGGGATGCCCTTCCCCTTCTCATCTTTCCTGCTGTAACCTAGATGATAAAGTACCAGACTCAGTACCATTAAGTACTGTACTTGTGTTATCCCGGTGGCTCGGTCTGGAGTGGTGTCTTAGAAAAGCCTGGAAGACTTGCATGGCTCTTTGATTCAGAAATTTGGGGTACGGCTAGGGAGCTCTCATTTCTCTCAGGTGGGGTTTGCTGCTCCGGGCACTATGCTTTGAGAACCTCGTTTCATTTAATGTTCCAAAGGTAGTTAGTTATTGCTCTCTGTGAGTAAGTGTTCTTCCATTTTCAGAGTAGATCAGAGGCTGGAGAGATGGCTCAGTTGTTAAAAGCACTGGCTACTCTTGCAGAGGACCCAGGTTCGGTTCTAAGCACCCACATGGTGGCTCACAACCATCCCTAAGTCCAGCTCGAGGGGATCTATTCCCACTTCAGACCTCTGCAGGCACCATGCATGCACACGGTGCACATGCATACACGCAGACAAAACACATAAAATAAAATGAATAAATCTAATAGAAAATTAAAAATAAGGTAACCAATTTGAAAAGAAAGAAAAGGACTCTTGTTATCATGTTGTAGGTGGCAGCCTGGGTCTCTTCCAGGTTGGGCTGTTTGTTTAAGGTCTCCTGGTGGTTAGGGAGTGGATTAATTACTTCTGTCCTTGTTGAGATGCAATGCCTGACTGAAACAGCTTAAGGGAGGAAGATTTGTTTGCTTCACAGTTGGAGGGTGCAGCCCATTAGGGTAGGCAGCAGGAGTGTGAGGTAGCCGCTCCTATTGCATCTTTGTGTGTGGGGAGGGAAGGGAGGAAGGAGGGAGAGAGAGAGGATACGGGTGCTCAGTTCGCGTTCTCCTTTTTATTCTGTCCAGGATGATCCCAGCCCAAGCAGTGGCTGTTCACATTGAGGGTGAGTCTCCTCATCTCCATTAGCTCACCTAGAAACTTACTCACAGGCATATCTAAATGTTGACCTCCGAAGAGATTCTAGATGCTGCTGAGTTGACAGTCAGTATTTACCAGCACATGGGAAGATGCCAGCCTTTCTTAAGTGTTTTCTTACTCTCAGCTGGGAAGATTCATCTCTTCTTCCTCCCCTGCTTTCCCTCAATGGACCCAAGGGCCATGCAGTCTCTGGAGGATGTGGCTGACTAGTCCACGCAGAGCTAGCCATGAGAGAGCTAAACAGCCTTGGGACCACATGGCTGCACCCTCCCACCTGGGCTTGCTGCCCATGACTCTGCAGCCCATAAAAGCTGGAAATGCAGCAAGACTTTATGCTGGATTCTTCTCTGACCTGGTCCCGGCGGCCTCCCCAGGAGCTTGGTGGCCATGGCACAGTGGATTCTGCTCATTGTAACTTTCCTGGTCCTGGGTCATGTGCCACCAGGTAATCATGTGTGTGTGTGTGTGTGTGTGTGTGTGTGTGTGTGTGTGTAAATGAATAATAGGCTCCCAGGTCCAGAAGGCCAGACTAGTGTTTAAATTCTGGTTCCACTAATTTGTGGGACAGTGTATAGCCAGTTGTTAAATCAGCCTGCACCTCAGTTCCCTAATCTGTAAAATGGGATTCACTCCACAGAAACTCATTTGAAAACTATGCACTATTATGATTGCTGGAGGCTTGTGGGGAGAGAAAACAGGCAGACAGATGACCTGTCCGGTGGCTACAGATATAAGAACAATAGAGGCAAATTGACTGTTAGCATGTGGGGTTGGACGGATTGTGCTGGAAGGCTCTGATCAGCTCTTTAAAACGTTTGAAGATTTATTTTATTTCCCTGTGTAAAATGGTGTGTGTATGTGTGTGTTTGTGCAAGTGAGTGTTGAGGTCCACAGAGGCCAGGAGTGAGCATCACACTCCATGGGGCTGGTGTTATTTGCCCTTGTGTGAACTGTCTGATGTGGGTGCTGGGATCCGAACTCTGGTCCTCTGATAGAGCAGTAAGTGTGCCTAACCACTGAGAAATCCTCCCAGCTTCTAGAACCCCTTTTATTTTGATCTGAGCATGATAGTTCACACCTGTAATCCCAGGTCTTGGGAGAGAGGATTGAGAGTTCAAGGCCGGCTTGGACCTCCTTAGTGAGTTTGAGACTCTGGCTTGAAAAATAACAAAATATAAACTAAAAAAATGAGAGAAAAATTTTCAAAACTTCTGTTTTGAAAAAAGCATAAAATATGCATAAACAGAGAATGCTGTAGCGAGCAGGTAAGGTTGTCTTTTCTTTCCTCTGTTTTGCTTGATGGTAGTGGAGATGGGACCCAGGACTTCATACCACTTAAATACGTGTTTAAGCACTGACCTATGCCTCCGCCCACAAGGCAAGTTTATCACAGACACATTTAACACGTGGAAAAAAAATAGAGAGTAACATAGTGAGATGAGACTGGAAAACATTCATTGTAAGACATTTTAAGCAGAGGTAGGAAACGGTCTGAAGAGCCCGTGTGTGCCCATCATACAGCCATAGCGCTGTTTTGTTTCTCCTTGCCCTACCTCACACTATAGCATTTTGTAGAAGGTTTGAGCAGAACTCTGTGTGAACAGAGGATCCAAGGAAGGCTGTCTCAGACCATGGGAATGGCAAGCGGCAAACAGCGGAGGAGGCCAGTGTGGCAGGAGTGGGGCACACACAGGAGGGAGACAGCCCTAAGCCACAGATACAGAACTGAGAGTAGATGAACGGTGTACTGGGTAGTGGAAACCCCAACTCTGAGCCCTCGGGAAGGTCAAAGGTGATGTTATGCTAAGGGTGTTGACTGTAGGTGAGAGTTCTATTTCTAAACCCATCCTAGCTCAGTGGGTTAGGGGCAAGACCCTTTCTCTATCTGGAAAGTGAGGGAAATTCCCTAGATTGGATGCTGGTAGCCTTGACCACCTGATTTTCACCCTGATAACCTCGGTTCCTGCTTACTGACCATTTACAATGTGCCTGGTTCCCATGACTACCCTCTGAAGGAGAGTGCTATAGATGAAGAATCCAAGACCAAGGTCACTCGCCTGGGAAATGACAGCCAGGGTCACATGGCCTTGTTCACCATTAGTCATGCACATCTAGGCTGTGACAGCAAGAGATTGTGAGACCGTTTTTGGGTCTGTCTAAGAGGCTCTGCTGGGCTGGAAGGCAGGGTTATAGGGCTAGTAAACCTGTACACAGGTCTGGCAGCATCCTCTGAGGTCTTGGAGGGATCTCTCAGTCTAGGAAGACAGAGGGAAGCCTTCCCTTCCTGCCTCCCACTCCTGGTTCTCTTCTTGCTTGAGGTCACATGTCTGGAATGTGCTGTCCCAGGCAAACCTGAGTGCTCCTGTTCTCCCCTGTTACCCACTTCTGCTCCAACTGGCCACCACAGTATGCTGGTTCCACAGGAACTTACCACAAGCTCTAAGTATTTGTTTTATTTTTGATTGCCCTGTCTGCACTTTCTTTCATTTTAAACTGTGGTATCTTTGCTGCTCCATAGTTGCTCAGTGAATAAATGAGAGGCTCCATCCATGCCATGGCCCCCAAATATAAGACCAAGTTCCCCAAAGCCTTCACCTTTCTGTGAATGTAAACTCTCACACTAAAGCCTGGCATGAAAGAGGTCCCTTTGTGCCAGGGAAAGTTTGTATAATGGAGGCTTTTTTGGCTTTCACTCTGATTTTGCCATGTGACTATGATGGTTTCATTAAGGTTATTGACCTCTGTGAGTCTTCATCTCTCCACCATTATAAAAGGGATTGAAATGAGACCAGCTGCATTTGTATAGTGCTGTTAAGAGAAGAACAAGGGTGTACCTGGTGGGTGCTTTTACGTGGACAAGAAATTATTCTTTTAACTGGTGGCCTAACCCGTGACTTACGGGCTTACCTAGAATGAGGTCTGTAACCTCCATGGTAACCCAGTGCTCCCATTTATGACTTGTGGTCTAACATCTGACCAGAGAGCTAACCTATCACCAGCATAGCCCAATCTGTAGTTCAACTTGTGACCAGTGGTCTAACCTGTGACCCACAGGCTGCTCTATGATCTGTGGTCTTCCTCCACACAGGAAGCAGTGAATTCAAACGGTGCTGGAATGGCCAAGGGGCCTGCCGAACTTACTGCGCGAGGCAGGAAACCTACATGCACCTGTGTCCCGACGCGTCCCTGTGCTGCCTTTCCTACACGTACCAGCCCCCACCGGCCTCCAAGACCAGAGAGGACTAACCCGCTCTAGCGCTGGCACCCTTGCTCCACAATAAAGTTCATGTTTCCAGCTCGCTCTGTATTCTGCATGCATGACTGTGTCCCTTTCCACGGGAAGGGGATAAAGTCGAAGGTGTGGGAGGGATGGCTGGAGGAAGCGGTGCTGGGGAGAGTGGGCGCTCATGATCAATCTAACTGTTCCTGTTTTGACTAACTTCAGAAAAATGATTTTTCCTCTTGGCCTCCTTGGGATCGTCATCCGCACAGCAGGGAGAAGGATGCTGGCTGGTGGTTAGGACTGTGGAAGGAATGCCGAAGCAAGGCAGAATGGTGAATAAGGGTTAATGATTACTTGTCAACAACAGGCTTCTGCCATCCAAGACGAGATGGTGAGTTTGAAAGGCAGGCAGCCTGGCTGGGAGGGAAACATATCTTCCTCTTTCTTCATCTACTCATTACTCAGACTTCAGGGGTCTGGCTAGGTAGGTAGGGCCATAAGGACTGGAGTAAGCAGTTTTCCTGTGAATAGGAAGAGAACACAGAAGTCCATCCCTTCTGGGATGAGGACCGATGATGCAGGGAGGTGGGAAAACACCCCCCTTCCCGCAGAATCAGATAGGTACATAGAGAGGCACAGGGTTCAATTTCCCTCTACCTGTCACGGCTGTGTTTGGGTGGAAAAACAGGAAGCTCACCTTTTGGCAGCGGATCCCTCCTCACGATGAAGGAATCTGGAGGCGTGGGGATGTGGTTTTGTGGTGTAGTGCTTGTCTAGTGTATGTGCAGATCTGTATGCAATCCCCAGGATCCCAGTGGTGCGCGCGCACACACACACACACACACACACACCTGTAGCACGATTAATGAAAACCCAGAGACAGATATTGGGGTTCAACCTGAAGGTCAGAAAAGCAAAACAGCCAGCCACTGGCTCTTACCTCTACCTCAGACTGAAATGGTGATCCTGTCTCTACAAATCCTCAGAATGGGACTGCCCCTGAAACCTGTCTCCTCCTGTCTTATATTCCTCTCTAGTGCTGGGTTTAAAGGCATGCACCACTACTGCCCAGTTTCTATGGCAAACTAGTGAGGCTACTGGGATTAAAAGTGTGTCACCACGGCCTGGTCTGCAAGGCTGACCAGGGCAGCTATTTTACTCTCTTCAGGCAAGCTTTATTTACTAAAATACAAATGAAATATCACTACACACACCACAGCCACTGCCGCCACCACCACCACACCACCGTTCTATAATCCCATTTTCTTGAGCCACTATACAATCACCAAGACTTCAGGACTCATGTCCTATTTAGAGCGGGCATGGGGGACTGGTTGGTGGGGAGAAAGTTGGTAATAAGAACTAATAATAGCCACAGCTCTTACCAATAACATAGCACCAGGATCTATCAGTAAGAGCAATATTGGCGATGTAAAAGTAAAATCCAGAAAGCAAATGCTTTTTCTGGATCCTTCTTGGTTGACTTCTGCTTGCGTCTGCTGAGCCATTGTGCTGTCTCGTGGACACTTCTGTCTTGAGAAAGCCTGGAAAAGAAGTCTGCTGGGACTGATCCCATGAAGAGACGGGGTGTTTGATGATCTAAAGGAATGTCAAGGGAAGAGGTCCCCTAGATTTCAGAGAAGGGGGCTGCTCTGGGTGGTGGTGGTCCAGTAAGGGGGTGAATGCCACGGATGGATTAGTGGTGGTCAGGCTAAGAGAGGTTTGTGGGGGTTACGGGTGCTGCTATGACAGGGGCAGTCTTGGAGGACACCTGGCTGGTTGGGTGTTAACCCTTTAGCTCCTGATTCCTGCAGTGCTTGCAGATGTGCCAACGCAGATGGAGAGGAAGACAGAAACACTCGCGAAGCTCAGGAACAACCTGCTGGGTCATTCCTGTCACAAAGTGAATTGTGTGGAGGCCTGGGCCCCAGCTTCTGCTCTCTTCCTGTGTGGTCCCCGTGAGGAACTGAGCAGCAAGCTGTTGAAGGGCACAGCGTGGTAGAGTCAAGGGAGATGAACTCAGAAACAGGAGTGATAAGAACTCCAGGAGCTCAGCTGAGCCGCAGGGGTGTCTCAGAGGTGACACCAGCTTGGGATAGCCTTGAGGAGTCAGAGGGAGACCACACCACACTGTCCTGAGTGGCGAGCACACGCCACCCGTTCCTTGGTGGCCTCCAGCCAGCGTTAGTCTTTCACACTTTCTATCATGCATGGGTGAAGCAGCAGGACAACAGAAGGACCCTGGAAGACCCAACTGTCATCCGAATCAAACCTCTGGATTTAGGAAACCCCAAAGGGACATGGACATTTTGCCACAACATAGAATCAGCTGGGATGAAACTCTCAGTGACCAGTTATCTAGACCAGGTTGGCCTGTGGAGGGACTGTCCTGACTGTTAATTGAGGTAGGTGGCCTACCCTGACTGTGGGTGGCATCGTTTTATGGCGTGGATCCTGAACTATATAAGAGTGAAGAAAGCTAGCTGAGAGGTGGCGGGCAAGCAGGAGAGCGTTCTTCTCTGCCCTTGACGGCAGATATGATGTGACCAACTGCTTGAGTTCCTGCCTCAGCTTCTTCGTGATGGGCTGTAGCCTGGAACTGTAAGCCAAACCAACCCTGAATTCTCTGAATTGCTTCCCTGTGCTGGAGCTTCCCATGCTGGAGCAACAGAAGTGATGCTAGAACAGACACTGGATTAAGGGTTTAAGCCAGTGACTTTAGGCGAGGCCGGACCTGACTAAGTTTGGTCCTGCACCCTGACCTCATTTCCCCAGTGTTCCAGAAAGTACAGAGCAGTCCCCGCTCCACGCGCAGCCTCAGATGTAGCATGTGTGACTTTGGGACCCCTGTGAAGGGTCACTGAGAGTGGAGGTCACCCTCTCCTCCCAACCATGCCACAGATCTCAGACTGTGCGACCCAGGACAATTCACTTCCTCAACCTGTTCATCAGTCTCTTTGCTGCCAAGAGGAAATCACCACAGCCTGGACTGGGGAGGCTAGCAGAAGGTGTTGGGGTCAGAGAAGGTGGCCCAATGCTTTGAAAGCGCCCAGTAACATAAGCCACTGCAATCTGTTACTGCGACTGAGCCCTGGCCAACTTGTCTGCAGAGTTCTCTCACAGAAAAGCCTCCGGGATAGTGTGGTCTCCGTGATTTCCCAGATACTGGCCGTGCTGCATAGTTTTATGTCAACTCAACACATCTGAGAGAAAGGAGCCTCAAATGAGAAAACGCTTCCTTGAGACTGGTCTGTAGGCAAGCCTGTTTTCTTAATTAGTGCTTGCCGGGGAGGGCTCAGCCCATTGTGGGTGGGGTCATCCTTAGACTGGTAGTTTTGGGCAGGCTGAGCAAGAGCAAGCCATGGGGAGCAAGCAGTAAGCAGCACTTCTCCATGGCCTCTGCATCAGCTCCTGCCTCCAGGTTCCTGCCCTGTTTGAGTTCCTGTCCTGACTTCCTTCAGTGATGGGCAGTGATGTGGAAGTGTAAGCCAAATAAACCCTTTCCTCCCCAACTTGCTTCTGGTCATGGCGTGTCATTACAGCAACAGAAATCCTAGCTAAGACAAGTTGTTACAGGAGTGGGGTATTTCTGTGACAGTCCTGACTGTGTTGTCAGGGGAGGAGCGTGAATGGACTTTGGATTTCTGGGTTAGAAGAGCCACTGAGTGTTGAGAGCTCAGTGAACCGTTCTGTAGGAGCTTGGGAGACATGAGTGTTGTGAGCGGCGACCTTTATTGCCCCAGTGTGCTGAGGGATATAGCATCTCCTGGAAACATTGACAAGACAAACCCTTGCATGAAACTTGAGTAATCACTTAACTTTAGTTCCCTGAAAAACTAATGAGCAGACTTCTAGGTGCCACAGACCCCAAAGTGGTTATCATGAGATGTGCTCGTGTGGCCGGGCACTGAAGTTTTAGATTCAGCTATTCCTATCAGAAGTGACATTGTTCACTTATATGAAGCACTAGCCAAGAGGAAAATGAAAGGCTTACTGATCATAACATATCTTAAATGGAGAAGAATAGGGAACAAAGAAGGGAAACCACTCAAGACCGCAGATGACAAAGGTGCATTCATATTTTAAAAGTATGACCTTTCAGGCGGTCCTTACTTATTATTTATTTGATTATTTATTCATTCATTTAAAATAAATAAATTTATTTATTTATATCCTGGCTGAAGTCTTCCCTCCATCCTCTCCTCCCATTCCTCTTCCCTACCTCTCTCTGTTTCCACCCCTCAATCCATTCCTCCTGTTTCTGTTTAGGAAAGGGCAGGTCTCCCATGAGTATCAGCAAAACATAGCATAAAACAAAAGTATACAGACTATTTTTTTTGTATGTACTAGTGTCTGTTTCTTCTGGGCCTGATATAAAAAATTACTTGTGGGGAAATAGGTTTTTATAAGCTAAATTAAAAGCAGGGGGAAAGCCCAGGGATTAATAACAAAGCAATATTGACGATAAAGGCAAGAACAATTTGAGTGATTATGACGGACTAAACACAGCTGTGCTACGTGGAGAAAAAAAGACTGTTGAGAGCAGGTGCAGACAACAGAGGCCTGGCTTGTGGAGTCTCAGAGGGAAGCAAAGACTCTACCAGACCTTTCGTGTGAAGACAGCTCTGTGACTGGCCAGCTGGAGGCAGAGAATCGGCTGTGATTAACCAGAGACCAAAACATTTACTTTGCTGGGACAATGGATGCTGATTAGTTGGGGCTGAGGAATCACCTGTGATTTGGGAGAGCCGCATCTCTGAGGTGAAATCTTCTGGGAAGTGTTTCCCGAGAGAGTAAGCACGGTCGAGGGCCGATGCTCTGGGCCAGAGGCTGCCACAGTCCAACCCCGTGCTGTCACCTGAACTAGTAAGAGTCACTCATGTGGTCCTGGTTGTGAAGGCAGGAAGGGTCATGGAGCGCAGCTGAGGCGTGGCACTGTGTGGTAGGGCTGGATGGAGTCCCTGAAGAGAGCCCAGGAGGAGCTATTGATGAAGGGCAGCCGGGTGCACAGAGACCCCAGCAGTTTGCAGAAGCCGGTGCTGGTGCCATAGGGTGACCACCAAGAGCAGCAGCAGCGGTGGAGTGGAGCCAGCAGGGAGCCTGGGAGACAGCTGTGTGTGCTGCAGAGGGTGGAGCCAGAGACGGCACCCAAAGCCCTTTGGAGGGGCCCAGAAGACAGTTAATATCAGACGCTGGATATTGACTTATTTACACATTAGAGTTTGGTTTTGTTTTGTTCAGACTGCAATTGTGTCTTGGTTCTTCCCTTTTGAAGAAAGAAATTATTTAACTAATTATTTTTATTTTATGGGAGCCCACAGCTGAGAGACTTTGTATTTTAAAGGTACTTTGGAGTTTTTAGTGTTTGAATTTTAAAAGTGTTTAAATTTGTTAGATGATGGGACTTTTCAGTTTGAAAATAGTTTCTACTGTGATGCCAATATTAATGTGTAATCTTGGGGCTGGAGAAGAAGGAAATGCTGCGGCTGAGCGGTGATTTGGGTGTCAAGTTGACACGCGGTCAGTGGTGTTGGCTAGTTTTATGTCAACTTGTAACAAGTTAAAGTCTTCTGAGAGGAGGGAACCTCAATTAAGACAATTCTCCCATTTTCTACCTTTGCCCTCTTGTGAGCTGTTGGCAGGTAAATTTCAGGTGTGGCATCTTTTATTTCACCCTTTTGTTTGACTTAAACAAAGGTCCTTTCTTATGTAACCACAGAGAATGTGATTACAACCAACTGTTAACAATGGAAGAGCACCCAAAGTTTTAGTCTTCAGAGGTCGACCTAGATTTCATGGTCTGGGAAAAGAGAATGCCGGCTCCGGCTCTCAGCCCTCACATCTCTTTGGTCTCCTTGTCCTGAGTCTAGCAGTGTCTGGGTTAGTGATGCAGCTCAGTTGATGGAGGGCTGGCCTATCACGTAGGAAGCCGTGGGTTCGATTCCCAGCACCACATCAGTTGAACACAGCGTGTACAAGGTGGAGGTATGGGGGCAAGATTAGCTGCAGAACAAGTTCAAAGCCAGCCTGAGGTAAAGGAGAGGCACCGACATTCGTCATGTGTCTGGCAGGTTGGTTTGTGGAGTGCCCTTTGGTTTGAGTGCCTGGTGTTTACTAATGACTGAATTGGACACCACACGTATTTTTAGCCAGAATGTTCCGGAAGTGATGTTGTCTCTCAGTGGGTCATATCAGAGAAAGCCACTGACTGAAGTTATGGCAGATTGTGTGGTTTTCTAAACCCTTTTCAATATTTTATTTTTTAATTTAAAAATTATTCCAAAATATGTGTGTGCGCACATGAGTGAGTGTGTATGTGGTTATGTGCACATGAGTGTGTGAGTGCTCTTGGAGGTCAGAGGCATTGAGTTTCCTGGACTAAGAGTTGCAGGCAAAGGGAGCTGCCTGATCAGGCTGCTGGGAATTGAACCCTGGTCCTCTGGAAGAGCAGTGCATGCCCCTAACCACTGCACCACCTCGCCTGCTTATCGTAGCACTTTGGAAACAATGTTTTTTCCTAATTTTTTAAGTAGGACATGTTTACCGAGAAAAACCACACTGTTTATTGTGCAGAAAAGCAAATAAAAATGTGTAAAATGTGGTTTAAAAAAGCATGAAGCCAGGCAGTGGTTGGCACCTTTAATCCCACTCAGGAGGCAGAGGTAGGTAATTATCTTTGAGGCCAGCCTCAAGCAAAACGAGTTCCAGGATAGCCAGGGTTACACAGAGAAAGCATCTTGAAAAACCAAAAACCAACCAACCAAACAAACAAACAAAAAACAAAATAAAACAAAAAAACTCAAAAAACCCCCCAAATGGAGTCAAGCTGTGGACACTTGGTGTCCTTGTATTTTTGTTACTCCAGAGAATTTCTGGGCATGCTTACATGTTCTCTCCCTTTCTATTTTTTAGAGACACTCTCTATGTAGCCCTGCCTGTTCTGGAAGTCACTGAGAAGACTAAACTGGCCTTGAACTCATAGAAATCCACCTGCCAACGCCTGCTGAGTGCTGTGCACCACCACACCCAGCAAAATTCTTTCAAAAAAAGTTGTTTACTGCTAAAATACCTCCCAAAGTTACTTTAAGGTATTTGCCTTTTCTAACTCCAATAGTATTTGGAAACATTTCAAGGGCAATGCAGCCTGCACCTGTGAGCTCAGCACCTGGAAGGCTGGTGCAGAAGGATTGTGAGTTCAAGGCCAGCGTGGGCAGGTTCGTTGAAGCATTTTTAGACTTCGTGCAATGGCCAGATTGAGTCTCATGGGAAGATACTGCCCTCTTGTGGTTGTTTGGGGAATCTACTGGGCACATTTTGAATGCAAGGAGGCATGCAATGTGTGTCCAGGAGAATGAAATAATGGTTTATTTCCCAGACTTGTAGGTGAGGAATTCAAATGCAAGTATTTCTTTCTTTTTTTTCCAAGCTGCTGAATATTTATTTGGCCCCAGGAGCAGTGTACAGGGGTTAAGCTGTGTGGGAAGAGCTAAGAGATTGGGAGAAAGGAGATAACAGGCCTTGCAGCTGATTGTCAAAGCAGAGGGTAGAATCCTGGGGCAGGGGATGCTAGACTTAACCACCTCCCCGCAGGATCACTGTGGCTTCGGGGCATGGGAGTGGTGCTAGAAGTTAGAAATATTTCCAGTGTGGAGGTAGGAACGGATGCAATGTCTGGAGAGGCTTGTGGGGAGAGGTGTAGGGGCTGGGAGCGAGGGATCTGGTCGGTGTTTGCCTGATATAGGGATCAGGGCGCAACCATTGGCCTGGCTCGGTCAGGTGGCCGCAATGAGTGCCACTGGGCAATGGGCCGCCTGGGGTTGGCCAACATGTCAGCCCAGTGCCGTAGGCCGGCCCCACAAACGGCTGCACCCACTGCCACTCTCCCGATGGCCTCATTCTTGCCCAGCTTGTCGCAGTCCGATACCGTCAGCTCCACCTGGACTTTCTGCACTTGGTCACAGGGCACCTCGAAGCTGAAGGCCTCGTTATAATAGGGGTTCAGGGTGTTCTTCTTAATGGTGGTTTTCTTCTTCCGAACCTTTTTGCCTCCCTGAAGCAGGTGCACCTTCACATAGGGATCTGAGAGTCCTCCTACATCCATCTTCTTCAGGTTTTTAGCTTCCAGAACAATGACGGTGAGTTTTCCGGCCGTGGGGACGTAGCGAAGAGAGAAGCAGATGTCCCCCAGTTTCTCCTGCTAAAAGGAGGAATGGAACCTATCACCCAAATCGGCCCCTCGCCTGCTCCAAGTATTTCTTGACAACTGAATTTCCCTGGAACAAAACTGCTGCTCAAATCACAGGACCATTATCCTTTGTCTGGGAGATTCTTTTTAAAATGTTTATTAATTTTTCTTATTTATATGTTTGGGTGTTTGCATGCACGAATGTCTATGCACTGCATGAATGTCGGCACCCACAGAGGCTAGAAGAGTGGCACTGAATTCCCTGAACTGGCATTACAGGCCATTGTAGGCTGTAGGGAACCCAACTCGGGTCCTTTGCAAGAGCAGCCAGTGTTCTTCATCACTGAGCCGTTTCTCCAGCCCCCGGGAGATATTTCGTCACTACTACTTACTGCTTAAAAACCTTTCTATTTATTTTATTTGATGTACGGGAGTGTTTTCCCCATGTGTGTCCAGTTCCTGCAGAGGTTGGAAGAGGGTGCCAGACCTCTGGAGTTGGAGTTACAGACAGATATGAGCTGCCATGTGGGGACTGGAAACTGAACCTGGGTCCTCTAGCATGTGCACTTAACCACTGAGCCATCTCTCTTGCTCTCCCTGCTGCTGCTGCTGCTGCTTCCTCTTTCTCCTCCTCTTCCTCCTTTCCTTCCCTGTGGCCCTTGAGATATGCTATCCAGAGCTGTGGACGTGCTAGGCAAGCGCTCACCACTGAGCCTTCGCCTCGGCCCTCATTGCTTCTTCTAAATCAGTTTAGATTGTTTGTATCGTCTTGAATTAATTTTTTTTTTGTTTCTCTGTAGCTTTGAAGCCTGTCCTGGAACTAGCTCTTGTAGATCAGGGTGGCCTCGAACTCACAGTGATTCTCCTGCCTCTGCCTCCTGAGTGCTGGGATTAAAGGTGTGTGCTACCACTGTCTGACTTTGACTTATTTTTTTACAGATAATATGTGTCTAGAAATTTATTTTGTTCCGGCTTTAAAATTTATTGATATACAAAATTTCTAAGTGTTAAAACATTTCACCCCCTCCCTGTGTGTGTGTGTGTGTGTGTGTGTGCGTGTGCCCATGCAGGCCTATGGCATGACTGTCGGGATGTGGAGTCAGAGGACAACTTAAGGAGGTTGGTTCTCTTTCCAGAACCATGTAGGGTCTGAGGATTGAACTCAGGTCACCAAACTTGGCAACAAGTGTCCTTAGCTTCTAAACCATCTTCCTGGCACCTAACACTATCTCTTAAAGACCCTCCAGATTTCACCGGTATCTGCTATAATGTCTCTGTTTTAATCTTCAATTATATTTTAATAAACTAATTGACTTATTATTATTGTGTGTTCAGGTTGAGCCATGGCATGCTTGTGGAGGTCGCAGGACAATGTCTCCTTTAACCTTCACGTGGGTTCCTGGATTAAACTCAGGTCACCCTGCTTCTACGGCAAGTGTCTCCACCTGCCGAGGCATCTCAATGGCCCTCTAATCAGATCCTTCTCTTTCTTCTCTCTCTTGGCTAACTTGGCAGTCTGTCAACCTTGTTTATTTTTTCTTTTTTTCTTTCTTTCTTTCTTTTCTTTTTTTTTTTTTTTTGGTTTTTCGAGACAGGGTTTCTCTGTGGTTTTGGTGCCTGTCCTGGAACAAGCTCTTGTAGACCAGGCTGGCCTCGAACTCCCAGAGATCCACCTGCCTCTGCCTCCCGAGTGCTGGGATTAAAGGCATGCGCCACCACCGCCCGGCTCTTTTCTTTTTATGTGTGTGCATGTTTGTGTCTGTAAACACCGTGGTGTGTGTAGAGGTCAGAGGGCAACTTCGTGAGTATCACCTTTCACCTTGTTTGAGACAGGTGTTTTTTTTTTCTACTGCATACACCAGAGGAGGTGGCCCCCAGTTTCTGGGGTTCCCGTCTGCCTCCCATCTCTCTGCAGGACTAATGCATACACCAGAGGAGGTGGCCCCCACTTTCTGGGGTTCCCATCTGCCTCCCATCTCTCTGCAGGACTACTGCATACACCAGAGGAGGTGGCCCCCGGTTTCTGGGGTTCCCGTCTGCCTCCCATCTCTCTGCAGGACTACTGCAAACACTAGAGGAGGTGGCCCCCAGTTTCTGGGGTTCCCGTCTGCCTCCCATCTCTCTGCAGGAGTGCTGGGGGTATGGAGGCCAATGCTATGCATTCAGCATTTACATGGCTTCTCGGGATTTGAACTCAGGTTCTCACGCTTGTGTAGCAAATGAACCCCTCCCCAGCCCTCTTGTTTATCTTTTCAAAGAACCAACTCTGTGTCTGAATTAATTTTTTGTCTTGTTCTTTTAGTTTCTTTATAATTTTTTTCTGTCAATTTTGAGTTTGGCTGATTCTCATGTTTCTTAGACTCTGTTGGCACATCGTTAGGTTATTTCTTCGGAACCACTCTGATTTGTGAATGTAGGCTCTCTAAACGATGACCATCTCTCTTAGAACTACCTTAACTGTCTTACAAAGGCTCTGCTAAGATACGTTTTCATTTGATTCTAGGGTTAAAACTTGTTCTTCCTTGATTTTGTCAATGACCAACTGACCATTGACGAGTGCACTGATCCCTTCCCACTTGTAGGATGATGTCTCTTGCTGTTGACTGACTGTAGGGATCCTCGGAAGCCCTGAGTGGGTGAAGTCCTGAGTGAACGCACGTTGTCGGCATGGACACAGCTATATCAAGGACCGAGGCTTCAGACCCATGGGAAACTGGCAAAGCCTTTCCCCATATTGGCGAGGCTCAGAATTGGCAAAGCCTGCTTCCTCAGGTCCAAGTGCAAGTGTTTACAATTGATCAGTGCGTGCAAAAACTAGCAACTGCAGCTCCTTTCTGCTGGATGTTTACAGGCTGAGCCTGCTGGCCTGCAGAGACCTTCTCTGAGACTAGCAAGCCCCTGCCTGGTGTGTACCCCAAACACAATGGTAGTTGCAGTTCCATTAGAGCACACACCTCGCTTGACCCCAGCTTTTCTATCTGTGTGTCTGCTCCTTCGTTCCCTTCACACCCACAGTCAGGGTCCAAGACCAAGCTGCTTGGGACATGGGAATTGATTGCTACTTTTATTTTCATTTTCTGTGTTTGTGTGTGTGTGCGCGAGCACAGGTGTGTACAGGCGCATGAGTGTGTACATGCCTGTGGAGGTCAGAGGTCACCCTCTGGTGTCTCAGGGGTTGGCTCTAGATGGTCTGAGACAGTCTGAAGCTTGTGTTTCACTGTGCTAAGCTTGTGTTGGGTTTTCACAGTCTTGCTGCTTTGTAGCTCACTGAACTTCCAGATCAATCCCTAGGTTGACATCATCTTTTCAAAATATCTTTCTTTCCCTGTCATATCTTCTGGGACTGCGCTTAAGTGTGCGATTGCTTGGTTATGTTTACTTCCACTGCCTTTCTCCCTGTGCCTGATTCGTTTGCTTCCTGTTGATTTGTCACGAATCCTCCTGTTGCGTATCCCGTGTGCTCTTAAGCATGTCTACTGCAGCCCTTTATTGCAGTAGACACTGTGATCTGGTCTAGAATGTCTCGTTTATCTTTAGGAGTTCCCTTTGAGGAGGATACATGTATTGATACATGGCAATTCTCAGTGAATCATAGCTCCCGCTATACATGTCCTGTGGTCCTTTCCCACAATGATCTTGGATCATCTGCCTTGCTGGGGCCAACAGGACTTCAGCAAATGCAGCAGAAGTCTGATAAATGCAATCTATTGGGGCATAGTCTCTTGGACCCAGCCACTGTGGGAAGAGGCAAAGGAAGAGGATGCAGTCACGTAGGAGACTCACGCGGGAATACCAGAAGAACTGCTCCACTATGAGCAACTGCACACAGTGGCTATTTTATTATACTAGATGAGTGGCCCCTTTAAAACATGTTAGATTATTATTAATTATTATGATTATTGTTATTAAGGAAAGGTCTTACTCTGTAGCCCAGGCTTGTCTCAGATTGGTCTCAAATACTTGGTGATCCACCACCCTTTCTATCTCTCAAGTGCTGGAATTGCAGGCATGAGCCTCTACTCTCAACTATTTGGTTTTTGAAATAGGTTGCTGTATAGTCTAGGCTGGCCTTGATCTCCCGACCCTCCTGCTAACACTTTCCAGCTGCTGAATACAGATGTGCACCCTGTGCCTGATTTGGTGCATTAGTTTAGACTCTGTCCTTTTACCCAGCTTATCAATCTTATGCTCATTTCCTAAATATACTTACAGTAGTGCCTTTGACATTGTCTGCTACTTCCAGAAAGTGTGCCTGAAATTGACGTCTGTTTAGTTATTTATATTATTATTATGGATCACTTTTCCTTCCTTTGTGCCTGTCTTATAAATTTCTGTATTCACACAATATAATTTTTATGCTATGCTGGGGGCCTTATGCTAGGCAATCACTCTTTCACTAAACTGTATCCCCACATCTTATAATTTTTTAGGTTGTGCGTGTGTTATAAATGGCATCTGTGCTGGATCGTTTTATGTCAGCTTGACACAGCTAGAGTCATCTGGGACCTCAACTGAGAAAATGCTTTTATAAGATCTGTCTGTAGGGCATTTTCTCAATTAGTGATCAACGGGGGAGAGCCCAGCCCATCATGGGTGGCGCCATCTCTGGACTAGTGGCCTTGGGATGTATAAGAAACAGGCTGAGCAAGCCAGTAAGCAGTACCCCTCTATGGCCTCTGCATCGGCTCCTACCTCTAGGTTCCTTCCCTGCCTGAGTTCTTGTCCCGACTTCCTTTGGGGATGAACTGTGATGTGAAAGTATAAATGGAATAAACCCTTTCTTCCCCAACTTGCTTTTTGGTCAAGGTGTTTCATCACAGCAATAGACAGCATCTAGAATGCTGTACAGACACATCTTCCCTCCGCTGATGGCTGTACAGACACATCTTCCCTCTGCTGATGGCTGTACAGACATATCTTCCCTCCACTGATGGCTGTACAGACACATCTTCCCTCCGCTGATAGTACAGTTTCTCCTATTAGGCAGCTGAAATGCTTGCTAATACACCTCTGCATATCAAGGTGATGAAGTACTCTTGTGTCTTATGCAAGGAAGGTCTCAGAATTTCAAATTAATGATTTTGAGGTCACAGAGGTTAACAATATCAAAGGTCATTTGTATGAGGGCAGTGGGATTACTGAGAACGGATTGAGTCAACCTCTGAAAATGATTGCACCTTACGCCTTCTACCTAAATAATTCTAAAAATACAAATGCACACAAGCACATCTCTGTTAGCTGCCTAGTGGCTGTGTGATCCTATGCCTCATGGATTCGAGAACATTCCACCATTCACCCATGAGAGACAGAGATGCCACATTTTTATTATGATGGCGGTTATTATAGTTTTGACTTCCCAAACCTCAAAATTGCTAGTCTAGGCGAGCAGGCTACACAGGGATGGCCAGATGCATTTATTGACTGAGCACAAGAACCCATGAGCTCAACCTAGGACAACTTTGCGAACTGCATTCTCCAGTCTTCAGGGTACTTAAAACATCCACGGCTTTGGCTTCGGCTGGTACTTGGGCTTCACACAGCACATCCTCCCATTTGTGCAGTAGACGTAGACGCTCTCCTTCCTGGAGCACCGATGGCGACACTTGCCGCGGAGGTTCCAGCATCTCTGAGCATCACCTGGTAGAAGAGGAGTGAAAGGAGGTCACGGAAGTCCTAAGGAGAGGGTGGCTCCGGACTGGAGGAGCTGACACAGGTGGGAAAGACCCTCCGCTTTCCCTTTGACCCCCTCGTACCTACTGTTGTTTTCCTGACCCCATTTCCCCCCTACCTTCTTTGACTGTGAATCTGGACTAAATGATGAAGGATGGAACTTTGAAAATCTGCTTTTAAAGAACTGTTGTAGTCAGCCTGGGTTACACGAAACTGTCTAAAAAAAAAAAAAAACCACAAACCAAGAAAGAAACAGAGTTCTGATAGTCACAAGAGGAGACAGCTACACTGGTTGGCCCAAAGAAGGGGAACAGATAGAAATGATGTCCAACCGCAGGCTGTGTGGGGTGACATCGCTTGCTGCCTGACACAGCAAAGGCCCACACCCATTTCTCCACGAAGCGCCAGTTCCGCTTTGACCTACAGATGCCTTGGTGTCCCTGAGAGGAATGACATCTTTAAGGTCCATTTGAATCATGGGTTTCCTTCTGACAAGTCTGACTGAGGCCCAGACATGGAGAAGGGAAAGGGAAGCCTTTGAAGGGGAGGCTTGGAGTTCCAGCTCCTACACCCTCAGCAACAGCCTTGCCCTCGCTGGGTGTTTCCTTAGAGCACAGAAGGAGAGCAACATTTCCAGCTGTCACCAAGGAGAGAAATGACAACAAATGCCTGCAGGAATGTGAGAGAAGAGGAACTCCTGTTCACGGCTGGTAGGAGGGAGAACCTGCACAGCCATTATGGATATCAGTGTAGAGGTTCCTCAGCAGGCCGAAACTAGCATGGCCATAGAACCCACATGTAACGTTCCTGAAGATGCTCAGGGCCTTTACAGTAGTCTGTGCTATCAGAGATACTCGCACATCTGTATCTATTGCTGCACTATCCACTATAGCCAAGATATGGAATCAGTCTAGATGTCCGTCCACAGATGAATAAAGCAAACGAGGTCCATGTGCACAGGGGATTGGACTCAGCTATAAGTGGAATGAAATCATGATTTTTTTTTTTTTAGGAAAATAGATGGAGCTGGAGATTATGATGTTATATAGCTCAGAAACATTGTCTCTTTCATATATAGAATCCAGACTTAAATGTATATATGCACATATGCATGCCATGAAAGTATTGAATGTATACATGTACATATGCATGCTGTGGAAGTATTAGATGTGCACATGCACGTATGCACAAATGTACAATGCACACATGCATGCCATGAAGGTACTGAATGTACACATGCACACATGCATGCCATGAAGGTAGAAAGAGGACCGTGAAAGGAGATGTCTAGAGATGGGAACGTGGAACAGAGAGGGTAATATAGACACGGAAGCAGAAGGAAGGACTGTGGGGGGAGGAAGGGGAGCAGCCAGAGGGCAGAGGGAAAGCGGGGCATAAAGTGGAAGGAGAGACATAAAACATGATATAGATGCATGGAAGTGCCACAGTGAGACCCATGCACAGAAGTGCTGCAGTGAGAGACCCATGCAGACCCATGCATGGAAGTGCTGCAGTGAGAAGGTTAATAAAAAAATTAAAAAGACTAACAGCAGCTATTTTAATCAGCATTAAAAACTTCAGATGGGGCCAAGAGGAGCTAGAAAAGAGGAGAGAAACAAAACAAACAAACAAACCCACATTCCCACATTGCGCAGGTTTCCAGCGGGAACCCTCCTGTCTTTGAACGCTCATCTGAATACATATGTGAGGAAACTATCAAAGTCTGGGGAAGAATCACCGAAGAGAGGCAGGCAGAACTGTCCTCAGGACAGAGACTGTCCTGTGTGTTCACCCACCAAAGCCAAAAGACTTTATAAAGCCTGTAGCGTTTAAGGGGCCAGAGGTTAAGAGCACTTGCTGCTCTGTCAGAGGACCCAGGTTCGGTTCCCAGTACCCACGTGACAGCTCACAACTGTCTGTAACTCCAGTTCCAGGGGATCCAACAGCCTCCTCAGGTCTCTGCAGACACCAAGGATGCACAATCACAAGTAGCCAGAACCCTGCTTCCTGATCTGACTCCCTAAAGTTGTCCTTTGATGTGCACACCTGCCGGGGTACACACATGTAGCTATGGAAGCTGATGGGGATTATCTGGGGAGTAGGAAGGAGACCAGGAGGGGAGGGGTCAGGGAGGGTAGCGGTGTGTGTGTGTGTGTGTGTGTGCATGCGCACATGCGTGGGATTATGGGGTGAGTGTGCTGTGGAATGCCGCTCTCTGAAAACACAGCTATTACTCTTTTTTCTTCCTTAAGGAAAACTGATTTATTTACAGTTTGGCTGAACTGGGCCAGCAAAGACGCCTCCTCTCTCCCTTTCCTGTCTTGATGTTACAATTTCATAGAAAACGCGAAACAAGAATCTCGGCATCCCCAGTGCTCTGAGATAAGCAGTCAGAACAGCGTGGGATTCTCCAGGGGGCAACCAATAAGGATGAAGAAAACAATGAAAAGATGTGGGTGTGGGGTCATGGGATCTCTTCCGGGGAGTCAGGCTCCACTGGTGGCCCCAGGGCTTCAGCCCAGAGGTTTCCGAGGAAATTAGGATCTTTGGGGTTCCCTGTTGCAGTAGGATCACAGCTGAGGAGAGCCGCATCCTGACCCCCTCCACTCTCCTCTTACGTAGAGGGTGTGCTTGGCTTTTTATCTCTCCAGGAAATGTCCCTGGATCTCTTCTTCAGGTCACGGACCCATGCCCCACAGCAAGAGCCAGCATGTGACAGGCCTGCCAATCATAGCATTCCATCTATCAGGCGGCATAAACAGACTGAGTCCCAGGCCGTCCAGGAACTGACTGTTGGCAAATCAGGTGTGTGTAAGTGATGTCACTGTGAACCTATGCCATCACCATACATACGATGCATTTATTTTATTCTACGTTTATGAGAGTTTTGCCTGCATGTACATATGTGAACCACATGTGTTTAGTACTCAAGGAGGCCAGAAGACGACATAGGATTCCCTGGAACTGGAGTAACAAAAGATTGAGAGCTACTATGTGGGTACTGGGAACCCAACCCAGGCCCTTTGGAAGAGTAGCAAGTGCTCT
Organism: Chionomys nivalis; assembly: GCF_950005125.1. Lineage (NCBI taxonomy): Eukaryota > Metazoa > Chordata > Mammalia > Rodentia > Cricetidae > Chionomys > Chionomys nivalis. Next base: position 25,394,059 of record NC_080094.1, read on the forward strand.
TAACCACAGAGTCTCTCTCTAGCCCTACCATGGCTTGCTTAGTCAGAGCAGCCATGACTTCCTGCAGGAGACCCTCCAGGCTGGGCCTATTGAAAGTCCCTCATAGAGGGAGGGAATGGGAAGGAAACCAGGCTCTCACTTCCGCCTGCATATTCTCCCAGCTATGTGTAATTCTGCCCCATCTGCGTGTTGGCTCAGGAGCCACTGAGATTGAGCAGGAGGGCTAGCTGGGGCAGGGACTCCATCTATCCAGGTACAGGAATGTGATTATGCATGCAGGCCTGAGACACTGGTAGTGCACCTGTTTTGGGGTCACCTGTGTTCTTGTATGTAACCCTCACTCATGCTCCTATAACGGAAGCCTGGTAAACTGCTCAGCCCCCTAAGCTGGGCTCGGATGGAATCTAACTTTGATGTGTCGCTGGTGCCATGTGGAGCGAGTAACCCCTTGTTTTTACCTCCTCGGGAATGTTCACACGGTGGGTAGATACAGGCCAAGTGCACTGATGTACATGTGTGACGATGTCAGAACAAACCCTTTATTTTGTACTCTAATTGAACGATTTAATTCAAAGAAAAAAAGTAGTTGGTAAGGGCTGGAGCTGCTGTCCAGAGGGACAGCACTGTTGAGGACATAGGAGGCCCTGGATATGATTCCCCAGGCAGCAAAGGCAGCTGTCACAAGACAGTCAGCTAAAGGGACATGAGAGCAATGCGTTGTGGGTTGATAGCCTGTGGAGTTGTAAGGGCTGGGCGGGAACACCCACTGTTTTAAGGTTCCTGTACCCTCTGTGGATTGGCCGCTTAGCATCAGAAGGCAGACCAAGAAGGCATAACCTTAATGTCAACCTTGGAGCCTACTCAGGATAGATGCAGGGACTGGACAAGGACGGTGTACAACTTCCTGTCACACGGGTATAAACTTACTAGACCCCTCTGTTGAACAAAGGGTCAGAATGCTGAGAAACCCGGTTTTCTGAAATAAAGACCCCACTGACACTTTGTATCTGAAATCCTGTTCCCGAGGATGGAGCATCCCATAGTTCCCCCAAGGAATCAGGGTTCCCAGCCCAGACAAACAGCTTTGATATCCATCAGGTGCAAGGAGGTGCCGAGGGGCAGATAAGACAAGTTCTCCCCCTCGCTCTCCCTTTCTCCTTTTCCCACGCTCTATCTTATTTTGGGGCAGGGGGGACGGACAGGGATGCTGACCTTGTACTGCCTCGCCTCCCAAGTGCTGGACTAGCAAGGCGTGGGTCACCACATCTGCTTCCTCCTTCCTCTTTATTTTGTGTTTTCTTCAGAAATTCAGCCTTGACTTTGTTCTCAGCCTGGGTCTGAATGTCAGCCCTTTTATAAACTGCCTGTGGTCCAGCCTTGCTTGAGAGCCTCCCCAGCATCGTTTATGCTACGCTTAAGCCCCACCCTTCTTCTCTTCCTCTATGTCCAGCGGTTCTCAACCTCCCTAATGCTGCCGCACCCTTCGTACAGTTCCTCACATTCTACATGAAATATTCCATTGCTACTTCATAACTGTGACTTTGGTCCTGCTGTAACAAATAATGTACATGCCTATGTGCGGCCCAAAGGAGTCAAGAACCTACAGGTTAAGAACGTTTGTCACTGGGTAAGGTGTTGCCAACCCCACTGACCCTTGGGGATGCAGTGTCCTTCGCAGCAGGGTAGTGTGGTGAGATTGCAGGGCTGTGGGGGGAGGGTCTTCTTAAAGACGGACGGACATCACACCAGTTACTAGGATATTTAAAATGAAGCTCACGAATCAAAGAGCCCTGCCCCCACTGAGGATGGGACAATTTGAGGTCACTAAGAGTAGTGTGGTGGCAGCCCTCAGGAGGTAGAGTGAATCCCAGGGCTACACATCAGAGGAGTACTGTGAATTCTACCCTGAGTGTGCAATTGGCAAATCCTCACTGTGGGAGGAAACCGGCCAGTGACAGAGCGATGAAGGTCAGGGAACTATTAAAAGGTGTATTTTAAAAATAAATGCCTGTGAGCCAGGGGCTACACAGCGAGATCCGGTCTCAACAATCAAAAACGCACAAAAAGGTGTCTCAGGATGTCACCTTGGCAATGAGTGTTTCATGAAGAAATGAAAAAAAAAATTGGTCGCTGTACAAGTCAGGACACCTAGGGGAGGAAGATAGCTGCGGTGGGGTGTGTGGGAAGGGCTTGGGGAGCTCAGCTGACTGAGCTGTATGGTGCCACAAGGACCTGTCCTTGGTGGCATTTGCTGGGCAGTGTGTTTGCTTTCTGTACCCGTGATTCTGCCTTGTTTCACAACAAAGATAAGGAAAACCCAGCATTTGAGCTCTCATTTTAAAAAAAGATTTGTTTTTATTTTATGTGTATGAATGTTTTTGTCCGCATGTGTGTACCACATCTGTACAGCAGCCGTGGAGGCCAGAAGAGGTGTTGAACCTCGGGACCTGGAGCTGCAAATGGCTGTGAGCTGCCTTGAGACCTCAGGTTTTAATTCAAGCATGTCAAGATGAACCACCGTGTGTGTGTGTGTGTGTGTGCGTGTGTGTGCATGTATGTATGTGTGTGTGTGTGTGCGTGTTTCATGAACGCAGAGGCTGGAGGAGGACGTGGGGTGTTTTCTATCACTTCCCACCTTGTGACATTGATGTGAGGGCTCTCTGAGTTGGAAATTTCCCCTTTGGCTAGCCTGGCTGGCTAGTTAGTCCCTGGATCTGTCTGTCTCTATCTCCTAGCACTGGGGCTATGTGCAGCCCCGTCTGACTCTTTACGTGGGAGCTGTGGATTCAAACTCAGGTCCCCTTGCTCACACAGGAAGGGTTCTTCCTCACGGAAACATCCCTCTAGCCCTTAAATATTTAAAAATTACATTTATTTATTTATTTATTGCTCACGCGCACACCAAGGACAACTTGTGGAAGCCAGTCCTCTCCTACCACGAGGGGCTTGGTGCTGAAGCTCTCGGTGTCAGTCTTGGCAGCAAGTGCCTTAACCCGATGAGTCATCTCACTGACTCTGTTTTATACACTTTTGAGTGATGTACATTTCAGCCCCCTTTCATCACGAGACCCTTTGACTGTTACGAAGTGGAACTGAGTAGAATCTCTGTCCTGTGGGGCACTGGGGAACAATGGTTAGGATGCCAGTTGTCAGCTTAAATGAGTTGTTTCAGGTTATAGCAAGGCCATACTTTCAAGAAGCAAAATTTACCAAGAAAAGTCCAGGACTAGGTAAAGCCTGGTGGGTTTGCACAAAGTCACCTGACTGTGAGCTATCGGAGACGAAGGCCGAGGGCTTCCAACGTATGAGGCTTCCACGCAAGGCCTCTCACCCGCTGTGACTACACACACAATGTCATCACAGTCATTAGAGAAACACGCAAACGGCCCTCTGAACACTGGTGAGGGTCACAGGCAGACAATGGTGAGCCACTTGCCAACTTGGGCTCTTGGCTTTTCTTTCTCCCTTAGATGAAGGGTGTTTCAGGGTCACAGGAGGGAACTGAGGTCAGCTTGTTTAGAAAAATAGTATGCTCTGATTCTGGAAAGTTCGACAGTCCTGGGGTGAACAGAAGCTCTGACAAGTGAGTGGAGGGGGCAGGTAGCTGGTGCATGTGTGTGTGTGTTGGGGTGTGTGTGTGAGGGTTGGAAGGATAGGGGTGACCTTCTCCAGCTAAACTCTCCCATGACCCTCACCTGGCCTCTCAAGCAACTTCAGGCTGCTTCCTCTCCTGCTCTCATCACCTCTGCCTTTGCGCTGGGTCCCCACAGGCAGCATGCTCCCCCCACCCAGGGATGCTCCTTATGTTTATCTCACACCTTCCCCTCTCCACCTCTTCCCCTCCTTCACCTAATTTCAAGTCACTTCCCAGGACTCTGCTGACCTCAGGCCCTACTCACGTGCACCCAGTTCCCTGGCTTCCCTTTGTCATAACTTCGGGAACAATACTGTTTAACTCTGTCTGAGGGCCATGCCCTTTTCCTCCATAATCCTGGCTCTGGCACAAAGTATGGCACAGAGAGAGGGGAGCTGCACACACCAGCTTCTGGCCATGGCAGCGGCTTTTACTAAGCCTAGAACATTCGGGGGGACTGTTTTACAAGAGATCAGTTGTTGCCTTCTCCTCTTTGGCTACTTCTGCCCCCACACTGGCCCTTTGCCCCGCCTGGTAGAACCGAGTGAGCATGGCGTGGGTGATGAATGAGATAGATACTCAGGATGTTGTCGCTGGTACCTAAGATCCGGCACCTGGCAAGGGGGCTGGGAATGGTGACGGCTCCGAGACCCTAGGCAGCTGATCCTTCTTGCCCCTGGGTGTTCGCTGACAAGGCCAGGGTCTCCCTGCCCGGCCCCTTCCCTGAGGAGATCTACATTACCTGGAGTGAGCTGGGACAGGAGCAGCAGGGTTGCCAAGGTCAGTAGCAGGAGCTTCATGGTGGTGAAGCTTCGCGTTCAAAGTGGTGGCAAAGTCAGTGGCCAGCCGGGGAGGCCGAGACTCTCTGGCGGAAGTCCCTCGGATTGCTAGGAGCAGCCCACAGGAACAGCCCTGTACCCTGGGTCTACAGTGTGGAGCCACACCCACAGAGTCCACAGCATCCCTTTGTCTTTTGGACCAGGAGGGTGGTGAGGGCAGCCAAGGTCCAAGGCCACACAGCACAAGCCTTCCCCGACCAGCTTTGCACCACTTTATCCAAGGCACCACAAGGGGGCGCCACGCACACGAATACCATCAGTGACTACCAAAGACACTGGCAGAGAACAGGAAATGGGGTTCCAGGCAGGGCAAAGTCTGGTCAAGGGTAGAAAGACACAAGAGGAACAAACACCGGAGGGTGGAGGAGGGACGCCAATTCACCGACAGCACGTGAGGCCGCTCCGAGCAGCAGCCAAGCACAGGGTTGATCTGGGCTCAAGCCTGAGCCCCTTCCTCGGGGATTCAGGAAGAGATGTTCCCTGCGCCCTGGTCTGAATGTTCATTCTAGTTTCTTTAGCTCCCTTAGCTGAAGCGAGGCGGCTGCTCCTGCAGTAGTAATACTCTCTTCAGGGTCCTCATTTTCAACCTTCCAGCAAAAGCAAACAATTCCCGCCATTAACTATCTGTCCCAATTATTTATGCGAATTCTTCTTGACTGGGCCCTCCTGATATAGAGGTCAAGAGAATCAAGGCGTGCACAGAGCTTACACGTAAGATAGTGACTGAGCCATCCTGAGGGACAGGAAATAGTAGATGGGCTGCCAGAGATTTACACAAAGGCAAAAGAAAGCGTGTGTTGAGTAGTTCTTTCAGGAATGTTTACAAGGAAGAGAATAAGAGAGGGTCTGGGAAGGGACCCAGTGACCAGCCCTACAACTGGACCACAGTGGCCTGCCACTTCTTACTTCCTGTGAAGTTTCAGTTGGAGGAGAGTCACTACCAGCTTCACAGAATAAGGAATCTATGGTAAAATTAGTCTCAGCTTAGTCGTTCGAGGATCTGGGAAAGCAAGGACTTGATGAGGAACAGAGGGTGTTAGTTTACTTCCAGGAAAAGGGGCCAAGACTTGGAGCCGCCCCAGGACTGTGATGCGGTGGTATAGGACTCTGGGGAGATTCTTGGCTCCCCTGCTACTGATGTCTGTTTGTGGCAGTCACTGAGAAGTGGTTAGCGGTTAGGAGAAGTTCAACTCAAAAGCACAGAAAATATATTTAACAAAAATCATAGAAGAAAACTTTCCCACCTAAAGAAAGATATGCCTATGAAGATACAAGAAGCTTATAGAACACCAGACTGGATCAAAAAAAAAAAATAGTCCCCTTGCCAGATAATAATCAAAACACTAAGCATAACACTCCTGCATTGCTGGTGGGAATGCAAGCTGGTACAGCCCCTTGGATATCAGTATGGCAATTTCTCCAAAAATTAGGAAACAACCTTCCTCAAGACCCACCAACACCAATATCACTTTTGGGTATATATCCAAAGGATGCTCAACTGTGCCACAAGGACATGTGCTCAACTATGTTCATAGCAGCATTGTTTGTCATAGCCAGAACCTGGAAACAACCTAAATGCCCCTTGACTGAAGAATGGATAAGGAAAGTGTGGTACATTTACACAATGGAGTACTACACAGCAGAAAAAAATAACAACATCTTGAATTTTGCAGGAAAATGGATGGAGCTAGAAAACATCATTTTGAGTGAGGTAACCCAGACTCAGAAAGACAATTATCATATGTACTCACTCATAAGTGATTTTAAACATAAAGCAAAGAAAACCAGCTTACAAATCACAATCCCAGAGAACCTAGACAACAATGAGGACCCTAAGAGAGACTTACATGGATCTAATCTACATGGGAAGTAGGAAAAGACAAGATCGCCCAAGTAAATTGGAAGCATGGGGACCTTGGGAGAAGATTGGAGGGGGAGGGGAGAGGCAGGAAGGGGAGCAGAGAAAAATGTAGAGATCAATAAAAAGCAATAAAAAACCACAAAAAGAAATAAAGAGCATTAGACAATTTAAAATTTGAAAGTGTCTGAAGGTAGCCCATTAAAGCCAAGCGTTCTCTCTCTTACAATGTTCCTGTTTCTTGCTGAAAGGGAAGATCACTCTGAGAGGAGAGAAGACTATTTCCTCTTCCTCATCCATCCCCATTCCTGATGCACAGTGCAGAAGGTAGTGGCAACTCATTCATTTGAACAAATCCATGCACAGTATAGGGAGGTTAAGAGCTCTGGGCTCAATATGCTATCCCTGTGCTCAATGAGTCTCTGGTTCAGCCACACCACTATAGCCTTTCTCCTTCTTCCCTTGGACTTGCAAGAGAATGTAACCACTTGTTATCTCCCCTAATTCTTCAGGGGAGCTGATGCAGCTTGTTTCCCAAGCTGTAATCTTAGAATTAATGTATAAAGATGTTTAGCTCTGTGCTTTCCGCCTGCCCTTTATCATTAGAGAGTTGCTTGTCCAAGGTCATTGGAAGCCCCTGTGTGGTTCAGAGATTGCTGGGATGTAACATCTCAGGCTTTTGTAGGACAAAGAAAAATCTTGTAAAAGAATTTAATAATATCCAAGCATCTATCCAGTCTACCCAACAGGAATAAACAGGACTTAGGGAGACAAAAGCCTTACAGTGTAGTCCCTGAAGGATTTCAGGACTCAGTTCGTAGAAGGGAGTACGTTGGTTAGTCAGGGCTTAGTGTCAGAAAAGACTAACAGTCCCCAACTCCCCAACTGGTTACTTCAGTTGGACCAGAAAAGGTAGGTGATGGTGGCTGATGAAATGAAATGTAGAGACAGGTAGTGGTGGTCTCCAGCTGGGCCAGTTCAGGGCCCCAACAAGTTGCAAAGAACAATTGAAGATGGTGGGCTCTTTCTGGTCCAGCTCAATCCAGCTCTAGGGACTGCCTCACCAGGAGAGCAGGCCCAGACCACAGTTACCCTTCTTCCTAGCGAACTTTGAAATTTTAGGAACCCCTAAGTCCTGTACATAGTCTTGAATCATGTATTTACTTATAACAGACTGATTTTTGTATAAAATGGGCTCCCAGGAAGAGCACACTGGTCTTCTGGAAGTTTCCACCCTGGAGGAGGCACAGAGGAGAGAGTGACAAAAGAGAGACATAAGCCCCGTGTCTGCCAGGGCCAGCACCATTGCTGTTTGGCTCAGCTGTCCCTTTTCCTAAAGAGTGCATCGTGCCTCTTCATCTGAGTTCATGAAACCCCTAGCTGTTTGCTCTACAGCTGTATCCTGTCTGAATTCTTCTCTTTCGGGAGAACAGGAATGCTTCTGGGGTCTAGAGCAAAGAAAACTCAAGACTGCCTTGTCCTAGCTGTGTTTTATGATAGCTCTGCTATCATAAAAAAAATGACCAAAAGCAACTTAGGAAGCATTTATTTGGTTTTCAGGTTACAGTTCATTGTTGCAAGATATTTGATTACACTATAAAGATATATTACTGTGATTGCTTTAATTAAAAGCTAAACAGTCAATAGTTAGCTAGGCAGGATTTCCAGGCACAGAGGATGCTGGGAAGAAAAGTGGAGATGCCAGGAGATACAGAGGAAGCAACTCATGTAGGAGATGAGGTGTCAGCCACAAGCCATGTGTCAGTACATAAATGAATGGAAATGGGTTCACTTAAATTAGAGAAGCTCGTTACAGACAAGCCTAAGCTATCAGCTGAGCTTTCATAATTGATAAGAAATCTCTGTATGGTTATTTGGGAACTGGCAAGCGAGACAAAAAATGACATATGGCATCCAATGTTCAGCCACATATTTCCACATAAAACCCGAGAAAGCTTTAAAAAAGATTCCAAACACACAGAAACAAAGCCAAACGTGGCTTTCTGGTGACTACAGCCTCTCAGACAGGCTCAGTGCTAGCGGCATACAGAGGCATGGCTCTTTTAAGAGGTCCTGCTCATGAGCATTTAGATGGGGTTTATGAGCAGTGGGAGGCAGGCTACTTGGTGGTGCAAGACTAGGTAGAAATGCCGACAGCAGCATGGGCCCAGAAACTTTCCAGAGCTGGGGTGATAAACGTACCTCCTCCATGAAGCTGGGTTCTCAGGGAACTGAGGGAGCAGAGCCAGCCGCTAGCACACCATGAGCTAAGCTGCATGGTGGCTTTAAGATTTTGCTCACGCAGACAGAAAAGGTTACAGATATAGAGTAAAGCAGGGTCAGATGGAAAAATAAACTCTAAACAGGTTACAGTGTGTTTAACAGCATGTATAGGCTTAAGAAAAAAGAGGATATGGACAGTCATAAAAATAATTTAAAAATAATAGTAAAGTCTTTAAAGAGAGAAGTAAGGCAATAAACATAAGCCACACAGAGATGGGAAATACACAGGAAGTCTGGATCCTGTATGGCGTTGTATTGACTTTCAAATTTTTGATTACTGATGAGTGAACAACAGCTGCTGAGAGACACTGGATTATGGAAACTGCTCAATTAAAACAACCTGTACATTTTAAACATGTCTCAACTTCAAAATGGGAATAAAAAAATGTATTGCTTTAGAAAAGAGGTTATGCCTTCATGTCCACAAAAACCAAAAGGCTGTGGATTTGTTTAAGGTTAAAAAGGATCAGGTTTGATCAAGGGAGACACCCTGAAAATCATGGCTACAAACATAAAGAAATAAACCTGTTTTAACTACAAGACAGGTGATGGATATTTTACATGTTCAAACATAAAGTGAAAAATCATTTTTTGGCTGGCTTGGATACCACATACAGTCCATACTTGTATTAATGTAGATATATATGTTACCTTTGAAAGTTTGTGTTTTTAGAGCAAGGGGACCAGATACCAAGGAAAATGGATGGCTCAGGTGATCTGCTGCAGTTTCCTAAGAGTTCTGCATCCAGAACAGTCAAGACTGCTGGCTGAGGTTGTCCAGTCTCACAGACTCTTCTAGCCAGGACTTGACTATTATCCTAATTTTCTCATGGTCCCCCAAAGATGCTAGTGCCTGACATCATTGAGGGAAACCAAGGAAGGAATTCAAGGCGGGGATATACAGGCAGGAGCTGGAAGCAGAGACCATGGAGAGGATGCTAATTACTGGCCTCTCCTCTCTCTCTTTCTCTCTCTCTCTCTCTCTCTCTCTCTCTCTCTCTCTCTCTCTCTCTCTCTCTCTCTCTCTCTCCTTAGCTAGCTTACTTATACAGCCTAAGGATGGTATTGCCCACTGTGGGCTGGGTCCTTCTATGTCAATTAACATTCAAAACATAACAGGGCAGTGGTGGCGCACGGCTTTAATCCCAGCACTCGGGAGGCAGAGGCAGGTGGATCTCTGTGAGTTCGAGGCCAGCCTGGTCTATAAGAGCTAGTCCTGGGACAGGCACCAAGGCTACAGAGAAACCTTGTCTCAAAAAACCAAAAAAAAAAAAAAAAAAAAAAAAGGAATAAGAAAAAGAAAAAAACATTCAAGAACATGACCTACAGACAGGTTCATAGACCAGTCAGATGGTGGCAATTCCTTAATTGAGGTTTTCTCTTCTCAACTGTGTCGAGTTAGCCACACACACCTTGTAACAAGAAGTTCTAAGGCTGAGTGGGAACATCATTAAGATTTTGTGACGCCAACTCCAGGACGAGATCCAAGGCTGCTATCAGCAGTGGTAATGATGGGCAGTCTGTAATTAAGAAGATTGTAAAAAATTGAAGATTGGTGATTATGGCCGTGGGACTCTGTAGGCTCTGTAGGTGTAAGCCCAATTAGTTTGCTCCACATTGGTGGCAAAGCCTTAGATTTCTATAGACTTTCATTTTCTGTGTACTTTGAATGTTCAGGGAGCCGGACTACTGAGGGTCGGGTTGAGTTTCACAGGCCCTAGGCTCTAATCTGCTCACCAATGAGACTGAATTGTAGAGAGAGAATGTGATTCATTCTAAGGTCACACAACTAAGTGGCACATCTGGGACAGTGAGCTGGATAATTTCAACTCTAGCTTTCTTGGCTTCAACGCCAAAGTTCTTGTGAAAACTGGGCATTTTAGGCAGCGGGAGCCCATTTCTTTGATAGAGAATATCTTGCCACACAGTGGTGGAGAACACCTTTAATCCCAGCATTCGGAGACAGAGGCAGACCAATCTCTGTGAGGAATTAAATGACCAGCTAAAATCTCTTAAAGTGTTTTAAACTAGCTCATCTAAGTTATGTTAGAATTCCGATAGCCGTGGGTAGCTACACTCGATAAGTGTGCGTGTGTTTACATGTGTTTGGATTTGTGTGATTGTGCGTGTGGAGCCATCCACCTTGTGTTTTGAGACGGGGGCTCTCACTGGCTGGCCAGTCACAGTGAGCACCAGGGCTCCTGAGTGCCCGCCTCTATTTCCCCAGCACAGGGGTTGTAAGTATGTATCATCCTTTTTTTCATTTTTTTTTTTTTTTGAGACAACTGTGTCACTATGAAGCCTTGGCTGTTCTGGAGCTCCCTAAGTAGACCAGGCTGGCCTCTAACTCACAGAGATCCACTTGCTTCTGCCTCCTGAGTGCTGGGGTTTAAGGCATGTGCCACCACACCCCTTTTCTGCCTCTTTTATGTAGATTCTGGTGATCATACCTGGGGCCTCAGGCTTGCGTGGCAAGTGCTTTACCAGAAAAGCTACCAATGTAGGACTTTGTAGAGCGTGGCAAGAAGTGTGGAGTGTCGAGGATTTTTTAAATGTATTAACATTTTAAATATAATATTTTAGTTGATTATTTAAAAAATTTACACACGCATATGATGTATTTGATTGTATCCACCCCTACTTCCCCTGATTTCTCTCAGATCCATTTCCCACCTCCCTACCATTTTTCCAGCTTCATGTCCTTTCTTCTTTGTTTAAAAAATATACATTTTATTATTGTATGTACGTGGGTGTTTTGGTTGCACGTATGCCTGTGTGCCATGTGCATACACTACTCACAGAGGTCAAAAGAAGGCGTGGGATCTGCTGCAACTGGACGGTTGTGGACTGTGATGTGGATTCTAGGAACCCAATTGGGTTCCTCTGGAAGAGCAGTCAGTGTTCTTAACCACTGAGCCATCTCTCCGCCCCACCTTTTAAAAAACAACCCAATGAATCCAATTTGTGCCGCCCATAGACTCCTGGATGTGCAGCCGTTCACCAGAACGCAGTCAGTCTGGCAGGTGCCACACTCTGAAAGACAACTGATTGCCCCTTCCTCCTGCCCCAGCAGCTATCAACTGGGAGCAGCTTCTCATCTAGGGGGAGGGGCTCATACGTTCCTTTCTCTCCAGAGTAGAGGATTCTGGGCGGAACTGACAGAGACTGACGTATACTTATACCCTGACCATCGGATTTAATCTTGCTGGTCACTGAGCGGTAAAGGGAGTGTCTGCGTAGGAGTGTGTGGTCAGTACTGTGGGTATAGAGGCCTAGCGACAGGGAAGGCAGCTGGCTCAGGGCAGACTGTGCACACAGGTCTCTGAGGACACGAGTGCCAGCTGGTTACAAGGATCCAGAACTTTCTCCCACTGCCCGGTACCTTTCCAGACAGCCAACGCCTCGGGATTCCTGAAGCCATGAGGACTGCAGTGTTAGCTATGGCTCTGTTGCTGCTATCCCAGGTCATTCCAGGTAACCTAGAGCCCTTCAGAGGGACAGAGCGGGAGAGTGGGTCTGGCCAGGGTATTTAGGGCCTGAGTGGGTGGCCGGATGTCTGGGGCAGTGGGAAGAGTCTCAGATCTTGGGATTAGAATCTGCGAGTCAGGTCACTCCTCTGCATTTATCTTTTCTCATTTTTGATTTTTATGTGATAAATTTGACTAAAAGGTTAAGACTGGACACACTGAAATTTTGGTGTGCAACAAAAGCAGTTTTTTCATTTTCTGTAATTCATCTGAGAGTTCCCAGGAACTTCCATTCTGCTAGTAGAAGTTGGGAGTTAGACGTCCAGGGATTACATATAAACCTGGAAGCCAGTATCATTTGTCTCTTATGATTTGTGATACAATTCTGCCTTGGAGAAATGACTAGGTCACCAAGACTTCTTCAATCCCCCCTTTATTCTGTCCACAATAGCAAATAGAGTCAGGAGACAGTGGATACATCAAGACTCAGTTAAATATGATTTATTTGTTTATTATTTATTTTGGTTTTTCAAGGCAAGGTTTCTCTGTGTAATTGCCTTGACTGTCCTGGGAATCACTTTGTAGACCAGGCTGGTCTTGAACCCACAGAGATTAGACTAATGGTTCTAAGTCGCATGCTAAATCTGTTGCTGCCATCTTTCCTATCACAGTCCAACCTCCTAGTCTCGGGCAGTGTGAGAGTCTTTGATCTGAGGAGTCGATCTTTCTGTAGAGCCCTACTTGTCCTCGATAGCGTCTTCTGTCTCTGGTGTCATAGAATGCTTGCTTCACGCTTGTTTTGTAATTTCCTGATCAACACTAGTTTCCATACTTCCAATTTCCAAGAACTGGATACTAATTTCTACTGGCTGCTCAATGTCTCTAAGCTTTGCAGTGTCATAAATGGGGGGAAATTTATTAAAAACAAACACCCATGAATTCCTACTGATATTTCAGATTCGGATTCAAATTTACAACCTACCTCTATATTCCTTTTTTTTTTCCCCGCAGTGGTGGGGATGGAACCCAGGGCCCCGTGGGTGGATGCATGCTGCCACTGAGTCACGCACCTGACCTGCTGGGAAAGAGGGACTATACCCTACTTCCTTATTTCACTCTCTCTTACCACAAATACCTCTGTGGTAACATGTTCTCAAGCCATTAACAACTTCTGCTCATGTTCTCAGTAAACTTCCGTCTTCTTATCATGCTGTATGGCTCTTTCATCAGAACACACAGCCCCTGAGTCTTTTACATACTCATTTTATTCTTATATTTTTGTCGTTCATGCTGGGCAGGCACTCTGCCACTGAGCTCTGGTGGCCTGACTTTAAGTTGTCATTTAGTTTGCGTTTCTACAAGGCACTGCGTATATAACAGTTAATCCTGTGTGTGGTTTACTGGTCTGGAACTCTTGCCCCATCACAGTCTGTAGGAAAGGCAATGTTTGTTCAGCTTCAGATGTGAACAGTTCCTTGCTGGCCTTTGTCCTTGGAAGGCACGAGTATCTTAAATACATGACACCAACCTCGATTTTAGCATAAAGCATTATCATCAATAAGTTTTAGTCTAGCCCTGTCCTCGCGTGCACAGGTGTGTGTGTGTGCATGCGCACACGTGTGTTGTGTGTGCAGCCTGATTGTCCAGAACATTTTTGTGTTCTTTTTGTGTCATGTCCAGTGATGTTGCAACCATCACCGCGTTTTGGTTCAGCTCTCTCAGGCACACCCTACGCCCTTTTGGCATGCCTCTCAAGTACTTCTCCATTGGAGGGAATGTCATTGAACATAGTTTGATGTGTTTGTTGTGTCTCCTTCTTTGTTTGACTTAGTAAAATTCGACACACTTGGGTATGCTGAATCTCTTATCAATGGCTGGCCCCTTCCATTGATTCTTCTTATTTGCTTTTTTTTTTCTCGTGTCTGGTGGGCTAGCGGTTAGGATCCATTCTTCCTTGTTTTTTATTAAATACTTTATATTTTTTGAGAATTTCATGCACACGTACTTTATGCAATTTCCACCTCTTTTCTCCTCGTCCCAACTCCCACTGTGTCTCCAACACTCCATCTTGAATTTACGATTCCTTCATATGTATATATATATTCTACTGGATGTGGTCATTCATACAATATTGCTCATATGTATGTGCACTTAGAGATGACCATTTGGGGTAACTTATCAGGGAGCTCATCCCTGGAGAAAACCGATTCTCCCCCTCTCAGCGGCCATTGATTGCCTGTGGCTCTTCATCTAGAGGGTGGGGCCTGGTGAGCTTCTCCCCATCCACACTGCCATATCTATTGGTGAGATCATGCAGGGCTTGTATGCAGCCATATTGTTAGGGTTTCATGGGCATAGCATCTCAGCCATGCCTAGAAGATAGTAGCAGCTAGTGTCCTGGTCCTCTGCCTCCTACTGTTTCCCCTCTTCTCTCCTGTAATATCCCCCAAGTCTTAGGTGGATGGGTTGTATGTAGATATAGTAATTGGGCCAGACTCCCTATGGCCATTAATTCTCTGCGTTTTACCCGTTGTGGGCTTTTCTTCTTTATTTCCATATCCTTTCCACTTTGCATTTCTCTTATGCCATTAGCATTCACTTTTGACTAATGTGTTCTTTCTAGTGCAGTTTTTTCCTTGTAAAATAACTCCAACTGCTCAATCTTTGATGAGGTCCTCTCATTTCACGGCTGGATTTATTTAATACTAGTGTTTTTTTGCACAAATCAATTAATAATTAGTTTTATTTTACACTTTATTTTCATTTCTTTTGAGACATTATGTAGCTGGAACTGGTCTCAAAAACTCACTGTGTGTTGTTGAAGATGCCCTTGATCCTCCTGCCCCCAGCTTTTGAGTGCCGAGATTACAGCTGTGGCCATCATTCCCAGTCCCATTCCCTATGCTAGGGCTTGAGCCCAGGGCTTCAAGCATGCTAGGCAAGCCCCAATGGAGCTACCCCCTCTACGCTACAGCAGAGGTATCTCCATTTCCTTGTAGAAAAGAGGGAACAGATTCTTAAGAAGGAAGCCACCACCTCAGAGTCTACCAACTGGTTTGGGAAACAGACAGATTTCAAGTCCAGGGTATAGATTCTGACGTTCCTGTTAGTCTCATAAACCACTGTGCTGTTAACTCTTGTAATCCACGGCACTCCCAAGGGAGCGTTTACGAAGGCTGAGTTTGGGATGTAGTGCCCGTAGAGAATGTGAGATGGTAGGACCTTCCTAAATCCCTAGAGGGGACAGCTCCTTCCATGGCCTTCTGTCTGGTCTCTACCTGGAACCGTGAGTCTGATTCAGGTGTCCTTGTTTTCACCCTGGATTAGGGAACCCTGAAAGGTGCTGGAAATCTCAGGGTGCCTGCCGCGAAGAATGCACCAAGAATGAAAAGTTCTACATCTTGTGCTGGAGTGGCAAAATGTGCTGTGTGAAGCCCCAGAAGGTGCCGCAGCTGTCCCGGGATTTGGACTAGCCCTGCAAAGCCCGAGGTGACAAAAACGAAAGTGGACCCACCCGGAGTCTCACCTCGGCTGTTTCCCGAGCTTCATTAAATCTGCGCTGTCTGACTTCCGTGTTTGCCTCTTTGTGTGCGTAACCAGACGTCAGCAGAAGGCACGTGGTAAAAGGGTGCATTCGTGCGTTTAGTTCACCTTTCCTAGGAGTTCCGTGTCTGTGGGGTTAACTAATGTGGGGAACATATTCAGAGCAAGTGTCATCTTTACTGGTGCAGGCTACCTTTTCGCGTTGTTTGTAAATGATATATTCAAGAACTATATGCATGGCATTTACACTGTATTAGGAATTACAAGTAATCTAGACATGATGTAAGTATAGTGGTCTATGGTTCTGCAATCCCTGAAAATGCCAAAATATGTGTACCCCCAATTCTCTCACGTACAGTATTATACTGTTTGTGTGTAACCTATCCACACCCCCAGGTGCTTAATTTCTTAGATATATTATTAGTGTATATTGGTTGTGCAAGATTCTGGACTTTATTGTGACATTTTCACCTGACATACAGTATGTTTTCACCCTCACTTATTTCTTACACTTTTCCCCGTACCCCTTTTACTTCCCTAATAACCCTTTTAATATATGTGTCATTTTTATTTTCTTCTTATGATTCCACACACGAGAGAAAGCATGTTTGTCTTCCCAAACCTAGCTTGTTTTCACTTAACAAGACAATCTCTCCCGCTTCCCATTCTCCTTTAAATGAAATGGTTTGATCCCTCATGATTGACAAACACTTCATTGTCTATGTAGTCCACAGCCCCACCCCCACTTCCTTACATTTGGTTTCTGACATAAGGTCTTACTCTGTGAATACAGGCTACCCTGGAACTCACTCTGCAATTCAAGGTGCCTTGAACGTATGGCACGCATCCTGCTTCAGCCTCTAAGGTGTGGCAATTGCCAGTATGATGTCTTCATGGCTGGGCTACCGTGTGCAGGACTGTGATAACCACAGATACGCAGGTAGCAGTAGCACTGCTGATCTATCTTCCTGCGGATTGTGGTCAGGACTAGGATGTTGTTTCAGCTCTATTTATAATTGTTTGCAGAAGTTTCATATGTATTTCAGTGAAAATGTAACTTATATTCTCAGAAGCAGGATTTAAGAATTCTGTTTCCCTTCCACCCTCTCCAGGATTTTATTTTTCTTCAATGATTGCATTTTCTTTTGGGGGAGGCAGTGTTTAATTCAGGGTTTCTCTGTGTAACAGCCCTAGCTGTCCTGGAACTCACTTTGTAGAGTGGGCTGGCCTTGAACTCATAGAGATCTGCCTGCCTCTGCCTCCTGAGTATTGTGCCACCACCATCTGGCTGATTGCCATTTTTAATACAGAATGGAGAGATGTCTGCAAGTTATTTGTCTGACAGAGGATTTGTATCCAGAATATATAAATAACTCAAAAAGAACAAAAATGACCAATAATTACATGAAAAAATGACCAACATCTTTAGCCATCAGGGAAGTGCAAACTCAAGTCCCTCGTGTGTTCTGTCATCTCTGTTACTTGTCAGGTCCGATGCAATGGAAACACACATAAGTAATGTCTAAATGACCGTATATACATCCAGGAAAGCTGGACCTACTACATATTAGGGGCAGCGCAAGCTTTTAATCTCGGCCATTCCCTAACACGTCTTTAAAGGGTTAATGAAGTCGAAAGGTCAAGTAAAGCCTTGAGTACTTAAGCCGTATGGTGATGACAGACACCTGCGTTGTAAAGGATTAGATTAGCACAACTGGTTAGCACGCCCCTCCATCCGGTGCTAGCAGCTTCTCCTTGCTTCTGTGACCAAGGGCTTGACAAGAAGCAACTTGAGGGGAAAAGGGGTTTAGGAGACACTCAGTCATGGAGAGGAAGACATCACTGGTCAAACGGCAGCTATAGTCCACAAGCAGTGTGAGGTGAGTGTTGATATTCACTTCCTTCTCCCCAAGGCAGCTGCCTCGTTTTTAGTGTGGGACTCCACGGGATGACGCCACTCACATGCAGGATGAACCTTTCATCCTCAGTTAAGGCTCTCTGGAGACTCCCTTAGAGACGCATCCATTATCCCTCCTCAATGCCCTGTGCTTCCTTAATCCAGTAAAGTTGGCACTCAAAATTAACCCTCACAGTGTATGCTCATCCACCTGACATCCAAACCCACAGCTTTTAGCCGTTACATTCCTTCTCTGGTCCTCAAAGCCTCATGACCATGTCATGAAGCAAAACGTGTTCAGTTTATCTGCAAGAGTCCCTGAAACCGAACCCAAGTGTGCTTGCCAAGTCTGCTGACCTGTATTTGGTCCCCAGGATCCACACGACAGGAGGCAAGGAGCAACTTCCCCCGGCAGACCTCTGGCTTTCATGCTCGAACTTAGCACAGGCATGCACATTAACAAACAACAAAGAAATAAACGTAAATTAACTTTTGAGCAGACTTTTCTGCCCTGCTCTGTATCCATTTGCAGCTCAGCTGGGGCTATGGCTCCATGTTGTCTCACCTGTAAAATCCTGACCGAAGAGTTTTGCTGTTTGGTGCTGATGCTGTAGGAGAAGCACCAGCTCTGGAGAGCTTCCCTGTCAGCCACCCGGTCTGATCCTGGTGATACCACAGTTCACTAGTAACAACAGTGTCATGGCCACATCCAACCACGAGAGGACCAGAGTGCCACCCTGCACTAGGCTTAGGAGTCCAGAATTACCATATAACAAAAGCCCCAAGAATGGCTGAAATCTCAGCTCTGTATGCCTCTACGCAGGAGAAAATTCTGGAGGCGATCTCTAGTTGGTATTTATTTAACAGCCATTTCTTGAGTATTTTTCAAAGGTTATGGAGCTTGTTTTAAAATGCTTGTTTTGCTGGATGTGGTGGTAGCCCTTGGGAGGTAGAGGCAGGAAGATCAGGAATTTGAGGCCAACAGGGCCATTGAGACATTGTCACAAAACAACCAGACTCAAGAAACAGCTTGTTTTAGGACAGAAACTCTCAAGTCCTTCCCCTCCCCAGCATCTTTGTCCTCGGCCCACAGGCAACTGGGCATAAGTTGATTGTCTGCTTCTCTATTTTTTCTATTTGCTTTTACAGTGGCTGGGCAGTTTTTATGGGTCTAAGTTAGAAAAGTCCGCACCTAGAAGAGGAAAAGCATTATCTGCCCCGGGAGGTGAGTAGCTGCTTCTGGGGGAAGAAGACAAAGGAAGTATTAAGGAGTGAAGTCTCCGGTTGGGGAGGCCGAAGTGGTGATAGGAAGTCAGAGGAGGACGGTCAGAGGGCCAGGGAGTGTAAGAAAGTGATAATCTCCGGAATGTGCCCAAATAAAATGTTAGCATCATTGTCTCCCATCTTCCACAGGGCCCCAACAATTACTCTGTATCCACTCCAGACCACAAAAAGGGGTGGGGTGGCCTTGAATTCAATTCTGGGTAAGCAATCTGAGCCTTAGACTTTCAATACTTTTCAATGTCCAAATTGAATTTGAAGATGTGCAGTTAGGAGTGTGTCTCTGATACTGGGTCTGAACTACACTGACAAGGGACAGAAGCCAGGGGGACACTAGGAAAGGAGAGGGACCAGCAGCAGAGATGCTGAGGAGTCAGGAAGGTGAGCTCTGATTGTTAGTGGCGGCAGTGGTTAGCTTCCAGGGCCCTGACTGTCCTAGAAGGTTGGTCTTGAACTTACAAAGACCCACATGCCTCAGCCTCCTGAGTGCTGGGATTAAAAGTGCGGGTCAGTCAGGTCAGAGTCTTTAGCACCTTTTATAGTGGGAGATGAGTGTCCTTTCCACAAACACACAAAGGGCAGATAACTCCAGACGGAAAGGATGTCAGAGTCGAGTTTGAAGAGGAACCCATGGCCACTGAGACAACAGTGCTACCAGCTTTGCCCGAGCCAGGCCTAGCATGGCTGCCTTGGACACAGCAACAAAGGCTGACTATCGGGGTACCGTTACTCTTGGGAAACTTTCAGGCTAATGCTTTCTAAAATGTCATCCCTTGGCCACATGTCTCATTGCACCCTAGTCCTAGCCAAGGGTGATCCCCCCCTCCCCCCTTTTTGCCATCCTGGGTATAAAACCCAGGACCCTTGGCCTACCTCGCACTAGGCACCACTGTGAACTACCACTTGGGCCCCAGACGGCAGCTTCTCTCACTAAAGACAAGGTGTTCTTGTCTTTAGACCAAGACTGGTGTGTTTTTGTTTTTTTTTTACATTCTTTTTATCTGTTCTTTGTGTCTTTCACAACATGCATCTCAATCCCATTCATTTCCCCGTCCCTTCGCATCTGCCCTCTGCCCTTGCAACCCCTCTCCCCGATAAAGTAAAATTTAAGAGGAAAAAAAGGAAAAGAGGAAAAACCTCGCCATGGAAGCTGCAGTGTGACACAGTGAGTCACACAGTAAACAGTTTTGTCCCCGTGTCTTCACTTGCAAGTGTTCCTGGTCTGCTTCGAGGCCTCTGGTTTCTGCTACACTTGATGCTGGGTGCTAGCAGGGACTCCTCTTGGGTATCCTGTTGCTGCCCTGTGTCGTGGAGATCCTGCAGCTTTGGATCTCTGGGACCAGTCCCTGCATATGCTTCAGCAGCTACAGACGGGGTGGATGTTGGGGTGGGCCAACTCATAACCCTGGTTCTGGTCCTGGATAGGTGCAGGGTTGGATCCCACCAGCTCTCCCTTGACCTCACCACCAGGGTGAGCTGTCCAGCATTGCCCCAGCTAGTTCACCCCTCCCCACAATAAGCAAGGGGTGGGGCTAGTTCTCCTGCTTTCACACCCTCAGGGTTAGCTCCTACACCTGGGCTGTCAGGGTCAGCTCTGTTGTGCTGCCCAGGCGAGTTGGGGGAGGGGCACTCTCCTGAGTGCCGCAGCTGGTGAGGGGCAGGGACAGCTCTTCTGCTCTTAAGACTTCAGGGTCAGCTCTTCCACTTCCACGGGCAGTGAAGAATAGGAATGGGGGAGGGCATCTCTCCCCTGCCCATACCACCACTTGGCAGATGAGGGGTGGGGCCGGATTTCCCACGCTCACGTTCTCAGGGCTGGTTCACCAGTACCCCTGTCAATAGCATCAGGGCTGCAGCTGGTAAGGGGGAGAGTCCACTCCCTCGCCCACCACAGGTGGTAGGGGCAAGGAAGTAGGGCATCGTTCCCTTGCCCTCTCCACCAAGTGGCAGACGCAGGGGGTATGGTCAGCTGTTCCACTCCCCTACCCTCAGGGCCAGCTCAGCCGAGCCTCTGCCAGCTGGGTCAGCTCCACCATGCTGCCCAGGAGAGCAGCAGGGTCCACTTTCCCCAGAGTTGCAGGTGGCAAGGGGTGAGGGGAGGAGGGCGTCTTTCCCTCACCCATGACACCACATGGCACACGAGAGGGGCGCGACCTGCTCTAAAGATTGGTGTGTATTGGGGCTGGAGAGATGGCTCAGAGGTTAAGCTGACTGCTCTTCCAGAGGTCCTGAGTTCAATTCCCAGCAACCACATGGTGGCTCACAACCATCTGTAATGAGATCTGCTGTTCTCTTCTGGCATGCAAGCATACATGGAAGGAATGTTGTATACATAATAAATAAATAAATCTTAAAAAAAAGATTAGTGTGTATTAATAAGACTGTGAACGTGTGTTTACTGTGTTTTTTTTTTTTAAAATAGTGCGGAAAAGGGACAAACTAATAATTTAACAGAGGGGCGGAAGATAGCTTAGTGGTGTTCACGGCACTTGCTGCTCTTGCCGACGTCCTGGATTCCAATCCCAGCATTCACATGCGAGCTCACAACCCTCTGGAACTCCAGCTCCAGGGGTTCAGACACCCTCTTCTGGCCTCTTCTGGTGCCAGGCAAGCACACAGTGCACGTACATATATTCAGGCAACACACACACATAAAATAAACACAAACAGATCCTTACAAGACTGTTGTGCAGTATTTGCCTGGGATTTTTCTCTATTTTGTTTGAGTGGGCATCGTGAAAACATCATCCTTTCCTGCTCTGTCTGAAGGAGAAGTCAGACCTTGTGTTCTGAGTGGTCTTCCTTTTTTAAATGGGAAACTGAAAATGTGTGTATGTGTGTGTGCGGTGCGTGTATGTGTGCATGTGTATGTGTGTGCATGGGCGTGTACATGTGTATGTGTGCGTGCGCACACGTGCACATGTTCCAGGAGTAGCCAAGAAGACTGTTCCTTGCCTGCCCACTGTCTTCGTTAGGAAGATCTAGGCACAAGGAAGCTGTTTCAGGTGGATGTCCTCTCAGGCACGACCGCCTGATCAGGGATTCTCAAAAAGGAATTGTCAGCTTCAGGTTGTCCTGTGGGCTGTGGCTGCATCTGTGGGGGATGCCCTTCACTGATGTGGGAAGGTCCATCCCAAATGCGGATGGCATGGTCTGGTAACAACCCAGATTGAAAAAAGGAAGGAAGAAGGAAGGTTGTTTGCTGTTTGCTTTCCTGGCCTTCCCTCTCTCCTCCAAGTTAATTTGCCCATCACTGCCGCTGACTCCTTTGCTGACATTGGAGCCAACTTCTTCTGCCTCCAACACTGACTGAAGACCAGTGACTCTCCAGAAACCCACGAGGCCTTTGGTACTAGTGGTCACCCAGCCTCGTGGGCCAAGCAACTACTGGCTTCTCACCCTCTCAGCTGCAAGGCAACTATTGTTGGATCCTTGCCACCGTATTTTGTAATTCAATATAATAAATCCACATCTAAAAGACAAACTTGCATATTTGCCCTTCTCTTTGGTTTCTAGAGCACCTCAGTTAAGACATGGAGGCTGGGTCTCCCTGGGATGAGCGAGGGGATGGGTTTGACCTTGGGCGGCGGTGCTGTGGTAAGAGACATGGAGGCTGGGTCTCACTGGGATGAGTGAGGGGATGGGTTTGACTGTAGGCAGCAATGTTTTGGTGAGAGGGAGCAGCCTGTGCTTTGGTGGAACTTCATGGGCAACAGCAATCCTGCAGCCTCTTAGAACCACCCAGGGAGCAGTCAGAGGGCCTTAGCCATACCCTGATTCTGAGAAGCAAAGAGACAAACACCAAAGTTGCTGCATCCCAACAGACTTGGTTCTGGAAGCTGACGGGTGGCAGCAAGGGAGTGGAGAAAGGACAGATACACAGACAGGTACGGAATCGCTGGGGACAGGCAGGCCTTGAGCACTTGGATGGAGTGGCATCAGCTACCTCAGCAATCTGCAATCTCAGCACATTCATTACCCTTAGCACAGGGGGCAGGCTTAGTGAGGCCTGGTGGGAGGTCTCTGTAGGCGAGCAGTCTCAGAACGTAAACCTCCAGGAGGAGGAAGCTGCAGTTCCCAGTCTTGCCATGTACTGGTCAATTTTGTAAACACTTCTGCGTGGACCAGAGAAAGGCTTGGCCTTTCCAAGTTTCTGGGGGTCAGAGGTCTTGGTCCTCTGACCAAGCCCGTGTCAAATAGGGAATGTGTATCCACTCAGGCCTTCATCCCATCTTTACCCACTCACTCAAGGCATTCTTGACTCCCTACACACGGTCATGGCTAAGGACTGGGATCCTCATTCTAGACAGGGGAGGTCCTGGGAGATCAAACTGAGAACAGGATGGCACAAACCCAATAATAATGGACAATAAACATCTTACCGGGTTAAAGTAAATAAAATCAATATAGCATTTCCTAAGAACTGAGGGTGATGGGTTACTCTTAGTGTCTCTCTTATTGTTTTGAAGAATTACGGGAAAAAAAAAAGGCCTAGAAGTGTAGCCTGATTGGTAGAACACCTGTAAACTATGTACCAGACCCTGGCTTCAACTCTCAACACCACACACACACACACACACACACACACACACACACACACAAATTTGTAGACAAAATACTTTGCCCTGGCATCTGTGTCTCTCATGGGGAGGTGCTGATGGAGGGTTGGTTCAGATCCTGGCCTTTCCATGATATTCTCGCCATGCTTTCTGAAACCTTGGCCATCCATGTTGCCTCCCCTGGGCCACAGGCCTCACAGGACCTCGGACAGATAGAATGTGCATGCACAGAGGGGAAGGGTCTTCATCAGAGACTTCAATTGTTGGGTTCTCATCTCTTTGGCATTGTTGTTGACTTAAGGGTTTTAGTGAGAGGAGCCCGTGAAATCAGGCTAAAGTCCTGTGCAGGCCTGTGTGTAGGACCTTGATAGCCAGTGTCCCTTCTCCTCCTCCACGTGGAACTCATGGCTGCCCAGATTGGAGGGGTGGAGGGAGGGGAGACCTTCAGAGCCAGCCAGGCCAGGCTGTTCCTGTGTGGGAGACTTTTAAAGTTGGACACTGCACTTTGTTCTCATCTTGTCTCCCACAGATACAATGCAGCAATCACTATCAAGTTAGTTCTCTGGCCAAAATTCGCCTCCTACATTATCGCCCCAGGTCTTCATCTGGTGGCAGCCCCTGCTCCCCACATTTTATTTGCTCCTCCTAACTTTGTCCCACATCTCCAGCTCAGTAAGAGAATTCCCAAGCCCCTGTCACGTTTCAGAGTCACAGGGTATAGGGGGACCGAGGTAGTGGACATCATGTCTAAAGGTCTGTGAACAGAGGTGTTTGCAAACACCTACTCAGTCACTGGCTGTGTGTCTCCACACAAATCACTTGGCAGCATAAATGCACACAGGTCACACACAAGATAGTCCTAAATATGTACCATTTGAGCACACACACATACACACACACACACACACACACACACACACACACACACGAATGCGTGCAAGCACGCAGACAAAATGTAATTTAAAAATTTTAAAAGAACACAGCAAACCAGGAGGCAGACTTTACTATCCCCAAATCTAGGGAACTGCTTGGCCCTTGGAAGGGTCCTGCGATCACCCTCGTGGTACTACCCAATGCAAGCTATTGATTTTCTATGATCATTTACTCAATGGAGTAATAGTTATATTTACTAGGCTTGACAATGTTTATTAAATACTATTCTGTATATAAAACCAAGTTCTAAATATCTCTAGTTCTTCTTAGTGTTGGTCCTTTTAATAAGTCAGACCCTGACTTTTAGCAAGCGTTCAATGCCCAGACTAAAGGAAAATATTCCCAGCGTATCCCAGAGCTGGCTTTGGTGGGAATGGGTTCTGGCCAATGGACTGAAAACAGCATGTGCCACTCTGAAATAGCATCACACTTCACCACACTCCACGATGGTTAGGAACTGGAGCTGCTCCAGCAGGTGAAACTGTCTGAGAATACGTGGAAGGGTTCAAGGTCCCTGCTGTCTGTGACACTTCTGCACTTAACTACACACAAAAATGGAAAAACAGAATCAATGTATATGTTTTGGAATCATCGTTTGGGAGCAATGCCTATTAAAATAGCTGGATTAATATCTGAATATGGTAGGTAAAATCCCATGCTAGGGTTAGAAACTGTAAAAGTCTGTTCTCTGTTTCTCTTACAAAATATCAAACTCTGGAAAGCAAATTCATTAAAACTACTGTTTGGGAGACAGAAACTCTTTGATTAGGCAGCCACATCTGTCCCATCTCACTAAGGGTCTCTTGGTGGGTGACATCCCAGTGGTAAAGATCACATGGCAAAGCAGGAATCCAGAGATGACCAGTGGTCAAGTTCATTCTTGTTATAACAACCCATTCTTTTGGGAACTAAGCATAGTCCTGTTGATGGGGGCTGTTTGTTCGTCCCCACTGCCTAGACCCAAAATAATCACACAGAAACTATATTAATTGCAATACTGTTTGGCCAATAGCTTGCTCTTACATCTTAAATCAACCCATTTCTATTATTTTATATTTTACCATGAGATTTGTGGTTTACTGGTAAGGTTCATTGGTGTTTGTCTCCTCTGGCAGCTACATGGCATCTCAGACTCTGCCTACTTTCTCCCAGCATTCAGTTTAGTTTTCCCCCAACCTAGGTCTATTCTGGTCTGCTGTAGGCCCAAGCAACTTCTTTATTCATTAACCAATAAAAGCAACACATATACAGTAGGACTTCCCACATCATTTCCCCTTTTCTGTCTAAATAAAAAAGGTTTTAACTTTAACATAGTAAAATTGCACATGAAAACAGGTATAAAGCAAGAATTAAGTTTACAATATTTATATCTATTTTGTCTTTTTTCATAACTAAAGAAAACTATAACTATAAATTTTTTAACTCTACCAAAGACCAGAGAAAGATATAATATTACCTAAGTTAGCAGGCAGTGCATTGTAAACAACTTCCAAAACTCTAGAATTGACAGAGACATCTTACTGCCTGGAAAGTTACCCAAAGTTCTTCTGTACCATTGGGGTACCCATCTTCAGCCTACAGGCCTATAATATCTGGTAGACTTTTCCCCAAAGCAGGAAATTTCAAAGAGAGTTTCGCCTATTTTGACAGTTTGTCAGTCACTTTCTTCTGTGTCCTGCAGAATGTCTAGCAGACTCTTTCATGAAGCAGGAACCACGGAGTATTGTCTCACCTTTAGGCAAGTCCAGCAGTCATTTCTCTGTGGGTCCTGCATGTCCAGTTTATACAGAATAACATTAAGAAGCTCAGGCAAAAGCAGTTTCTTGCCCAAATAGCTGACCAACTTCATAAGGAGCCTCTTTGATGCCTGTCATCTTCTTGAAGTAGATTGGTGTTCCCAAGAACAGACGTGTCTCATTGTCATGTAAAGTTCTAAGTTTTTTTTAAAAAAAAACATTTTAAATACCATATTCTGTTAGTCTTTGAAAAGTTTGAAGAATACCTATCTAATTGAAATATATTTCTATGTATCTAGAAAACCTAACCAACATGACTATAAGATTAACTATTATACATAACTATTAAACCTGTGTTTCTTAATTATATATTACATTTTTAAATGAGCTGCATAAACACAATACCTTAATCAAGATCAGAAATATACATATAACAAAATTGACCTTAAGTTTGTATCAATAAACCAAGATTCATACCAATGCAAAGCATTCATCTCTATAGAATTTCCCCCTTTAAATGTAAACAAACATTTATAAACAATATTTGAGAATTTGGGAATAGTTCTTTCCAAACCGCTTCCTGATTTTTGTTGGGCAAAGTGTTTTTGAGTGTTCATGGTGACCTTTCAGGGGTTCTTGGTCCATCAAATCACATTAGTCTGGAAGGAACCCACAGATTCTCATCTTCTGTGGAAACAAAAGCAGAACCTTTTTTTCCAAAGCAAGATATCCTTAGACCCAAATTTTGAAGTCAAGATATCTTTAAAATATATATGTTGGTTTAGCTTAGCAGCCTGTATAATGAAATGTCTCTCTGTACTTAGCTCATTAACAGTCAAAAAAATTCAAAGAAGACACAATAATATACATAATCCAGATTCTCTGTGTATATTCCATCTTTATGTGGCTTAATTTTCTTACTCTATTACTTTTTCTACAAGTTTAATATTTATTTTATTATCTTTATTCCTTTGATCTATGACTGTCTGTACTCCTTTATATTTATATTATATTTACTGTCTCTTTACTCTTTTCCCTCTCTCTCCCAAGCCTATGTACATTTATTTAACACTGTGGCCCATTTAGAGATCTTTTCCATTGGAATTTGTCTTTATTGTGTATGTAAAATCCTTTCCTGACAAAACACATTTTAAAATGGTAAGCAGTGTGGTCACCTCAGCCCTGGATACTGGTTCTGCCTCTCTCAGCCTTTTAACATGGCAAAGGTAATTCACTGTCAGCTCCAGGACCACCGGAGGCAGCTGCACTCACCACCTCAACTCTGGTTCAATTGGCTCATGCTGCCACCAATTAACTTGCAGCATGCTGCCCACAAATCCCATTTAAGTGCTCTGCCTCCTGAAAGAGCCATAGTCACTATTTCTTATGCTGAATCACTAAGCCTTCTCTTAAAGGAGCCATGGTGTTCCTGCCCACTGCCAACAAACAGAGACCATCCAAAAAAATGTGGTTACCAAGAAACTGCTTAACTCTGTTCTTTTGTGTCTAGAATTCCTTTCCAAGATCTCTCAGATTTTATGTGGATGTACTCAGCCCCGTGTTGGGTGCCAATCTGTTGATAGAGGCTGCTTGTTCATCTTCACTGCCCAGACCCAAAATAATCACACAGAAACTATATTAATTACAATACGGTTTGGCCAATAACTTAAGTATATTTCTAGATAGCTCTTACATCTTAAATTAACCCATTCTGTTATTTTATATTTTACCACAAGGCTCATGGTTTACTGTTAAGGTTCTCTAGAGTCTGTCTCCTCCTGCAGCATCTCAGACTCTGCCTGCTTTCTCCCAGCATTCAGTTTAGTTTTCCCCACTAACTCTATTCTGCCCTACTGTAGGTCTAAGAAGTTTCTTTATTAACCAATAAAAGCAACACTTATACAGAAGGACTTCCCACATCAGAGTCCTCCACATCTTCTAGCTGTGAAATCCTGTGACCTAATTACCTTGTACTAAGCCTTGCCTTGGTGTGTGTGTGTATGTGTGTGTGTGTGTGTGTATTTATGTAAGAGGTCAATGACAGGTGTCTTTCTCAATTGTTCTCCACTTTTTTGTTTGTTTGTTTCTTATTGAACCTGGAGTCACTGATTTGCCTAGACTGGCTGGTCAGTCAGCCCTAGGGTCACTGTGCCATGGCTTCCCCAGCTCTAGGATTATAGATGTGTGCTACTGAGTCTGGCTTTTATATGAGTGTTGGAGATCTGAACTCAAGTCTTCATGTTTACACAACAAATACCACTGAGCCCTCTGCCCATCTCCAGGTGGCCCCACCTGTTACAGGCTCTATCATCTCCCCACGCTGAGAAATTTCCAGCCCATGACCCTCTGAAGGGCACAGCTCGAGCCAAGTTCCTGGCAGCTCCATGAGAGAAACGAAGATGAAACATGTACAATAAATATGAAAATCCCACAGGGCTCGATGAAGGCCACAAGAGAGCTGATTCTATTTCAGAGCAGCCATGTCTGGAAGGCCTAGCACCCGTGAGAGACACCCACAATGACAGGCAGTGACAGCAGCCATTTGAGGAAGCTCGGAGTCCTGCAGAGGGAGATGCAGGCTGAGGCCTTGATATAGAACATATGGGAAGGCTTAAGATTTCATGAGACAAAAATCTATGGTGTAGGGAAGAGAAGAGAAGAAAGCTAAGACTGAAAATTTTTTTTCTTTTTCTTTCTTTTTTTTGTATTTTGAGACAGGGTTTCTCTGTGTAGCTCTGGCTGTCCTGGAACTAACTTTGTTGACCAGACTGGCCTCGAATTTACCGAGCTCCGCCTGCCTCTGCCTCCTGAGTGCTGGGATTAAAGGCGTGCGCCACCACCGGCCGGCTCCTGAAGAACTCTTAAAACTTAAATGTTTCTTGACACGTGATCATCTGTTAATTAATGAAGTAACTGGGTCTCAAAAGTCCAAACAACTTACTTCACTCTTGTCCTTCCTAGAAGAGAAGTCATGTCTGGCATAGGTGCCAGTCGCTTTCCCACACTCCCTTCTTATGCTGAGGCATTTGCTACACACTGTCTTTGGTCTGGCTGACCTTGGACAAATTCCTCCTGTTCTCGTCACCACCCACGGCCCTTGATAAAAGGAGGTTCATCCTTGCCCCAGGGAACGCTGTTCCTGTCCTGCAGCTCAGCTGCCTCCTTCACCCGGGTACTGCCGCCATGAAGCTGTTGCTCCTGCTTCTTGCCATATTTGTGGCAACAGAACTGGTGATGTCAGGTAATGTGGGTTCTTTTAGGGTCTGGGGTCCTGTCTCTGGGTTTCTCTCTTTCCTTTACTCTCACAGGGTCAACGCCTACGTCTTTTCCCGTTTCACACAGCTTCAGAGGGTAACCCAAGTTCTTGTGCGTGTTGCTCTCTCTCTCTCTCTCTCTCTCTCTCTCTCTCTCTCTCTCTCTAATTCCATTTTACTAAGTAGCTGCATGAGAGATGTTTGCCGGGGTCTGGTACCTTGAGGGTAAGAGTAGAATTCTGGTGGGAACTTAGGAGATGGATGAGGGGTGAAGGATTGGGCTCGGGTTGGGGACTTGGTTAGGGGTAATTCCTCCTGTGGGAACACTCAGGGGCTAGGGTAGCAGAGAGTGTCAGCATGGGCTGGAGGTGAGGATCTGAATTTCCAGGTGGCCTGGAATAAGATGGAGAGGGGAGGTTTGGCTTCAGTGGAGCTGCTGCTGGCCTTGGACTGGACTTGGGCTGAGGGTGGGGCAGGCGTCTGGTGTGCTGGGTACTTGGGTGCAGCTTGGTGGTAGGGAGCTGGCTGGTGACTTGATTAGATTTGGGTTTGGCTTGGAGTGAGGCCTCAGGGAGCACTGAGCTGGGCAAGGCAGGAAGCTGACTGGGGCTTGAGTTTTAATTTTTTTTTTTTTTTTTTTTTTTTTGGTTTTTTGAGACAGGGTTTCTCTGTGGCTTTGGAGCCTGTCCTGGAACTAGCTCCGTAGACCAGGCTGGTCTCGAACTCACAGAGATCCGCCTGCCTCTGCCTCCCGAGTGCTGGGATTAAAGGCGTGCGCCACCATCGCCCGGCTTGAGTTTTAAGTAGATGAGTATGACTCAAGGGGACTGGACCCTGGGCTGAGTTCAGAGCTGAGGTTTGCTGACTTCTGTCACTAGCTGTTAAGGAGCTGACTCTGTTGTGATGTAACTGAGTCTCCTCTGTCCACTAGCGCATAGATGGACATTGTCCCTTTCCCATCATTCCCAGGTTCCTCTAGGTGGAACCCTCATTCACACACACTGATTCTGGAGGAAGGAGTAGGAAGTTGGGGAGGGGGCAGGGCAGGATGATCGATGGGGAGAAACTTTGAAGAAAGCTTTCCCTTGGCTGGATGTAGTGGAGCACATCTTTAATCCCAGCATTAGAGGCAGAGGCAGGGTGATCTCTGTGTTTGAGGCCAGCCTGGTCTACAAGAGCAAGTTTCAGGCCAGGAGCTGAGAGCCTGTCTCAAAAATAAACAAGAATTTTCCCGAAAGCTTTCTCTCCCTCTCAAGGCCCACTCGCCTTTCCTGGGACTGTGTGTCTCTGTTTCTCCCCTGCTCCCGTCATATGCTGCTTCTTGTCTGTCATTTGAGCAATACTAACACACGCCTAACAATTGTTCCTGTGCCCCAAAGATGCGTGCTGGAAGGACGGACACTGCCGGGTGATGTGCAAGGACGGGGAAGACAGTGTCATACGCTGCCAAAACCGCAAACGCTGCTGCGTCCCTTTGCGTTACCTAACCCTCCCTACCATGGTCATTGATGGAGTCCTTGGCTGGACCACTCCTACGACGTCCTCAAAACTCCATAGAAAGAAGAGACACTCCTACTATTGGTAGAAAGGATGTTGCTTCTCATCCTTTAGTCTCTCCACCACATTAAAACTCACAGAATTGGCTTTGGTGTCTGTCAGTCATAATGGATTGGGTTGGGGAGATGGAAGGACAGAGTTCAGAGGCAGTGGAGAGAAACCATCAGGACTGGACCTTGGTAATGGGGTGAGAAGCACAGTATTGAAGATGGTGTCACCTACCAGCCCCAGAGGCAGCTATGAAGACATACATAAACTGAGGGAGCACGGGGTGGGCGGAACCACAGACTTAAAGGGGCCTTAGATGCCTAGAGTATTGGTTCATCTTGGGAAGGAACAGGTCAAATGTGGCTGAATGGAACCTAAATCTTTGGATTTCCCCTGAAAGACCTTGTAATACTCAAGGACTCACAGCCCAGGGACCAAAAAGTTTCCAAATACGGACTGCACCTGCAGCTTGTCCACTCAGGGTGAGCGTGTCCATTCTTAGCATTCTCTCACTCATTCATCTTGGCTCTGCCTCTTACCACTAATGGATCCTGTTTCCAACCCTGTCAGAGCTCCAGCATCTTGTTTTTGGGAAAGTTGAACAACAACATCGTTTACCTTAGGGTTACAATAAGCAGGGTGGTGGCGGCATGAGCCTTTAATCCCAGAACTCGGGAGGCAGAGGCAGGGGGATCTCTGTGAGTTCGAGGCCAGCCTGGTCTACAGAGAGAGTTCCAGGACAGGCACCAAAGCTACAGAGAAACCCTGTCAAAACAAAAAGAAAAATAGAACTAAATAGGCAGAGTCCAAGGGCTCGCTGAACAGCATCTGTGGCCATCTTGTCAGTTTCTGCAGGCCTTTGCAGAGTAGGCACTGTTGGTCTTCTTGGCTCTGGCAGGGGGTGGCAAGGGACAGAAGTCTACACCATTTGGATGGATTAACATGGGTGAGACTAGAAATGGGGAATTTAAAGATCCTGATGGGGAATCTGTGGGACTGGATGTCTTCAGATTCTGGTCTTGGGGCCTCATTTACACAACTGTTCACCCCTGAGCTATGCTGTTGATGCGGTCAAGGATGGGGGACAGGTTTGAAGCATGACACCCACCATCGAGACTGATAGGAGTTCGTGATACAGGACGAGAATGTTCTAAGAACATAGCCCCCTCCCTCATCCTGCCTTTCCTTTAGGCTTCCTCTAAGCTCCTCCCCGCTGGGGGATGAGATATGGGGCCAGTGATGCTCACCCTGCCTTCAGGCTTGCGCTTTGATCAGTGGGGCCTGGTGCAGTCTGTCCAAAGACTCTGAGGCTACTTCCTGAAGCTGTGATGTCTGTTCCCTAGGTTCAGCCACAGGACCTTCTGGGATGTGCCACTAGGCACAGGGAGAAATGTCAGCAATATTCTATTTCAGGGGCCATGGCAAGCTTGGGCCACAAGTTCTCATGAGCTACTTCTTGGTGGATGCAGATCTGAGCATGTGGGGGAGGAACGCTGGGTTGAGGGTGGGCAGCTGCCCCAAGGCTTCCATGTTTCTACAGGAACTCTGAGGAGCCCAAGAATTATGAATCTCAATGCGGTCAACCCAGAGGGTTGTTTCACTAAAGAACATAGAATAGATTTTACTTACATATTTCTCTTGCTGACTTGATTCATCACTTTTAAGTATCCAGACATATGGTGTAAGGGCTTTTATTTGTATTCTTTTCCAATATTTTGATCTGATCTTTGTGTGTGTGTGTATGCATATGGCAAATGCATATATGTGCATGTGTGTGAGTGTCCGTTTGTGTGTGTATATATGGTAAGTGCATATGTGTGCATATGTGTTAATTTGTGTTTGTGTGTGTTTGTGTGCACATGGTGAGTGCATGTGTGTTGTACATACGTGCGAGTGTAAATTTGTGTGTGCGTGTGCATAGTAAATGCATATGTGTACATGTATGTGTTTCTGTGTGTGCACATGGTGAATGCAGAAGTGTGCCTTGTGAGTGTGCATTTGTGTGTGTGTGCACATGGTGAGTGTACATGTGTGTGTTTCTGTGTGGTGCACATGGGTGGATGCAGATGTGTACATGTGTGTGAGTGCACATTTGTGTGTGTACACGTGGTGAATGCACATGTATGCATGTGTGTGAGTGTGCATTTGTGTGAGTGTGCATTTGTGTGAATGTAAATTTGTGTGTGTGCACATGGTGAATGCACATGTGTATATGTGTGTGTTTCTGTGTGGTGCACATGGTGAATTCAGATGTGTGCCTTGTGTAAGTGCACATTTGTGTGTGTACACATGGTGAAAGCACATATGTGCATTGCATGAGTGTGCATTTGTGTGTGCACATGGTGAATGCACATGTGTGCATGCATGTGTGTATTTGTGTGTGCATGTGGTGAACGCAGATGTGTGCATGTGTGAGTGTGCATTTGTGTGTGTATGCATGTGGTGAATGCACATATGTCTATGTGTATGAGTAGGCATTTGTGTGTGCATGTGGTGAATGCACATGTGTGTATGTGCGTGAGTGTGCATTTGTGTGTGTGTGTGCATGTGGTGAATGCACATATGTCCATGTGTATGAGTACACATTTGTGTGTGCATGTGGTGAATGCACATATGTCCATGTATATGAGTAGGCATTTGTGTGTGCATGTGGTAAATGCACATATATATGTCCATGTGTGTGAGTGTGCATTTGTGTGTGCATGTGGTGAATGCACATGTGTACATGTGTGTGAACTCACCCAGAGGTTAACATGTCAGGTGTCTTCCTCTATCAGTGTCCACATTTTTTTGCTAAATTATTTTTAGATTTTTAAATTTTATTTTTTGTGTCTGTGCACCACAAACATGACAGGTATCCTCAGAAGTCAGAAGAGGTCATTGGATCCCCTGGAAGTAACTAACAGATGACTGTAAGGCAGCAGGCAGCATGTGGGTTTGAATCTGGGTCCCCTGCAAGAGCAGCAAGTGCTCTAACCACTGGGCCGTCTCTCTAGTCTCTGAGCTCATATTTTAACCAGAGTGTTGTAATAACCCCAGTTTGCGGGTTAGAGAGGTGGCTCAGTGGACAAAGTGCTTGCTGTGCAAGCTCGAGTTTGGATCCCCGGGAACACACAAAGCTGAACACACTGGACTGAGTCTGTTGTCTCAGTGTCAGGAGGCCAGAGACAGGAGGATTCCAGCCCAAACCACCCAGGTCAGGTTCTACTGAGAGACCCTGTCCCAAAACACAAGGTAGACAGCCTCTGAGGACAACACCCGAGGCGGACATCTGACTTCCGAATGTGCACCTACACATACATAAACACTCATACACACACAGACATACACACACTAAAGAGACTGTGCTACGTGCTTCTGCAGGGTGCAGTTCAGGATGAGCAGGAACGAACCATCAGTGCTCTGAACACGGGGGTGGGGGGGGATCACAGGTTTGACTGGTTATCTTTTTTTTTTTTCTAATTTGACGTGTGATCATCCTGGTTCTGATGAGTGAGTTTTAATTGAGACCTGGTTATTTTGTGTAGGATAAGATCTGGGCCATGCCCTGACATGGAGGCAGGAGCAGGGAGTGGCTTCTCACTGCCACAGCACGCTTGGAGGTTCCAGCTCTAAAGTCTGTGTCCTCTGGTGCCACCCTAGTCTGGAGGGGCATTCTCTCTTCTGTGTGTCCTTCAGGGGCATCGAGTGGCCTGGTAGCCCTGGAAGGTGCTACATGACCCTTTGGGTATACACCAGGTATATATCTGGGTCACGTGACAGCTCTATTTTTAGCTGTTCGAGAAACCTCCAGCTGGTTTACACAGTGGCTGTACCCATTTCATTCTTACCGGCAGCGGGCGAGGGTCCCTTTTCTCACATTTCCTTGATGACTATGGATATCGAATGCTTTCAAAAAGACTCAGCCATTTATGTTTCTTCTTTTGATAACTGTCAATTTTCAAAAGTTCATTGGCCTATTTATTGATTGACAGTTTTGCTTTTTGGTGCCTGGGTTTTTTTTTTTTTAAAGATTTATTTATTTTACTTTATTTTATTTTATGTTTGTGGGTGTTTGGCCCACATGTATGTCTGTGCAGCACATACATGCCCAGTGCCCATGGAGGC
The DNA here is from genome assembly GCF_950005125.1 of Chionomys nivalis. Lineage (NCBI taxonomy): Eukaryota > Metazoa > Chordata > Mammalia > Rodentia > Cricetidae > Chionomys > Chionomys nivalis. The sequence continues at coordinate 25,428,995 of NC_080094.1, forward strand.
CAGAAGAGGGTGTCGGACCCCCTGGAACTGGAGTTACAGACAGTTGTGAACCCTCATGTGGGTGCTGGAAATCAAGCCTGGGTCCCCTAGAAGAGCAGCCAGTGCTCTTGACCACTGAGTCATCTCCCAAGAAGCGGTTTTTCCCACTCTGTATATTCTAGATAGTATTCCTCCATTCACGGTTTAGCTGACAAAGATGGTCCTCCCGTTCTGTTGTCCGCTCTGCTGACAGTTTATTTTGCTGTGCAAGAGACTTTTAATTTAACCCCATTTGTCAGTTCTTGGGGTTATTTCCTGAGCTGTTTGGGTCCTACTGAGGAAATTCCTGGGTCTTTATCCTCAGATGTTTTCTCCTAACCCTTCTAAGGGTCTTTAGCTTTAAGTCGAGCTCCCTGTTCTGCTTTGCAGACTGAGGGATTCAGATGTAGTCTCCATCGGTGCAGCTCCACACTCAGGGCCACCAGCACCAGTTACTGAACAAGCCTCCTCCTCCCAGCAAATGTTTGGGACCCCTTTGCCAAAGCTGGGTGTGTCTAGCTGTGTGGGTTTGCTTCTGGGTCCTCTGTTCTGTTCCGTCCTCCTGCCCCCATCTCTTTTTGTACTGTCTTCCTCACTCTAACGTCCAGAGCCTTGACCTGAGTGGAGCAGGACAAGCGGAGGAAAGGGCACTGATGCTGTCTCTCTTGACTGTGACGCTTGCTGTCACCTTTTAGGTCTTTTCTGTGCTCTGTTTGTCACAGGTGAGCAGAAATTAATTATCATCATTTTGTTGTTGTTGTTTATTGGCCAGGCAAAAATCCTGTCCTTCAATGCATGGGTAACAGAGGCTTCTGTAGGTCTACCTGCAAGAAGGACGAGCAGCCCTACTTCTACTGCCGAACTTATCAGACATGCTGCCTCCAGCCCTACGTGCGGATCAGCCTTGCCGGCGTAGATGACGCCACCAACTGGTCCTATGAGAAACACTGGCCAAAAATACCGTGAATGCTGGTGAATGCCACGCAGAAGCTTCCGAGGACTCCCTCTCTGCCCTCCACCTCCTTATTAAAGTTCATGCACTTGCCATTCTTGCCTGTCTTCCCTCCACTGGAGAGAGATTGGGTTTGGTATGGGCAGATGTCTGTCCTGTCCTGGAAGCAACCTTGTGGGAGAGGGGTCCGGGTCCCTGAATGACTTTCAGAGAGGAGCCTGAGCAGCCACCGGAAGTGGGAGAGTGCATTGGAGACCAGGGAGGGAAGGATTTGGGATGAGCCAGGGCAATCTATGCCATGTAGGACTCACAGGCGGGATGGGTTAGGTGTGTAGTCTTGCGGACACAGTCAGTTAAGCCTGGAAGAACGTCTAAGCAGAGCTGTTGGATTTGGAGTAAGCTGTCTGGTCTTGGCCTCAGGTTGTGAGGCTGGGATGAGTTTGGTGGTTACTATAGAAGGAATTTGAACAATACATGCCCTAATCCATGATTGTTAAGGTCTTTTAATTCCTAAAATTCTAGAGGGCTTTAAAAAAAATCTATATTTCTAAACAACTCATTCTTATTGTGTGTGAACATGATGTGTGTCCGTGTAAGGGCGTCCCGTCCTGCTCATGTAGTGGGTGGACGACGACTCTATAACTGTCTGCATAACTGGTTCTTTCCTTCCACCTTCATGTGGGTCCCAGGGATTGAACTCGAGTCATCAGGCTTGCAGTGAAAGTCCCTTTACCCACTGAGCCACCGCGTTGACCATAAAGCTTTAACAATTACTGTCTACAAGAGCTAGTTCTGGGACAGGCACCAAAGCTACAGAGAGACCCTGTCTCGGAAAAAAACAAAACAAAAAAAAATTACTGTCAATAGAAGAGTAGCTACCCAAGGCTGCATCTTTCTCTACTTCTCTGACTGTGGCCTACACTGATATGCAGTTGGCTTTGGTATAGCTTCTTTTCGGGAGCTGGCTATGATCCAACCTCTATTAGACTGCCTCTTTGGAAGTTCCAGAAGTGTGCCTCTAGGTAGCCCTTCCGCCATTGCTGCCTTCCTAGGAAGGCTAAGTGTGGTGGCGCAAATGAATGTAGACAGATTATATAGATATATACAGCTTTAATAAGGAAATAGACTTACAGGACCACAGGTTCCCGCGGAGCACTGGAAAAGCGGAGCAAAAGAAAAAGGGCTGCTGGGCTCACGCCCGGCAGATTTATCCGTAAACATTAGCCCGAGGCGAACACGCCCCCAATGGGTGGGGCTATGTCCCTACATCTCCCCCTTTTGTCTAAATAAGATAGAACCAAACCAAATACAACTATATACAATAATAACAAATAATAAATATAACAAACAATATTGAGAACAAAACTTTTGCTAAACATTCTATCTCAAGGAGTCTAAATAACATAGAGAGTAACTACAATTATATAATCTTCAACTCCGTCAAAGATCTGAGAAGGGAATAAATATTACTTAACAATCGAGAGATATCCAAAATGTGCAACAATTGACAGAGACAACTGACTACCTGGGCAATCACCCAAAGTCTCGTTTGCAATGTTGAGTCAACCAACTTTGGCTAAGGCCTAACATAACTGGCATACCATTATTAAAGGCAAGGAACTTTCTTAGGACTATCCTACCCTGTCTTGGCAAGATAAGACAATCCTGTTTCATCCACTTAGGGATATTCTGTATCTTTGTCAGAAGTTGAGGTATGGGCTTTTCTTAACCCAAAGGCCAGTTCTGCCAAGAAGACAAGCTCCCAGTGGAGTGTCTTTAGTGCTCAACGTTCTCTCGGGAGTAGAGTGGTGTTGCCAGGAGTAATTGTGTCTCTTTGGCATAGAAATTTTAGGTTAGATTAAAGGCCATTTTCTACAGCTCTTCGAAGAGGCTGAAGATCATACTATCTATACTAAATATAATCTCTATGTAACTAAAAGACCTGATAAACTTAAAAAAAATATGACAAACATATAATTCTCAATACCTATCTAACTTTGAAGACTAAAAGAATAAACAACTGTGCAATATATGAAGACAATGATCTTCAACTGTAAACAATGTCATAGTATCAGAGGTAGAAATGTACAATGTAATATGGTAGATGTATCAATACAATATAGACAAAGTTATAAGCATACTCATACAAAAATAGAGGTAGGAACACTCATATTCAGTATTCAACATATCAATATACAAGAAACAGTACCAGTACAATTTTCTATAGACAGTAATTCACAAATACCAATCATCCCAAAAAACCAGTTACCCCCTTCTTCTTCCTCTTCTTCTTCTTCTTCTTTTTTTTTTCCAAAAAAAATATCACCCCATCCCCTCAACCCTAAACCAACCATTAAAAGATGTCCCCAACCCTGAGGGCAAACTCTGTTGGGAGAGGGGATGCCGTCCTCTAAGATTGCTTCTAGCTGACATGGGGGCGACGTTCTTCTTAGGGGGTCCTGTGAAAGCAAATGATGGTAAAATTTCCAAATTAACCTTTGACCTAAGAAAATTGTAACTAGTCTCAGAGCGTTTTGAGAAGGTCCGACCAGAGTGTTGTCAAAAATGTGCACCATTCGAAATTGTCTCTTGTAGTTGGTACCAAAAAACAGGTCTAATATTAGCGCTTTAAAAAAAAAATTCATGACGTCATAAAAACCAGATGGAGTTGATGTTGCGGGGCCCCATCTTCATCCTGGAAACTTCAAAGATTACTGTAGAAAAATTTGTTGCTTGTTATGGGAAATTTAAACATTAACAACAAGGACATATACTGACATATAAAGAAAGACACAGATACGAGGAAAAGCAAAGAAAGTTTAAGACATATATATATATATATATATATATATATATATATATATATATATAAGTTAATACTTACAGAACCAGTCCCTCCATCAGTAATTAAATATTAGGGGTCCCTTATTTTCTTTGAAGATGGGTATTTTCCTGTGGAGATAAGAAGAGAACCCTGCCCCCAACCTAACTATATTACTTACCATCAGTATGATTGCCATCCATGTGATTGAATTGTTATTTATCTTTCCCAACTGGCTTCTCTTCATCAAAACGAACCTTTATCAATTTTGATGGAATCCACAATTTTTCCTCACCTGTGGAGACAAGAGCAAATCCCCTTCCCCAATGCAGCACATCTCCTGGCTTCCATTGTGAGGTCAGCACATCCTTGAAATAAACTGGTTGATTTAGTTCAGTAGACTTTTCCATTATCCAATGTCTTTCTGCAGCCGATGTTCCCTTCTCATTAGCGTTGAGGAAATTCAAGGTTAACAAAGCATTATGTAACCTATTTCTGGGGGTGTTTTCCACCCCTTTCTGTTTGTTCAACATATCCTTTATAGTTCGATTTGATCTTTCTATGACTGCTTGACCTGTAGGATTGTATGGTATACCTGTAACATGCTTGATATTGTAATAATCAAAAAACCGTTTCATTTTCCTAGAGACATAAGCAGGACCATTATCTGTCTTTATTTGTGTAGGTATACCCATGATAGCCATGACTTCTAATAAATGAGTGATAACTGAATCAGCTTTTTCTGAACTTAAAGCCGTTGCCCACTGAAAGCCTGAATACGTGTCAATGGTGTGATGAACATATTTTAATTTGCCAAATTCTGCAAAGTGGAACACATCCATCTGCCAGATTTCATTCCTTTGGGTGCCCTTTGGATTAGCCCCTGCAGGCAGTGGCGTTTGGTTATAGAAAGAGCAAGTAGGGCATTTCTTTACAATCTCCCTAGCTTGTTGCCATGTAATAGAAAACTCTTTCTTCAAACCTTTGCTATTAACATGATGTTTTTTATGAAATTCAGAGGCTTGTAGCACACTACCAATCAATAATTGATCAATTTCTGCATTACCTTGTGCTAGAGGACCTGGCAGACCCGTATGGGATCGGATGTGTGTTATGTACATAGGGCAAAGCCTGTTCCTAATCAAATCTTGCACCTGGATAAACAAAGAGGTTAGTTCTGTATCATCAGGTATAAATTCAGCAGTTTCAATATGTAAAATAACTCTTTCTGCATATTGTGAATCAGTAACTATATTAATAGGTTCTTTAAAATCCCTTAGCACCATAAGAATGGCATATAATTCTGCCTTCTGGACAGAATCATAAGGACTTTGTTCCACCTTACCCAAGTCTTCTGATTTGTAACCTGCCTTCCCTGATTTATTGGCATCAGTATAGAACGTACGGGCTCCAGTTATTGGAGTATCACGGACGATTCGAGGAAGGATCCAAGAAGTTCTCTTTATGAAGTTAAGCCTCTTGCTTTTTGGATAGTTGTTATTAATGTCTCCCAAGAAATTAGCACAAGCTCTTTGCCATGGTTCATTATCTTCCCATAATTTCTTTAGTTCATCAGCAGTGAAAGGCACTATAATTTCTGCTGGGTCTATGCCTGCTAGTTGACGAAGTCTCAACTTGCCTTTTATAATTAACTCAGAGACTTTTTCTACATAAGTTTTCAGTTTCTTACTTGGTTTATGTGGTAAAAAGATCCATTCCAAGATAATATCATCTCTGCATTAAAATTCCTGTAGGGGAAATTTTTGATGGTAGTATGACGAGAATACAGTCGAGCTCTGGATTTACCCTATCCACATGTGCCTGTTGTAATTTTTCCTCAATCATCGTCAGTTCCTTTTCTGCTTCAGCTGTTAATTCTCTGGGACTGTTTAAATCTTTGTCACCATCCAAGGTTTTGTTCAAATGAATTATTAGATCAGGTGTTATCCCAATAGCTGGCCGTAGACTGGAAATGTCCCCTAATAGTCTTTGAGAGTCATTAAGAGTCCGTAGGCGATCTCTCCGAATTTGTGCCTTTTGTGTCTTAATTTTTTGTAAACCGATTTTATAACCTAAATAATTAACAGAATCTCCCTTCTGAATCTTTTCAGGAGCAATTTGCAATCCCCATTTTGGTAAAAGTATTTTTATTTCTTCAAACAGTCTGTTCAAGGTATCCATGTTTGAATCGGATAACAAAATGTCGTCCATGTAATGATATACTATCGATTTGGGAAATTTCTTGCGTATTATTTGCAATGGTTGATTCACAAAATATTGGCACAGGGAGGGGCTATTTAACATACCCTGGGGGAGGACGGTCCAGTGGTACCTCCTCGAAGGTTGAGAATTATTATAAGTAGGCACTGTGAAGGCAAATTTTTCTCTATCTTCTTTTTGTAAAGGTATAGTGAAAAAACAATCCTTTAAATCAATAACTATGAGAGGCCATCCTTTTGGCAATAAAGAGGGCAAAGGAATTCCAGATTGCAGAGGGCCCATAGGTTGAATAACCTTGTTGATAGCCCTGAGATCTGTCACCATTCTCCATTTACCTGATTTTTTCTTAACCACAAATACAGGAGAATTCCAAGGGCTGGTAGATTCTTCTATATGTCCAGCATCTAATTGCTCTTGTACCAACTGTTCTAAAGCCTGTAACTTTTCCTCAGCTAAAGGCCATTGCTTTGTCCATATTGGTTTCTCAGTCAACCATTTTAAAGGCAAGGCTGTTGGTATCTCTGAAGGGACATCAATTGTTTGTTCTTGTACAGCCCGAATGGCCGGTTTTCTCCGTTTGTAATATCTTTTAATATTATCCCCAGAAATATAGGCTCTAGAAGTAGCAGGAATGTTAATTTGGGTATTCCATTGTTGTAATAGGTCATGACCCCATAAATTCATTGCAATATTGGCTACATATGGCCTTAATTTTCCTATTTGTCCCTCTGGTCCTATACATTCAACCCATCTCGTGCTCTGCCTTACTCGAGATCGGGTTCCAATTCCCAGGAGCTGAACATTTACATTCTGAAGAGGCCAATATGGATGCCAAGATTCTGGGGTAATGATACTTACATCCGCACCTGTGTCCAGCAGGCCAGTAATAAAAATGCCATTTACACACACTCTCAGCTTTGGTCTTTGGTCATTTATAGAAGTTTGCCAAAACACACGAAACTCATCTTTCTGATCATTATTGCTTGTAACAGTAGGCATGGGGCTTTCTAATTGTCCTGACGAGTCATGTTCTCTGTAGTAACTGGAAATGACTGAACCATGTTTGCCATGGGGGCCTGTGAGGCCCCCCCTCTCACGTTTCCCGTCTGTATCAGGTTGCCTTGTCTATCTCTTGTAGACCTGCACTCATTCGTCCAGTGTCTGCCCTTTCCACATCTTCTACATAAACCTGAAGGCTGAGTCCTCCTATTTCTGTTATTTCTAGAAGATGCATTATTATTATTTCTGAAAATCCGTTGTCTACAATTCCTTTTCATATGACCCATTTTGCCACAATTAAAACATTTGGTATTCTGATGTCTCCTTTTACCATTGGAAATTGCTTCTTCTACCCATGCTTCAGTGCCATAGTCAAATGTATCAACATCTAGTGTATGCAAGACCCATTCTTCTAATGGCGCTGATATGAGCTTTAAAGGTCCCAAAATCCTTTTGCATTCCACATTTGCATTTTCATAAGCCAAAGTCTCGATCATTATACGTCTTGCTTCTGGGTCAGATATCCCTATTTGTACAGCTTTAGTTATTCTTTGTAAAAAGTCACTAAAGGGTTCTCTTTGACCCTGTTTAACTCTGACAAATGATTCCATCCTCTGTCCTGGGTCTTGCACCCTGTCCCAAGCCCTTAAGGCTGCTGTAGTACACACAGAGAGTATGTTTTCATCCAAATTAGCTTGTTCCTGAGGCTCAGAAAATAGCCCCTCTCCCAAAATTTGATCTATGGAAATCTCAATTCCCTTTGCTCTTTCTTGCTGTTCTAAAAGTCTAGCCTCTTGCCTGAATAAGCATTTCCATTTCAATTGCGTTCCACTCTCAAGGACAGCAGAGCTCAGTTGAAACCAGTCATTGGGCGTGACCTTATTCGTCGTGGCCCAAGATCTTAGCATCTCTTTAACAAAAGAGGCATTCATTCCAAAAGTCATTACAGCCTGTTTAATTTCTTTGAGATCATTCATACGGACAGGTTCCCATGTATCTTCCTTGATGACCCTAGGGTTTCTGGAACCAACTACTTTCTCAGTTGTTACAACTGGAAAGGCAGGTAGAACTGTAGGTAGAGCTTTGTGGGAATTGTCCCGGAGGGATTTACCCACAGATTTAGTTAAAATATGCCTTTCTACCTCTTGCTCTTCTTCCTCAGAATTTAGAAATTCCTCAATCTTTTCAATTCTATTCACCATTGCCTTCTTTAATGTCTGAATCTCCTGTCCAGAATTATGTTCTAAAGCCTTCATTGAGGATTCTAAAGTATGAAGTTTGTCCATTAGAGATAATGTCTCATCTTTGGACATAATTTTTATAGCATATACCGTGCCTTCTTGTATAGATAATCTTTCTGTCAATCTGTCATAAGCTTTAGACAAAATCCGATTGTCACATTCAGCAGTTTTGATTCTCTCAGTTAATGTTTCTGTTCCTACTGAAAGGGACTGAAGCTTACGATCCAAATCAGCTGTTCCTTCTTCCACAGTAATGAATTTCTCCTTAATATCAGCCGTTAATGTTTCAGAAAGGGACTGAAGCTTACGATCCAAATCAGCTGTTCCCTCTTCCATAGTAATGAATTTCTCCTTAACATCAGCCTGTACCTCTTCTAAATTTTTTTCAGTTTGTCGAGTTGTGTTAAACAAAGATCTGTTCTCTGCCTGGAGAACTTCAAACTGATTTTTGAGAAGATTGTTGTCATTCTCAATTGTTTTTAAGCGTTCAACCTCGTCTTGTAAAGACTTTATCATATTTCTATTATCAAACCATACAGTACCAAGGAAAACTACGAATCCCAGAAAGATCCATATCTGTGGGCTGACAGACACTTCTTGTAAAATCTCCCACATGGTACAACTGAAAAGGCTGTTAAAGTCTTGAATGGTAATGTTTTCAGACATTTTTCTTATTTATAAAAGAAAATTATGTACCTGTAATGAAGTTTTCCTGCCAGTGGTGGCTAAAGAAATGCACCTGAGTCCACGTGGTCTAAGCCAGAGCCGGTCTGAAACAATTAACTCAAAACAAAAATTATTGTACTGCCTGTTAAGGGAAGGGGTTGGTGGCTTTTACTTCAAAACCGCAGGTGCTTCCCTTAAATCAGGCAGTGAGGGTTTGGAAGAAGCAGGGAGCTATTAACTACTCTGTGGGGGGTCGCTGCTCTGCGACTGTAGTGGCCTGGAGTGGGGGAAGGGAAAGCGAGCAGGGAGCACGCTGTAAATCGCCTTCCTGAGCTCAGGCAACTAGCCGGGAAAGGTGGAGCTTGCGCCCCCCCTGTGCCGGGTCCGGGGCAAAATAGCCCGACGTTGGGACGCCAAATGTGGTGGCGCAAATGAATGTAGACAGATTATATAGATATATACAGCTTTAATAAGGAAATAGACTTACAGGACCACAGGTTCCCGCGGAGCACTGGAAAAGCGGAGCAAAAGAAAAAGGGCTGCTGGGCTCACGCCAGGCAGATTTATCCGTAAACATTAGCCCGAGGCGAACACGCCCCCAATGGGTGGGGTTATGTCCCTACAGCTAAGCTTGCTTGCTCTTTGTGATACCCCTTTTACCTTTGTTTCCTTCTGAGTTTAGAGCCTCTCCCCACGCCCCCACCCCAGTTATCTAGGGAGTTTCATTTTCTCTTAGCTGGTCCTTGCAGTCCTCTGGGATTACTTCTCCTTTCAGAGGGTTAAAACCTCTCACCTCTGAAAGCAACTAGTCCCTGCTGGCATTGTGCTTTGCAATATCATCCCAGCAGGCTCTGTTTACCAGTGGAAACACTTGAATGCTTTACACAGTGGATTTTTTTTATTTTTATTTTTATTTTAGAATTACACAATCAGGAGGGGGTGGTAGCTCATGGATGCTTCAATGTTTTATAGACTCCGGAGATAGAGCTCTCCAGCCACCTCTCCGGGTTGTTTTTTTTTTTTTTTTTTTTTTTTTTTTTTTTTTTTTTTTGTCTCCACTCTAGTCTCTCACATCTAAATATTATGAAATTTTCCCTGTATGTATGTTGAATTCCGAGTCAAAATCGAAGTCCATTGCATAGGCTGCAGAGGTTGTCTCAGTGGTCCCGGTGGTCCAACCGACAGTGACGGAGACCTTTCGCTTGCGCTCCCTGGTGTCTGGAACGCAGCAGACTCTGTGATGTTTACACGTGTCCTGAAACATTTCTCCATCTTTGCATTTTTTCCTGCAGCTCCCCCATCCGTTCAAGCATTTTTTCTCACCACCATAGGCTATATAATCAAAGGAGAGACCGGTCATTTGAAGTTATTCTTGCTTCGTGGCTATAGATCTGGCATTCCACAAATTGGGCTGTGGCAGGACTGCAGGGCTAGGGTCCGCCCCGCAACTCGGTAGTGCTGTGTTTCCGGCCCCTGTTTAGCTTTCCTCCAGTGCGATTATCACTCAACAATGAAAGGAAACTTGCTGATTACAAGGCAATGGGTATAGCCATTACAAAGCTCCCCAGACCTGTGTCAAGTTACCCATATCAAGAAACTCACCTGGGGTTGCTGAGATGACGTCACAGCCCTTGCTGCTAAGCCTGGTGGCCCTGAGTTTGGCCCTCAGAGCCCATCCAAGAGGACTGACTGGTTCCCACAGTTTTTTTTCCCTCTGACCTCCATGAATACACCGTGGTGTACACACATGTGCTCTTCTCCGCCCCCCAGTAAAAATAAGTAAATAAATACACATGAACAATTATATTAAAATTTTCACCTCATGACTGCGATTGAGTCATTTGCACTAGTCTAATTTCTCCGAGTACTTTAAGACACTGTAAAACCACGCTCACGTGCACATAGCAAACATTTGTGTTTTTAGAGATAATGCAAAGCATCCCTGTACAGCGACACCGGGACTGGCAAACGGAGCATTCGCTGGAAGCTTGGACCGGCGCAAGGATTTGACTAGTCAGGAGGCTTTGCTCCCTGGGACCCTCAGGCTGGGGCTCTAAAACACTGACATGCGCTCGAGGGAGCCCAAGCCCCACAAGCACGCAGAGTAGTTGCTGAAAGGCAGGTTCTGACCCAGTAGGTGAGGCAGAGCACGTGTGTTCTTTGTCTAACAAAACTCTAGAGGGTGTCAATATTTCTAATCCATTGGCCATGCCTGTAGCTTAGGGCATTGGAAACAAACTTTGAAAAGTTCCATGGACTCAGCACCCCAATTCTGATTTCTGGCCAAATGTAATAAAATTAGGAATAAAAATCCTCACAGAAGGCTCCCATGCTACTTTGTGTAAAATGTTCCAGAAACTAGAAAACAAACCCACATATAAAAAGAAAGCTATGTTGCTTATTTTATGAGACTTGTGTCATCTTTGTTCTAAAATGAGAAAGGTGTAGATCTACTTTCTTAATACAAATTTAAAATTTTTTAAATGAAATATGAGCCAATGTTCATCAAAAATAAATTAATATAGCACTATCAACTAGGATTCAACCCCAGATGCAAATAAAGTTAATGTTAGGAAATCCAATAAAGAAACAACTCTTGTAGAATGAAGGAGGTAGTCATTTAATTATCTAGATGCAGAAAAACAAGGTAGATTTTTCTTAATTTTTTTTTGAGACAGGGCCTCACTATGCAGTTCTGACTGGCCTAGAACTTGCTAAGTAGACCAGACTGGCCTTAAACTCACAGAGATCCCATTTGTCTCTGCTTCCCAAATGCTGGGATTAAAGGCGTGAACCACAACCAGCTGGATTTTCCTCAGTTTGGTGATGTTTGTACATCAAATCCCAGAGCTAGTGTTATCTGATAGATAAACTTCCGTTTCTATTGAGCAGAGGAAAACGAAACATGCTATATTATCACTATTGTCCAAATAACAGCAGCGGACTGTACCACTATTTAGAGGAAAGGAAAAAAGTGTGTAAGAATTAGAAATAGAGATAAAATTATTACACAGTAGAGCAGCCATGGCTCTAATATCTTAAAAACAAATAAACAATTGTAATTAATAACAGTTAAATCAGACAAATTTGATTTGCAAGAATTTGCAAGAATTAACAGTGTTTCTGCATGAACAGAAGCAGGTGCTCTTCATAGCTTTATCTTTTATTATTTATTTATTTTGGTGGTAGTGGTGGACACAATTTCAATATGTAGCCTTGGCTGGCTTGGAACTCACTGTGTAGACGAGACTGGCTTCGAATTCTCAGAGACCCCCCCCCCCCGCCTCTGTCCTCTGAGTTCTGGGATTAAAAGTGTACACACCAAGCCCTGGCTCTGAGGCATTTTCTTTTAAATTAAGATTGCACACGACTTCTCTGGGGTTTCTGTTAAAACCCTAACCATGAATCATGCTCTCTCTCCCATGGAATGTCATAACTGTTACAAGGACTCAATACTTCCCAATGTAATCCACACGTTTAGTGTAATTCTGTTCAAATTCTAGTGGGAGTTTTGAGAGGCTCAAGTATTTCACCTCAAATTTATGATTAAAAATAATGAGCACTGGCAACCAAGATTACATTTTTTCTTTAAAGTGAAACAAAAATTTGCCCCTCTTGACCCTGACTCACAATAAAGGCAGGGTGTTTGACACACACACCATCGCCAAAAGAGTAAATAGCCAAGCAGACAGAATAGCACACTGGGATGCACGCAGTAAGGAGTCCCCGGAAGGGAGGGAGACAGTGTAAACTATTCCACACGCTGTGGAGAGCCGGGAGAGCTAGCCCAGTCTTCGGGGAAAATAAACCGGATTGTTCACCACATCTGGTACTAAAGGTCGAAGTGTGGAAGAGTTAAACGGTTAGAGAATGACAGAGGATCCTTTGGGTGAGAATCAGGAGGCGCCTTTTACAAAATCCCAGGCACTGTGCATGAGACACTGTGTGGTTGAACTTGTAAGACCAGAGTTGAGTGGTTTTCTCTCTTGTCGAGGACTTATGCTGGGCAAAGTCCATGTACTGAGAGGCGACAGATTGCAGATGATACGTCCAGTGGCTAGGGCCGCCTAGGGCATTTAATCACAAATACGTAAAGAACGCCTGCCTGCATCTGCACCAGGCACGCACGCTAAGCAGCCGGCTACTAGAGGGAGGAGAAGCTGCTTTTGTTGACTTTGCACATCTATCGAAACACTGAACCGTTGTTTGCTGAGTGCCTACTGTGTGCCAGGCACACTGCTCAAGATGCAAGAGCAGGCAGCTGCTAAAGACAAAACAGATCAGACACACCCTTCTCGTGGGTAGTTCGGATTTTTTATGGGCCTTAAATATGATAATAGGAGAAGAATGTTAAAAAGACTTCATGTTTAATAATTAACTGTAGATACACATTGTGGAAAGAAGCAAGCAGATTGTGGGGGTGGGATATAAGTGATTAGCAGGGACCTGGGGAGACTTCTCTTGAGAGGATGTGAGAGAGGGAGTGTAATTAGGGGAAGAGCATGTAAGGCAGGGGAACCCCAAATACAAAGACCCAGAGGCAGGCTGACCTTGAAGTTTTCCAAAAATCAGCAAGGAAGCTGTGGTGATTGCAAAGTCAGTTAGGTGGGGAAGTAATAAGGCTGAAATCACAAGGGGACTGAAGGTCTTGAGAGGAAGCCGTTTGCAGGGGTTCGTTACACACAGGTTGAAATAACAGTGTGAGACACTTTTATCCATCAGACCGGTAGAAATAACACCAAGTAGCCGGGCGGTGGTGGCGCACGCCTTTAATCCCAGCACTTGGGAGGCAGAGGCAGGCGGATCTCTGTGAGTTCGAGACCAGCCTGGTCTACAGAGCTAGTTCCAGGACAGGCTCCAAAACCACAGAGAAACCCTGTCTCGAAAAACCCAAAAAAAAAAAAAAAAAAAAAAAAAAAAAAAGAAATAACACCAAGTGCGGTGGCGATTGTGATGATGGGTCCTGATGATGGGCCTCACGCCCTGTCCTTGAGAGGCTCAGGAGGTCCTCCTGTCACCAGTGACTAATTTCTGAAGTAGGGGGGTGTCCAGGACAAAGAAGACTTTATACTCCTTCCTCGTGCCAACTCTTGCCTTCAAGGGTCTGGCTAGAGACACCCCAAAGTGTGTTGTACAAAGTTCCTTCTCTTATTGTGTGCCCTGAGTTTCTGGGGCCATGGGCTGCTTTCCCAGACTCTTCCACGCCCCTTCCCTCCTCTCCTTATCCCCATCAGAATGCAGGGCAGACACAGCTGAGTCTCCTAGAGATCCAAAGAATTCTCCCTGATTCTGCCCTCTGCTGCAGCTGAAGGTAACTGAAGGCCCCGAAAGCCAGCGACTCCTACTGGTGCGTCCTGACAGGTATCGAAGTGAGGAATTCGTGAAGGGAAAGAAAAAGTCAACTGACCTTTAGCATGATCGGTTCTCTTTTAGGAACCTATCTTAGGTAAATCCTTCTATGTACCCACACAGGGAAGTATATCATACACTCCTTCTCATGAGTGGCTAAAGAGCTTCTAAATGACTTCATACAAGTTTATAGTTTTCTGATTTTAGGTTTTGTTTGTTTATTGTTTTGTTTCTTTGTTTGTTTGTTTGGTTTTTAGATATAGGTCTCACTCTGTAGCTTTGGCTGTCCTGGAACTCACTGTGATGTAGACCAGGCTGGTCTGGAACTTACAGAGATCCACCTGCCTCTGACTCTGCCTCCCAAATGCTGGGAGTAAAGGCATGCACTGCTGTACCCAGCCATGGTTTTTATTATAATAGACTTTTTTAAATTTGTAAAGAATGAGGCAGAACTCTAGGTAGCCACAAAATATGAAATGAAACAAGAATGTTGTATAATCATGGGGATAGTATATTTAGTTTTTTGAAACAAACATACTGGTCACTTTAACGAGTTTATCATGTTCTGAAATCTGCCTTGGGAGATTTGTGCAGGAGCAGAGGATGGGTTTTTCAGAGTGATGGAATCAGGGTTCCAGCCATGCCTTTGGGTAACCTTTTAAAAACAGTGGTTATCACACTCTCGACTTTCAGGGTACAAGAGAGAAGAAAGCCAGCTCTGCCATCCATGTAACAGCTCTGCAGACATTTTGAAGAACACGAGATGACAAAGGGTCTCCTGGAGAAGCAATAGCAAGACTTTTAGAAGACCAAGACGCCATAAGGCTGTGGATTTGTGTTTTCTAGAGTTCCACAGGCCAGGAAGAGAACAGAGGAGGATGAAATTTAACCTTGTTCTTTAGGTGGGCACATGGAGCGTGGAGGAAATCTGGCTGCCCTGAGGATTGCCTGACCGACCTCCATCCCACCTTACCAGACACCATTTCAGCGAGGAATGTTGTGCTGGCTGTTAGGGAGAGCTGCCACACACTGTCCCCCAGAGGCCAGGGCCCATTAGACCATCACTTTGGTCACTTCCCTGGCTTCTGTTACCTGGGATCACTTGGGGTAGAAGAGCAAGGACAGGAAGAGCCAACAGCAGAAGTCTCATGGTTCTTGGGAAGTAGTAGGTGGGAGATCCAGGCATCCAGAACACTGGGTACAGCGTGAATCGGATCAAGACTTTTATTGGGTTTTCTGGAGTGGGGGCAGAGGGATGAGCACTGAGCCAGAGAGAGATGTAAAAGCGTATCCAAGCAAAACATCAGCCCCTTGGCTGGTATGTGGACTGAGCATCTGTAACAGGCCCTGAGAGCATGTGCAAGGCCCATAAGTCCCAGGCCTTGAGCTGTTCGGGAGTCCGGAGAGGGAGAACTCACACTAGGACTCTATCCTCAGCATCTCCAGCCCTCTTGGTGGCCCACCCCTTGCCCACAGTCGCCCTCACTCTAGTCTAAGTCTGCTCTCAAGAGCTCTCTCCTCCAACCAGGTGGAGGACATCTTTAATTCTAGTACTTACGAGGCAGAGGCAGGCAGATCTCTGAGTTAGGGGCCAGCCCAGTCTACAGAGAAAGTACCAGGACAGCCAAAGCTACACAGAGAAACCCGTCTCAAAGCCCTCTTCACGCCCCCCCCCCCCAAAAAAAAAGACCTCTTCTTCTCAGTGTCTGTCTACATTAGACTGGGAGGCTGTTATGGATGGGACAAAGCCCCTGACACACAAAGCACATGCTCAGTGGAGGTTCATGGAAACCAGAGATAATGGACACGTGTTCACATAGATACTGAAGAGCTCACCTCACCTACATTCCATCAGGGAAAGGCACTTGATAGTAGAGTGGGCGTGCAATAAGAGGTGGGGAATTCAATGCATACTGTAACTCCAACAGGGATACTCCTTGTCAAAGGCGCTCATAGTAACTTTAGATGTTATTGCTGACAAGGGTACCCTGGGGGCACTGGAGGTCCGGGCATTATCTGCAAAGGCCCCCAACATCTAGATATGCCTTTAGGATACAGAAGATTGGTCTAGCCTTCAAGGTAGCCTAGTCCCGTAGCCCTACAGCCTCTTCCACCATGGCTCTGTGTTTACCACAGGGCTGTGGAGGTGGAGGCTGGGTTCGTGTTGCTCTTGGTTTTGAAGACGGTGTTGAACTTCCTGCCAATGGAAGAGTGGTAAGGTAGTTCACTGACATTATAATTAATTCAACTGTGACCTTGGTGGCTCGAGATTGAATTACAGAAGCAAACACCTCAAGTACAAACCGAATCTGACCACCTCAGTGGTGGTGGTAGAAAAAATGATCACAGAGATTATGGAGTAAGATGGTTTTTTAATTCAGTGTAGCCCCCAGAAAACCCTGGCACACTCAGCCCTTGGATCTTCCAGAAGGAGTAGTCAGAGGATCATGAAGACCACCCTTGTAAAAACTCAGACTCAGATTTAATAAAAAAAAAAAAAAAGAGTTTTGTTTTAATTTTTATTTACTACCTGTATTTGTGGGTGTTTGGGTTTGTACACAAGGGTGAAGTGCCCAAGGAATCCAGAAGAGGGCATCAGATCTGGAGTTGGAATTACAGGCAGGGTGACCACGCTATTCTGGGAACTGTGGTCTGTCTGAAGAGCTGTAAGTGCTCCTAACCGCTGGGCCATCTCTCCAGCCCCCAGACTTCAGATTTAATTGTGCAGCTTGGTGGGACTTGGGGCTAGCTCATTCCACAAAGTGTGAGACTCCTGATTCCGTGGTTTGTAGAACTTTAGTGTAAGCGTAACACCCCAACTCAGTTTTATCATGGGAAAACCAAACCTTTGATGAAGGATGAGGCCTTGCCATGCAACAGGTGGGAGGAGTCACATGAAGTGGAGAATTTGGAATCTTTGCGGTCTAGAAACCAGTCAGTTTGTCTGGGAGCTTTCCTCATGACAACCGGACCTAAAGTCAGCCTTGTAAATTTGATGGCTATTCTCTTAGACCCTTTCCAATCATGCTGGGGTCAGAGTTCATCGTGCTTACCCGTGTGGGTGACAAAGTCTGGCCTCTGAAGATCAACTTCTGTGTGAGAAGAGCTGAGACTGCTAATTTCTTTAAGTATAACTTGCAGAATATGTATGGGGCCAAATTCTACAGTCTGCTATTTCTTTTTTTTTTTGTATAGCTTAAAATATTTATTAATTTACTTTATTATTATTATTAATTATTGTGTGTATGCACGTGTGTGTATGAAGCAGAGACAGAGACAGAGAGAAAGGTGGGTGTGTGGGCACATGTGTCTTGGTGCACGTGTGATGGTTCAAGTCCACTTTGTGGAGTCAATTCTCTCTTTCTCTCTTTCCATCTTTATTTGGGATCCAGGGATCAAACTCAGATTCTTAGCCTGGCCAGCAAACACATTTACCCATTGAGCCATCCCACCAGTATGAATCTACTGGTTACCACCCTGCCCCCAATTAAACAACAACCACCACATGGGCTTTGGAATCAAGACCCACAAGCGTGAAACCCAGAATAAATTGAGGCTTTGTCCTTCGTTCTGGTTTACATTTCACTGGATCCGTTCAGGCGCCTGGCATGGTGTTTGGGTGGACATGTCCCTCCTGAAGTCACTGGCTTCTGTTCTGCCACACCTCAGTAGCTACTTAGAGAATTCGTCAGCAGGGGCGATGATGTTTCCACGGAGACAGTTTTAGCACCGGATGGGATCGAACTTGACAATTGTTGAGTCGGTTCATCCCTGTAAGTCCCCCAGCCACTGCACAGCTGTGGCGAGGACTACATGCCGGCCCATGGCACCATCCACCCCCACCCCCCTTTTATGTGCACAGATTTTGAAAGGGTAACTCCAGCCCTCTCCCTTCCTCTTCCGCTCATCTCACTAAAATGTGGCCTGAATGATCAGCCCGTCACTATATGGCTATGGTCACTTTCAAATCCTTCATGGTTGCGTTTTTCCAGTATCCTCTTTTGCAGTTTGAGGGTGGCGCAGTGGCTGATTTCACAGCGTTGTTCACTCCCTCCTTAAGCCCTGACTGTCTCCCTCGAGTCTATAGCTGCTCTCTCCTGACTTTTTGCTTGCTCTGGGATGTTCCTTTTCAGGCATCTTCTGGGGAGATATCCTTGATATCCAGCTGCATCCTCTTTTCCCACCCGAAGTGCCCACCTTGTTTTATTGCAGGTCCAGTTTGGGAGGGAAAGTCAAGTTAGCGGTTTTCTAAAAGCCAGGCTCTTAGTGGAGTGCACAGACTTGAAATCCCTGGATAAATACTTAGAAGCTGGGCTGTTGGATCACTCCGTAGTTTGATTTTTAGCCTTAGTTTTGCTTTTTGCTCCTCCCCCAACATCTATCTGGCTGTTTTCTGTAATGGCCATCCTAATTTAGATTCCCAGCTGCAGTGTGAAGGATTTGCCAGCCCCCGGTTTCTTTTGAGTTTATATTTGTCTTATTTCTGACATTAGTCATTTCAGCAGGTGCCAGTGACAGCTCAGAGTGGTTTAACTCTCATTTCTCTGCTGATTTGGGGGCATTTTCTTGTATGCCTGTTGGCCAGTGTGTGTGTTCTTTAGAGGAATGTCTGTTGAGACCCCTTTCCAGTTTAAAACCCACATTCATTTCTATACAGAGTTCAGTCTTTTATAGTCTGAGAATCAATCCCTTCTTATTTGGTACATAGATGCAAACACCTTCTCCCAGTCTGTAGCTTGTCACCTCAGGCTTCCGGTTGTTGCCTTGACTGTACAGAGGCGCTTAGTTTGATGTAATCCCCTCTCTCTATTTCCGCTTCTGTTTCCTGATATTTTGAGTAAAGTTTGAAGCATCGTGGCTCAGACTAGGGGCTGTGTTTCTTTCTACCAAAATGCTTTCTTGCAGCCATTTTGTAATGTCT